>NC_060150.1:48867087-48873534 GCF_021292245.1 Micropterus dolomieu | reverse complement strand
CAAATCCACACCGTTGTTCACTACACAATCTATTTGATAAGACCTTGGAGAGAATCTTATAGTCCGTGCATAAAAGAGCTACTGGTCTCCAGTTCTTTAAAAGGGCTAAATCTCCCTTCTTAGGCAGAAGAGACAGAACTGCACGCCTGCAGGATGCTGGAAGTGTCTCTTTTATAAAACACTCTTTAAAAACGTCCAGAAGGTCCTGTCCCATGATGGTCCAGAATTGTTTTAAAAAGCCTGATGGTAGACCCTCTATTCCTGGAGCCTTGCCAGACGCCATCTGAGACACAGCAGCAGTCAGTTCATCAAGAGTTATGTCCAAACCCAGAGTTCCTCCTGATCTCCTGGACCCAGCTGAGGAAGCCCCTGATGAAGCTCCGCAGCAGAGTCCACATCACAGCCGTCTGCCCTGAACAAATCTGTATAAAAGTCCACTGCATGCTTCCTCATCTCCGTTGGGTCTGTGGTCACCTTCCCATCAGGGAGGCGGAGACACACCATCTGTTTTTTTGAAGCAACTTCTCTAAGTTAAAGAAGAAAGTGGTTGGTGCATCTATGTCCTGTAGTCTGGTGAAGTGTCCTCGGACTAAAGCCCCTTTGGCTCTCTCCTGCAGGAACGAGTTAAGCTCCTGTTTTTTAGATCGTAAAAGATCATTATTTTGCTGATCTGTTCGTAAGGCATTTTCCAAGTCTCTTATCTGGCCCTCTAACTCCTGCACAGCTCTCTTGATGTTTGTTGTGGCACTGACTCTGTATTCCTGACAAAACACCCTCATTTGAGCTTTTCCTACCTCCCACCACTGAGCCAGGGAAAGAAAATCATCTTTCTGAGATCTCCAGTAAGCCCAAAACAATTTGAAATTAAGATCTTGTAATAATTTAACATTAAAACGCCAAGTGAATTTTGGTTTTCCAGTGGGAGAAAGAATCAGCTCCATTAAGACTAAATGATGGTCTGTAAAAACTACTGGGATGATCTGACAGTTAAAAACTCTGGCAGTAAAAGGACCAGGTACATAAAACCTGTCTAGTCTAGATGATATTTTGATCCAAGTGTACTGCCTATCTGAAGGGTGTTTCATCCTCCACACATCAACCAATTCAGTTTTTCTTAATACATGAGACAGAACAGAGGAAGACTGAATATGTGGCTCCTCTCCAGTCCTATCTAAAGTAAAGTCAGTGCAGCAATTCAAGTAACCGCCCAATACAATAAACTCTCCTGTACCATTGTTATTTAGTCCTTTTATTATTTTAAAAATCTCTTCCCGCTCAGAGCCTTGGTTTGGTGCATATACATTAATAAAAATGAGGCTGAAGCCCTCTACTTCAGCTCTCACCATAAGGACTCTGCCCTTCACCACCTCTGTGCTCAATGTAACATTTACATTTAACTTAGAGGAAAACAAAATGGCGACTCCTGCACTTAGATTTGTCCCATGGCTAAGGACCTGCTGCCCTCCCCACCATACCTGTAAGAAAACTACATCTAGTCTTTTCTGTGAGATTACTTCTGTTATTAAAGCTCTCTTTTTTCCATCTCTACCCCATTTATGTTTAATGAGGCCACGCTTAGACCCTGCATGTAAGGAGAAGAGAGACAGGCCAGCCGGGAAAACCAGCAGAGATGAAACACCCAGTGTTGTATGATCATGGTACTTTAATTTGAAAGTTTCATTTTCTTTGACATTTTATTCTTTGTTGTTTTAAGAGTTTTCCTTAGACCTGTGACGAGCTTCTTGAGATGATAACGTTTCTTGCTGTCCAGTAAATCGAGCCCAACAACTCTCTGCAGTGTGGTGAACGACTGAATAAATTTATCCACATTAGGAAAATATTCTTTGACAGGGAGGGGGGAGAGAGAGAGACACAAAGACAGAGAGAGAGGGGGGAGATTTTTATTTTTAAGAGGAACTTTATTCCATTAAATCAAAACGTTATTTACAGAACAAAAGCTTACTACATAGTTAGAAACTATGTAGAAAATAGAAACAATCAACAGCCCGATAAATACTTGCATATATCCCACACAAAATAAACCAACAAAATTACATCAAGTCTTCAGAAAAGACGAGCTGTTCACCTTCGACAGAACACAACACATCACCATGAGCCAAAATCACACAGAACTGATCAACATCCTTCATCTCTCTGTAATAATTAAAATCAATCCTGATTCTGGCTTTCACCATCCGAGTGAACAGCAGCGTCACGTCCACGTCCACAGAGTCGTCCACCTTCCTCTTCCTGCTCACATACACCGCCATCTTTGATTGGCCCAAAATAAAGTTCAGCAGCTGGCATTTATGTTCAGCAGCCTTACAGTAGTTGAACCTCAGGACAAACACTTGTGTGGAGAAAACCTCCCCTAACTTACTGAAAAGTTTCCCCAGCAACAAAAACAAGGGCGGCAGGCGCACTCATTCACAAAAACAATGAAACACAGTTTCTTGAACAGGACAAAAAGGAAAGACGTCGCTCGCACCGGGACTGATGACAGACAGAAACGCGCTGACCGCCACGATCCCGTGCAGCACTCTCCACTGCAGGTCAGCCACCCTCTTCATCAGAGGAGGTTTGTACAGACTCCTCCACACAGGTCGGACACCGACCGCCAAACCCAGACGTCCACGCCACGGTGTGTCCACTCGACCGTGGAGTTTTCCCTTGTTCAAACACACCACCATCAGTCTATATAAGGCGTTCCCTTTTGCCTCATCCGAGTTTAAAAAGCAGCGTGGTACATCTAAAAAAATTGTTCTCCAGATTGGGACTGACACATAATCCAGGAAAGGAATCGTCCGATTGAGGTTTAATCAGTCCGACAGTATACTCCTCCAACCTGATTCATGTCCCGACAGTTTATGTGTCCAGTGCTCCAGCAGTCTAGCGACGGTTCTGACCGACCTCACACCCAGAACAGCTGCCAAAGCAACGGCATCCTTCAGCTTCGGCCCAGCGACATCCACCACATCCCCCAGCGTGAACACTCGTGCCCGACAGAACCGCTCCGTCTCGGCCGACCCGGCCCAGGAGGGTTGGTCTAAACGTTCCCCGTGCACCACCAGCTCCTCAAGCAGCCAGTGTAAGGAGTCACCGAGCACCCGTCTCTTCTTGATCAACAGTTTCCATACTGTGAACACTCCACGATAAAAAGGAGGCAAAGACTGGAAACTCAGCTTCCTTACATCCATCAGGAACAGTTTTAATCCACAGCGATGGAAGTTCTGCAGGACCCAACGTGCCAGAGGTCTCCAGACCTGGGCTAAACAGCAGTCTCTGGATGAACTGCAGTCGGAAAGCAGCGCCCCTGCTGGCCAAGTGAACGAGTCCTTGTCCTCCCTGGTCTTTGGGTAGAAACAAAACGGACTGGGGAATCCAGTGCAACTTATCAAAAAAATTAAACAAAATTATTAAAAAATTAACCAAAACAGACTGGATCTTAGAAAGTAAATCAGAAGGGGGATCCACACAAGTCAGTTTCTGCCACAGAAAGGAGGACACCAGATTATTAATGATAAGCGTCCTCCCTCTGTGGGACATGCTCGGTAAGAGCCACTTCCACTTCTTTAATCGCCCTTCAACCTTTTCCAGCATGTTATCCCAGTTCTTTGACATCACCCGCTCCTCACCCAGAAACAAACCCAAATACTTTAACCCTCCTGTCTTCCAGGCTAGCCCTCCTGGCAGAACCAGATTATACTGCAACACATTTCCCACCACCACAGCTTCACTTTTTCCCCAGTTAACTTTAGCAGAAGATATGCGATGAAAAATACCCACACTGTCCACCAAAACATCGATATCCCTTTGTGCGTTTAAAACCACCATTACATCATCTGCATATGCTGACAGTTTAACAGCTGAATCACACCCAGGAAAACACCCCCCAGAAAGTTCCTGTCTGAGTCTATTTAGCAGAGGCTCTATAGCGAGGGAATAAAGCATCCCCGACAGAGAGCAGCCCTTCCGTACCCCTCTCCGCACATTAAAAGGCACCCCCAAACCACCATTCACCTTTAATATGCTCACAATGTCACGGTACAGAACCTGGATCATAGCTATGAAACCTGGGCTGAAACCAAAAGCGCGGAGTGTCTGCCACAAAAACTGATGTTCAACCCAGTCAAAAGCAAAACATGCCAAACTAGAGTAATGTTATCACTCATTAACCTGCCGGGCACACAGTAAGTCTGGTCGACATGAACCACTTCACTCATCACCTCCACACAGCAGAGACACCGGCCTCCAGTTCTTTAAATCCTGCAGGTCTCCTTTCTTCGGCAGCAAAGTAACGACAGCCCTTCTGCAGAAACCCTCTGCTCAAACTGTCCTGAAACACCTCCAGCAGATCTTCACCAACCACAGGCCAGAAGGCTTTATAAAAGTCCACAGGGAGCCCATTGATGCCTGGAGCCTTACCGTTCCCGAGACTCGTCAGAGCAACGTACAACTCGTTCAGCACAGTATTGTTGTCTGCTCCCACCTGAGGAAGCCCATCATAGAAAGAAGCAGCGGACTCTGCATCTTCCACAAACTCCTCTCTGATCAGTTCTTTGTAGAACGAGGTGGCGTACCTCCTGATCTCAGGGGGTCCTGTGATCGTAGCGCCATCTTCAGAGCGCAGAGAGTGGAGGATCTTTCTTTGACCGTTCTTGCGCTCTAAACCAAAGAAAAACTGTGATGGTGCGTCCATCTGGGAAGCGATCATGAAGCGTGAGCGGACCAGAGCTCCATGCGCTGTGATGCCCAACGGGTTGGCTAAAGCAGCCTTTTTGACTTTAAGAGCTTCAACATGCCCTTGATTTCCTGTGGAATCCACCAACGTCTGTAATTCCACTACTTCAATCTCTAGGTCCTGAAGACCCCTGGTAATGTGCTTGGTGACATTCATGTATATTGCTGACAAAAAAGCTTCACCTGAACCTTTCCAATATCCCACCACTACTGCAACGATGGGAAACTGGACTTAGTGCTCCCGTGAATACCCCACACACACTCAAACGCCTTTTTAAAAGAGATATCATTTAAAAGTCCAGTATTAAAGTGCCAATACGCGCTGTGCAATTTTACATTCTCAATATAAACAATTGACTGGACAAGACAATGGTCAGAAAAGCCCACAGGAGTAATGAGACACTGTTGTGCCAAAATGGTGTTTAAAACAATAAAAGCGATCAAGCCTGGCTAAAGACAACAAGTTATCTCTGGAGTGACTCCAGGTGGGATTTTCAGTGCAGTTAAAATCACCGCCCAGCCACAAAAAGTCCTCCGTGCAGTCATGAAGCAGATCACTCAAAACATCTAAAAACCTCATCCTGTCACCGGCCAGAACGGGAACATTTACAAAGACCAGTTTAGTGTGTTCATACTGAACCTTTATCTTTAAAATATGCCCACTCATTACCTCCTCCACTTCAAAGGAGCAGGTACGAAACCCCTTTGAGAAGAGCACCCCCACCCCCCCACTGTTAGAGGCCTTATGGCCGAGGATGACTTCTCCAGGCCACTGCTTCTTCCACTCACTCTCATTCACCACGTCACTGTGAGTCTCCTGCACAAACATCACATCCAGGTTCTTTAACTCCACGAGTCTAAAGAGAGAGAAGCTCTTTTTATATCGCTTCTCGCACCGTTAATGTTTAAAGAACCAATTTTTAAATTAGACATAAAGGAGGAAAAAACTGACAGAACAACAAATACGACCTCATGGAGAAACATGGTGGACTCAGTCATCATCATCTACGAGCTGAGCTTTGACTCTTGTCACTATTTTCTTTAGACGGAAAACCTCCTGGTCAGTGAAGGCCTCGCTGTCTTTCCTCAGACACGCTACAGACCTCACAAACCCTCTGAGGTCAGGGAAGAACTGCTCCGTCTTCACGGCCCTGAGGCCCTTAGTGTCCTGCAGGAACTTCTTAATCTTTCCTAGAGAATACTTTTTCACCGCTTCAACCTGGGAAGCAGTCCACTCACATTCCTCACATCCTCATCATCATCAGACAGATCCTCTGGCAGTTTCTTAGCCTTAGCATCACTCTGTTCTTTATTAGCACTATTTTTCCTTTTGCTGGTGCTCTTAGTCGGAACCAGCTCGTCAGCCATACTGTCAGCCAGAACATCCTCAGCCGCCTTGTTAACGTTCTCACTGTAACTAGCTCTACTGGCCTTCGCTTCCCTTTTCTCTGCCTGCACACGATCAGCTTCCTCATTGGCCTGAGTGTTTTTGCAATCATCAGTTTTATCTGCACTATTATTCTGTACAACAGAACTCTCCGTTACCTGCAGATCTGCCTCTGTCACCTGTGCAGAGTCTACAGACGCACCCGGTGAGTCAGATTCAGCAGCAGGAGACACAACAGCAGAGTTCACGCCACCCTGAAGCGCCACCACGGCCCGGTCCGCCGAAACCGCTCGGCCCCGCGGGCTTGGAGGCCGACTCGG
>NC_060150.1:48866915-48867067 GCF_021292245.1 Micropterus dolomieu | reverse complement strand
GGGAGGAGAGAGAGAGAGAGGAGAGAGAAGGGGAGGGGAGAGAGAGAGAGGGGGAGGAGAGAGAGAGAGAGAGAGAAGAGAGAGAGAGGAGAGAGAGAGAGAGAGAGAGAGAGAGAGAGAGAGAAGGGGAGGAGAGAGAGAGAGAGAGAGAA
>NC_060150.1:48861276-48866895 GCF_021292245.1 Micropterus dolomieu | reverse complement strand
AGAGAGAGAGGGGGGAGAGGGGGGAGAGAGGGGGAGAGAGAGAGGGGAGAGAGGGGGGAGAGAGAAGGGGAGGAGAGAGAGAGAGGGGAGAGAGAAGGGGAGGAGAGAGAGAGAGAGAGAGGGGAGAGGGGGGAGAGAGAGAGGGGGGTGAGAGTGGGGGGCAGAGACAGAGAGAGGCTTAAAACATATTTATTTTATCATTTATCATGTCATTCCAATATGTCATCCAAAAAAAACCCTCCATAAATATAAATAAATAAATAATAAATTAAAACAATACAATCAATACATATTGCAGCCCTTACATTACATCTTTAAAACCAACATTTCATCCTCCCCAACCTCACACAAAAACCTCCCCACTGACCATATTGCAGAAAAATCCATAATATTATTGACTAATTTGAAATAACCAAACTCAATTTTAATGCGAGCAGCCACCATCCCCTTCAGAACTCTCTCTGCATCAACTCAACCAGTTTTTTCACGTCTTCCAAATTGCCATCTTGGCTGTTCCCACAAGGTAATTTAACAAAACCACTTTTCTTCTATCACTGACTCTGTACTTTGGACCACTAATAAAAACTTGATAGGAAAATTCCTCACCCATGCTTTCAAAACAAACCTCTAAAAAGTTAAAAAGATCTCTTAACCTTTCACACTGGATAAACAAGTGATCAACCGTTTCCTCCGTTCCATAAAAAGGACATTCCCTCCCTACTTCTGGATTCAAGTGCGCCACGTGTCTGTTCGCAGCTATTATACCATACATCAGTCTCCACTGGAAATCTGCTGTACGTTTCTCAATAGGAGGTTTGTACAGAGATCTCCAGCATCCTCTGAAGCCTGGCCCAAACACTTCTGTCCACCTCCATGTTTTAACTCTTTGATGAGACACTTTAACACACACAGTGTAAAGTGCCTTTTTGCTAATGTCTTGAAATAATCTCAACTCTGGAGTTGGAAAAAAAAAAGAATCTTCATCATCCGGCCTTTCCTGTGCAGCAGAGACCCGTATTGCTGCAAAGCTGCAGCTCCATCCCTGCGAAGGCGCTCGTAATGCTTCTCTGCAGGCTCCAGGCAGCGCTGAGCGCACTTCATCCAACATCTGATCCAAGAGACGTAAAGAACGTATTCCTGTCTTGTGTTGAATTGAAACTGCTGTCCTCCACCCATTGTCATCCCTTAGATGTTCGATCTTCGTACATCCCGCTCTGATCAGACAGTTCCTCACACTGCTTGAAGACAAAATGTTTGTTTGTATCAAAGAGTTATGAAACAGGGGCTCTCCCATAATCCAGTCCTGCGGTCGCAAAATCTCTCTGGTCACAGAAAATGTCCTGTTCCACACTTTTAGCATGGACTGGTAGAATGAAGTCAAATGGTTAAAATCCAGTTCATTAACTTTCAGTAAAAACAGCTGCTTGTCATCTCCCAGATTCGATGTTCTTCTCAACAGAGCGCACGCCACATCTGTCCACCCCACGTCCTCCTCATACAGCAGTCTCTGCGCTGCCTGTAATCGAAAGGTGCCGATCCTGCTCCTTATGTCAATCAGACCTTGTCCCCCCTCTTGAGTTGGAAGATACAGAGCTGACACAGGAATCCAGTGCTGTCCTGACCAAAAGAACTCCACCAGCTTTCTCTGGATACTTTTAACAATATCATCTGGTGGCTCTAAAACGTTAAGTCTGTGCCATAACGTGGAGGCGGCCAGGTTATTTGTAACCAAAACTCTACCCCTGTAGGATAGCTCTGGTAATAGCCAATTCCATTTAGACAACTTAGCAGACACCTTCTCCAGCAAACCCTCCCAGTTCTTTTTTCTATAGTTTCCTACTCCTAAAAACACTTCGAGAATTTTTATACCTTCCCTTCCCCAATGCAAACCCCCTGGAAGTGGAGGTGGCCCACCATTTTCCCACTGGCCCACAATAAAACCATTACTTTTCCCCCAATTGACTTTAGCTGAAGACGCTTTCTCGTAAACATGCAAACTCTCACATAATATTTGCATATCTTCTTTCTCAGTAACACAAATAGTTACATCATCAGCATAAGCCGACACAGAACATCTCGACTCCCTTGGATCACCTGGAACCATAAAACCCTTCAATCCATTTCTTAATTTGCATAACGGGGGGTCGATTGCTAGGCTGTAGAGTTGCCCTGAGAGAGGACACCCCTGTCGAATACCCCTTTTCACCGGCAATGGATAAGTCAAACCATTTCCCATCTTAAGCATTACTGAAGCCCCTTTATACAACAATTGGATCCATGAAATAAAACATTTCCCAAACCCAAATGATTCCAAAACTTTAAAAATGTTCTCATGACCCACCCGATCAAAAGCTTTCTCCTGATCAATCGACAAAAATCCAACGTTACAATTTTCATTAATAGACACATCAATAACATCTCTTATTAAAAACAGATTGTCCATGATTGTACAACCCGGAATACAAGAAGTTTGCTTTTTGGTGAAAGAGAGATCACAGCCGTCTGACAGCTAGTTGGTAACAATCCCTTTTCAAAACATTCCCAACAAACTTCACAAAAATCTTCACCTAAAACAGTCCAAAAAGTTTTATAAAATTCAGCAGGCAAACCATCCATTCCTGGCGCACGCCCTGTGGAGAGTTGGTGAACTGCATCTGAAAGTTCATTAAGGCTGATCATCGTGTCGAGCTCTTTCTTATCCCCAGGTTGCAACTTTGGAAGTCCTTGTAATAATTGTGCCATGTTCTCAGAGTCACAGTCAATATGTCCATACAAATCAGCATAAAAATCCATTGCCATTTTCCTCATCTCTGTCGGATTTGATGTTAAAGTTCCATTTTCCTTGCGCAGGTAAAGTATGCGCTAAAGTGGGAGACTCAATGTCCTTGATAGAAGAAATTCTTGCTCGAATTAAAACGCCCTTCGCTCTTTCCTCCTTAACTCATTGGATACACCCAAAACATTTACATGATCCATCACATTTTCCATACCAATAATTTCTTTCTCCAACTGCTCAATTTTCTTTTTAACACACACAGTAGTATTGTAGGAAAGATTGACAAAAAACCTTTATCTGTGTTTTCCCCACCTCCCACCATTGTGTTACATTTTCAAAACTACCTTTATTCAACTTCCACAATTTCCAAAAATCACCAAACTTTTCACTAAAAGACCTATCCTGCAACAATTTAGTATTGAAATGCCAGTGAAACCTTGGGCGTGCTAAAGTAGTAATGTTAAAATCTATGGTTGCAATATGATGATCTGAAAAACCGTTAGGGAAAATGTTAGATACTCTATTCACACTTGTTTTACTTATATATATGCTATCTAATCTTGCTCCAGTTACATTAGAGTCTAGTATTTTAACCCATGTATACTGTCTAATTCTCTTATTCATATTCCTCCACACATCCACCAACTCAAACTCTTTAATAATATTCTGAAGAGCATTACTAGACGGTGGATGAGACTCCTCTCTGTTGCTGTCCAAAAGAAAATTCGTGGTGCAAGAATCATTATCACATTTTCTTAATGCACTCTGCAACTTCCTAAACACTTCCACACGATCTGAGCCATTGTTTGGAGCATAAACATTTATGAAAATAACTTTTAAGTCATTTATTTCTCCAGCAACCATTAAAACTCTACCCTTTTCCATTTCTTCAGTTGACAAAATTTTCAAATTCAAATTTTTTGAAAAAAGAATAGCTACTCCAGCACTCAAATTTGAGCCGTGACTGAAGACGCTCTCCCCCTCCCACCATCTAGACCACTCTTCTTCATTACTACAGTCTGTATGTGTTTCTTGCAAAAAAGAAACATTTACATTCTTAATATTAATTAATTCTGCCACCATTGCTCTCTTGCTCCCGTCTCTCCCTCCGTTAATATTTAAAGAAGCGACCCTTATCATCTCCATAGAAAATATAAAGAGATAGAAAAGAGTGACAGAAAGAAACAAAGAGTGTAGTAAAATCATCCTGAGTGATATGTAATCCATTAATTCAATTATTTGAGTTTACGTTTTATAGGGGTTTTATCCCTTCGCAGTTTTGCAAGAAACTTCTTTAAACAAAATCTCTTTCTCTGACTGAGTTCATCTTTTCCAACCTTCCTCTGCCAATAACAAACAGAAGTCTCAAACCTCTTCAGATCAGAAAAATAATTCCGTACATCTACAGATTTTCCAAAGGTTTCATCCAGGAATTTATTGATTTCATCTAGTGAATAAACCTGCTCACAGCTCACTTGCGAAACATCTGACACATCTGAGAAATCAGACAACCCACCACCATCATCATCATCATCATCTTCCATTTCCTCATCAAACATGTCTGATTGCACCTTCTTAATCAAAGATACTATCTTTCCTCTTTCCAAAACTTTACCTTTCAAACCGTTTGGTTCATCATTCGTCTGGCTTATATTCTCTGACCTCTCCACAGTATCACCCTGCCCAGACCCCTGTACCACAGTGCTTCTCTCAACAGCCACATCAGTTACTACATTAACTCTCTTCAATCTTTCCTGTTTTGTCTTACTACCAGAAGCTTCCTCTGTATCTTTTTCAATATTAGGGGATGGATCTTCTAAATTCGTTCCTGCCTTCAAATTTGAATCCACATTCTGACCTTCATTATTCACCACTGCTACTTCATTTGGTACATTACTCTTTAGCACTTCATTTTCCTTCCTCTTATCTGAAGTATTGCTAGGGCCTGCTTCATTCTCAGATTCAACTCTATGAGGACAAGACAGCCTAACATGTCCAATACTCCCGCAATCAAAGCACCGCATCTCTCCCGTGCTCGCGTACATCATGTACGACTTGCCCTCAAATACACAGCGAGAGGAGATATTCAGCGTCGGTTCATTTAAAAACATGTACACCTGTCGCCTAAACGACAACACATTTTTACAACCAAGTGAAACCTTCTAATTCCACTGGCAAGTTTTCCAAATCGAGAAAGCTCTCGCTCAATGTCTGCATCAGGAATAAAAGTCGGAACACGTTAGAAACCGTCACCTTCGTCGTGATTGAAACTAAAGGTTGAACAGAAACAAATGTGCCACTTACCGATATCCCGCTCTCAATCAAACCATCAACCAGATTTTCTTCCTTTAAAAATATCACTACGGCCTTGTTCATCCGAGACGCCAACATGATGTTCTCATGGCCCAGGCGCTCTGCCACGTCCAGTAACACATCTTCTACCGGCACACCTGCCTGGATCACACACCTGATCCCATGCCGGAGCGACAGGCCTGACGTCTGCACACTGGCTTGAGTGTGAGACACCATCCCTTCCTCCGACACGAGACAACGCTCGCAGAAAACAAACTCAGTTTTTTTTTTTTAATCGAATACAAGAAAAAGCAAGAAACAGTGAAAAATTAGAAAATTTCCTCTCACCTAGATCACCCTCCCATGCATTCCCTACCCAAATCCCAGCATGCACCAGAGACAGAGAGAGAGAGACAGGTGAGGAGAGAGAGAGAGAGAGAGAGAGAGAGAGAGAGAGAGAGAGAGGGAGAGGGGAGAGAGACAGACAGAGAGAGAGAGAGAGAGAGAGAGAGAGGGAGAGAGGGAGAGAGAGGGAGAGAGAGAGAGAGAGA
>NC_060150.1:48858809-48861176 GCF_021292245.1 Micropterus dolomieu | reverse complement strand
TCAAGAAGCTCTTGAAAACTCATCTCTTCCGAGAACACTTCCTCTTATAACACCTCTAACTCCTAACCTCTAACATGCACTTCCTGTGCTCTTCTTCTATCCCCTACAATGATCTTGTATTGATTGCACTTTTTGCTAACTCTTACTTCCTTCCCTAGGTATCTACCCCATTAATGTGATATGTACTGTGTGCTCTTACTAGTATTTATTGCTGCTCTTACTAATATGTATTGTCAGTTGTAAATCTGTAGTTGATGCTCTGTTGATGCTTGTATGTGGTTCCTCAAACGTAAGTCGCTTTGGATAAAAGCGTCTGCCAAATGACTAAATGTAAAAGTTGATACTCTGCTTGCTAGGTGTACCAGGCCTCGCCCACCTTCTTCTTTTGGTAAAAAAAAAAGCACCCTCTGAGGTACCCAGTGTAACCTGTCCCAAAAAAAGTCCACTATAATTGCTTGTAGTTTTGAGAGTAAACCAGCAGGTGGCTCCATACAAGCTAAACGATGCCACAGTGCTGAAGCTACAAGGTTGTTGATTACTAGAGTTCTTCCTCTAAAAGACATCTGAGCAAGCAGCCATTTCCACTTTTTTAACCTTCCTTTCATCATCTCCATCATTCCCTCCCAGTTTCTTTTAACCATTTCTTCTTTGCCAAGATAAACGCCTAGATACTTTATACCATCATTTCTCCATCCCAACCCCCCGGCAGGACCGCACCAAATCATGTGTTTTTATTACTTCATTAATTGCCTTTTTCGAAGCAGCATGAGGTTCAACATGATTCCTGTCCAATTAAAATCTCCCCCTAAAAATAAAAACTCATCTGAACCACAGCTAGTCAGAGTGTCACTGAGAGGATTAATAAAACGGAGCCGACATTTGGAGCATAAACATTAATGAATGTGAGAGTGAAACACTCAAACTTGGCTCTGACCATCATCAGCCTTCCTTAAGTTCAGAAGAAGTCGGCAGAAACTTTTTAGAAAAGAGGACGGCTACCCCCCCGCTCACGGAGGTCAAGGAGCTTAACACGACCTCCCCGTCCCATTCTGATCTCCAGTCAGTTTCACTGGACCTGTCGCTGTGTGTTTCCTGGACAAACAACACTTTTCAGCTTCATCAGCTCAGATAGCTGCATCCTCTTCCTGATGTCTGCAGCTCCATTTAAATTCAATGAAGCAACTTTAAATCCCTCATTGAAGAAATAAAAAGGAGACAACCAGACAGCACACACAGACTGAGAAAAAGAAAACCTTTAGTTTGATTCCTCTCCATCTTCTTCATTAAGTTCATGTCTGATCTTCACCACTATTTTCCTCAACCTGTGAACCTCCTGCTCAGTTAAACCCTCTCTTCCTTTGGCCCTCAGCTGTGACTTGACTGAGTTAAGAAAAGCCTCTTTGTCTGGAAAGAAACTTTCAGCTTTTACCCCTTTTACGTTCTTTGTTTTCTGTAGAAACAGTTTGATTTTCTCAACCCCATAAATCTGTTTATTCAGCTCTCCTGGGGTCATTTTGTTCACTGAGACATCTAAACGGCCTTCCACACTGGAGTCATACTCCGCCATCGACTCCTTCACAGTCTGCTTCTGTTTGTCTTTGCGGACTGTAACCTTCTTTGCTTTTGAGCCTTTACTGTCGATTTCAGATTTTCTCTTCTGCCGAGTGATTGTCAGGCTGCTCTCCTCACCAACCATGTCTACATCTGCACTTTCTGTCAGAATCTCCTCTGGCCCAGCTGTCTTACTATCTTCCGCCGCCTCCTCCTCCTCCTCCCTGATACGTATCTCTTTTGACGGATAGTGCCTGCCGACACTGTTGCATCTCCTCCACCGGCTACATCTCCTGCACTGGCGGCAAACCATGATCAGCTGGGCCGCCAGTCTCCCGCTGGGCCTGATTGGCGGCCGTCATCCCGGCCAAAAACCTCCGCTTCCCGACGTAGGATCCTGAAGGAGGCCGTCTCTACCCTGCACCGTCGGGTAGCCCTTCTCTCAGGTCTGTTACTGCTATTCCAACACAACACTCGGCAGCTCACACACTCCATCCTCAGTCCGCACACAGTGTTGAAGCAGATTCTGCTCACTCCTGCTCTGAAACCACACAACCGGCATCTCCTCGTCCCCATTTCTCCACAACCACACTAATAATTGGTGACTCCATAACAAGAAACCTCCGTTTCTTTAACGCTACCACTCACTGCTCACTGCACTGACCAGTAAACCGAAATGTGCACATCCCACACAGAAATATTAGTAATCTCTTAAGGATTAGGACAACTGCACCAACTCCAGCACCCAGAACAAACTCATTTAAAATGGCTCTCTTCAATGTGAGATCACTTTCAAGTAAGACTTTTATCTTAAAT
>NC_060150.1:48857550-48858789 GCF_021292245.1 Micropterus dolomieu | reverse complement strand
GGACTGTAACCTTCTTTGCTTTTGAGCCTTTACTGTCGATTTCAGATTTTCTTTTCTGCCGAGTGATTGTCAGGCTGCTCTCCTCACCAACCATGTCTGTATCTGCACTTTCTGCCAAAATCTCCTCTGGCCCAGCTGTCTTACTATTTTGCATCTCATCCTCCTCCTCCTCCTCATCCTCATCCTCCCCATTTTCCTCCTCCTCATTATTTTCTATATCAGCACCCACAGTCTCACAGCTCTGTTGAGACTCACCTGCCTCGTTTCCCTCATCACTGATGCTTTGACAGTTTGATGTGTCCTTTTCTCTGCAGCTAACAGTTTGATTTCCTCCCTCCATCTGTTCACCATCACCACTGTTGTCTCCACCTGTTTCCTCCTCCCTGTTCTTCATTTCAGCTCTGCCTCTTTGCTCCTTGTCACTTATTCCTCCCTTTTTTCCAGCTTCCTTCTGCCCTGATGTTCCCTCTCCAGCAGTCTGACCAGATTCAGTACCGGCAGGTTTTTCTGGACACACTCGGATCACATGACCCTCCTTTCCACAGCCGAAACACTTCATAACGTCTGACGTGGCAAACAGAACATAATCAAACCCATCAATCCCTTCAACTCTTCATTGCTGTTATTCAGGATCATGAATAACTGTCTCCTGTGAGACACCACATGCTGGAGCAAAGGAGACTTACACCCAGACAGGCCTTTTTTAATAGGGGACACTATTTTTCCAAGCCTGGAAAGTTCTCTCTCCAGCACTTCATCTCTGATGAACGGGGGGACGTTAGACAAAACCACCTTTCTGGCCGGTGAGGCCAGAGGCAGCGCTGGTACGAACGTTTCATTCACCACAATAATTTCTCCACTTCGTCCACAAAGATCACCACCGCCCCGTTCATTCTGGCCGCAGATCTGACACTGCCGGCCCCGACAACCTCCGCCACCGCTAACGCACACTCCTCTACGGAGCAGCGGAAACCCGGACAGATCTTAAGTCCGTGTTTCCTCGTCAGCCTGGAGAACTCCATGCTGCCCGACAACAAACAAACACACACACCTGACAACAACAACTAACCTTAGAAATACACACAGTAACACATTAAACCGACATGAAACAAGAAAAAGTTTAGAAAACACTCACGCATCCACTCAGAGAGAGAGAGAGAGAGAGAGAGAGAGAGAGAGAGAGAGAGAGAGAGAGAGAGAGAGAGAGAGAGAGAGAGAGAGAGAGAGAGAGAGCTCTCG
>NC_060150.1:48856818-48857530 GCF_021292245.1 Micropterus dolomieu | reverse complement strand
TGAGGCGGCCGCCACAAATAAATCCATGTATGGGAACCCTGTACTGTTCAGCTGCACTATCTGTGGCCCGGTCTCAGCGTCTGTGGCCCTGGTGCTGGTACTACTACAGAGCCAGTCGTTACTTTTTACATTTACTTGCATTTCAGTGAAACTCTTCCATTTTCTGTTGTAGCTCGTTTTCCAGTCAGTGGAAGGGACAGACGTTCATCTGGAATAGACCAAGAGGCCCGGGGAGAACGGGGGTCGGCCCGTGTCGCTTAACCTTCTACCAACCTCCGGGATTTGTCCCGGTTCTCCAGACTGACATTTGAAAAGTTCTGAAGGACAATCATTTCTGGCCCGCTATCTAACAGCTTGAAAGAAATGTGGTCCGATGCCAGACTTCTTAGCCGACCCCTGATCTGGAGTGTTTGTTCTTTATTAATTCTAGCTGTGGGACTGGGACAAGGTTTAGTTTCACTACTGACCCCTTTGTGTTGTCTTAGTATTCCCCTGTTAGCCTCTCTAGGGTTATGGCTGCTGCTCTCTGTGTTTTGCCTTTTAAAACCATTTGGAGCTGAAGAGAGATCTTCTTTTGTTTCACTTTATTTTGTGGAGCTTGGTAACTGTCTCTCTTAGTGGAGACCTCTTTTTGTTCTCTTGTTTTTATGGTTTAAGCAGAACCCAGAAGGTCCTTTACTGTGGTTCTACATTTGTGTTAAACTCTCACTTT
>NC_060150.1:48855592-48856718 GCF_021292245.1 Micropterus dolomieu | reverse complement strand
TGATGCTTTGACAGTTTGATGTGTCCTTTTCTCTGCAGCTAACAGTTTGATTTCCTCCCTCCATCTGTTCACCATCACCACTGTTGTCTCCACCTGTTTCCTCCTCCCTGTTCTTCATTTCAGCTCTGCCTCTTTGCTCCTTGTCACTTATTCCTCCCTTTTTTCCAGCTTCCTTCTGCCCTGATGTTCCCTCTCCAGCAGTCTGACCAGATTCAGTACCGGCAGGTTTTTCTGGACACACTCGGATCACATGACCCTCCTTTCCACAGCCGAAACACTTCATAACGTCTGACGTGGCAAACAGAACATAATCAAACCCATCAATTTTCAGCCGAAAAGACAAGTTCAACTCTTCATTGCTGTTATTCAGGATCATGAATAACTGTCTCCTGTGAGACACCACATGCTGGAGCAAAGGAGACTTACACCCAGACAGGGCTTTTTTAATAGGGGACACTATTTTTCCCTGCCTGGAGAGTTCTCTCTGCAGCACTTCATCTCTGATGAACGGGGGGACGTTAGACAAAATCACCCTTCTGGCCGGTGAGGCCAGAGGCAGCGCTGGTACGAAGGTTTCATTCACCACAATACCGCTTGTGATGGCGGCGTTAGCTTTTTCTACTTCGTCCACAAAGATCACCACCGCCCCGTTCATCCTGGCCGCAGATCTGACACTGCCGGCCCCGACAACCTCCGCCACCGCTAACGCACACTCCTCTACGGAGCAGCGGAAACCCGGACAGATCTTAAGTCCGTGTTTCCTCGTCAGCCTGAAGAACTCCATGCTGCCCGACAACAAACAAACACACACACCTGACAACAACAACTAACCTTAGAAATACACACAGTAACACATTAAACCGACATGAAATAAGAAAAAGTTTAGAAAACACTCACTCATCCACTCAGAGAGAGAGAGAGAGAGAGAGAGAGAGAGGGAGGCAGCCTACACAATATCCACACAGAGGTACAGACAGTAAAGGTGATGTTGCTATAGACTAAATGAAAAATGGTGCAGATATTTATAGTAGTGTTAATGATAACAATTGTAATGTTAATGATTATAATAACAATAATAACAATAAGACTAGCAACAATAGTCGTTGCAGCAGAGGGTGTCGAGCAG
>NC_060150.1:48850406-48852297 GCF_021292245.1 Micropterus dolomieu | reverse complement strand
GACCAATTAATAATTCAACCTGCTATATTATAAAATCTAAAGACATTTGAGAAGCTCATTAAAAGTCGTATTTATTGCAGAACTATTCAGCCAGATGAAGTTAGACTGAACAAAGGAAGAGAGTTGGTCATAAACCTGAGCAGGTGAAGAAAAAGGGAGCAACTAAACAATAACAGAGAAGTTTGCAGGAAGTTAGATGAGACTCATTTAGAGTCGACTGATCAGATCCATCAATAATCAATAACTGGCTTCTCTCTGTTGCAAACTGAAAATATCTGAGTTTCTTATGTTTGTTGTTTCTGCCATTTTATAAACCAAACGATCATCAATAGAGAGAAGACCTGTCAGCTTAATCAGTAATGAAGATATTTATTAGCTGCAGCTGTGAATAACATTTAAAAAACACATCTAATTTGAATAATTACTCATTCATAATAAACTTCTACTGAAATAGTGACATGAAATTCAGTAAACAAGACTTTAACTTAAACATCTGATTAGTGGAGGAGGATTTCCCACCTGTTTGTGAACACTGAAAGATAATATGGGAATTAATTACAATGGGCAATTTTGTACTTGATAAATCAGAAAAAGCAAATACTATGAATAAACACATCTAATAAACTGAACTTAAACTAATATCAGCAAAACAGAAAGGTGACCTGTGAGACTCATAAGATAAACCTGCTGTGGGACGGCTCAGTGAAGGCATCTGGTAATTTTATCATCTGTAAAACTAAATAATGTTTTGTTTTATCAAACACCCAGTGAACATTTATTTGTGATGAAATTAGTCCTCATCTCCTGATGAAGCTGCCACATTTACACCAGGACAACATTCCCGCTGTGTGTGATTACAAAATGTTGCGATAGATAGATAGATAGATAGATAGATATATATGTATGATTGTTGTCCTTGATATTAACTTTCTGAAGATTTCTAATTTCCTGCCTGTTAAATACAGGTGTGTTCCCTTCTTCACTTTTCCCTGAGGAAGGTCATCTGTGGTCGGTCCATCAGTCACATCCACATGAAATGAGAGTTTGTCTTTTATGTCATAATCTGGTCTGTGTTCATCAGTGTTACATCCCGAAGTGTCTACGGGCAGCGGGCCATTAACATAAACCAGATGTTATTGGTATTTGAAAGGATATTTATTTTAAAAGCTCACAACAGAAAATGGGCCTTTGGGTGCTGCAGAAATCAATAAAGGAGGGTTACTAATCTAACTACAACTAAACAAAAAGCTCTCTAACTAAAATCCAACACACAAAGCGCACAGCACCCCTGAACCTAGTGGAACTAAACAGAAACCAAACTACTGTGTGCTACAGCGGTATCAGTTTTAGGACTCGATACCTGGCCCACTTCCTCACCTTTGCACAGTTCTAACAGGACCACGTACAACAGTGTCTATCAAGGCTAAACAACAAACACTACAAGGCAAACAGCTCTGAGGCAGCTGCCCTGACCTGCAGTCCAAGTAGGCTATTTTTCTAGTCTTTCACCCTGTTTTTCAGTTTTCATGCTGTCTCCTGTTAGTTGTTTCTGGGCAGTGCATTGATTTTGCTGCTGTTTTAAAGGTGCTTTCACTTCAGCTGCTGACATCATTGTCAAGTGTTTCTTTTAACTGCGAGGTGTCCACACTTGACAAGGACCAGACTTCGGATTTCACTCAGAATAATTTATTTGAATAATTGAACAGGAGTTGAACAGTATAGGTGAAAAACCTTTAAACACAGAAATAAAAAGCATTTTGAATAAACAGGTATTTCCACAGTAAACACAAGTCAAGGTAAATATTTCAAAAACGGTAAGTATATTTAAATTCAATATTATTCTTCACATTTCACCAAACTAATTATGCATTTTAATTAATCTTTAACAAAA
>NC_060150.1:48848619-48850386 GCF_021292245.1 Micropterus dolomieu | reverse complement strand
GAAATCAATAAAGGAGGGTTACTAATCTAACTACAACTAAACAAAAAGCTCTCTAACTAAAATCCAACACACAAAGCGCACAGCACCCCTGAACCTAGTGGAACTAAACAGAAACCAAACTACTGTGTGCTACAGCGGTATCAGTTTTAGGACTCGATACCTGGCCCACTTCCTCACCTTTGCACAGTTCTAACAGGACCACGTACAACAGTGTCTATCAAGGCTAAACAACAAACACTACAAGGCAAACAGCTCTGAGGCAGCTGCCCTGACCTGCAGTCCAAGTAGGCTATTTTTCTAGTCTTTCACCCTGTTTTTCAGTTTTTCATGCTGTCTCCTGTTAGTTGTTTCTGGGCAGTGCATTGATTTTGCTGCTGTTTTAAAGGTGCTTTCACTTCAGCTGCTGACATCATGTTACTCTGACTGTGATGTGAAGGCTGCTTTGACCTTCTTGCGTTGAGGCTGTAATGCTTCTAATTAAAGTAGATTTTAGCAGTGGACACAGGAATGTTAAAGGAATGCTATTACGATGTGTGTGAGAGTGCCTATGTAGGCTGCTTCCTACCCCCCCAAAGTCAGAGCCCCACCTCTGCCACCTTAGTTAAAAAAGTCTGGACACCCCACCAAAAACTGAGAAACCTGGCAAATAGATGGTTTTAATGTGTGGTTACGATCCCTTAATACACGGTTAATAAAAAAGTGGTTCACTTAATAGAAAACCTAAATTTAGCCCCACAGGTGTAGGTCTTATAATGTAGCTCTGTTTACAACATTCACACATTAATAATCTACGATCCTACAGCTTTTATTACTGACATTAGATTAGGAGCCATGGTTTAAATAACCCCATTACATCAGGATCAACTCCCTTTAAGATAAACCTTGTGTCCTGAACTGAATCAGCTGCATCATGTTCACACATTCAGAGATGGATGGCTGAGAAGTTACGCTGAACTGTTCATGAGCCACGTGGGAAGAATTTAACAGAACATTCTGTCAGTAATTCATGAACATCACAGAGAGGCTGTTTAAAGATTTCCTCTCATACAGGTTGTAGACTGAGATTTTACTTTCAGCAGCTACACATCATGGTAAACAGCTCTCTTTTCACCAAACACTCAGCTGACTTCCTGTAAATGCAGAGGGGAGGAGCAGCACTGAGAACAGGTGTTACGTCCCTCCCTTTGGTGGCAACATGGGACGAACACCCCAACACTGACCCAAACTCAACACAAATAAACACCTTTATAACATAACTAGACAATAAATTAAGAACACCAAAAACACAAGAACACAATTAAAGCTGCAAGCAGCGTTGGGCGGGCCCTCGCACTTTTAAGCGCGTCCGCGCGTGAGCCGGCCGAGTTGCACATTCTGGAGCTCTGCCGGTGCGGCTGTGAATTTGTTACGCGGTTATGACGCCGCATGAAGGTGCTATATGTCACTTCCTGTGTCCCCTATGTGGAGCTACATAGCACTTGCCGCTATGAATATAAATCGGTATTGGTGTGTAGATGTCTGCGGGGTGGGAGAGTTATCAAGCACGTAAAGTTTGTTTCAGATGTGAGCATGTACACTGAACAATAATGTACCCAAACAATAAAATAAATTCCTTTTATATTTCCCTGCCTTGTTGTTTATGTGTACATACAGAGGAAGAATGTGAGAACAGCACACATTTCATCTTTACTGTGTGTTAGAGCATGGGAGAACAGTGGATACTTTTAATACAGCCCACACCCCTAATACTGTGTAACTATAACAAGT
>NC_060150.1:48844473-48848519 GCF_021292245.1 Micropterus dolomieu | reverse complement strand
TTCATCTTAGGCCTAAGAAATTGTGATGGGCATCACCATTTTGACATTTATCGAATAAGCAATGCATTAATTCATCAGTTGCAGGCATAATTGTAACCATCTCAACAATTATCTTGTGCTCTTATATTAAATAGATGAGAAGTGCTACACTATGCTGCAAGGCCTGACACACTTGCTTCTGCCAACTGCAGGAAGAGGTGCAGTGTCAAATCTGCTATTTCATATCTGCTGGACTTTGTACCGGTAAGTTTTATTTAGTTATCAAGTATGATCTTGTATCACTGATAATAACACTTAATGATCCTTAACATGTGCAGCATGTAAACAGTAATTTTTAATAATAATTTTTTGAGAGTGGGTTTTTTTTTTCTGACTCCCTGTACCCCTGTTATTGCATTTGTCACCTCCTTGTCTCCTCTCTCTTTATCTCCCTCCATCTCTTTTCACAATGCTAACATCTCTCTCTCTCTCTCTGAGTGGATGCGTGAGTGTGAGTTTGCGGAGCGAGTGAGTGTTTTCTAAACTTTTTCTGTGTTTCATGTCGGTTTAATGTGTTACTGTGTGTATTTCTAAGGTTAGTTGCTGTTGTCAGGTGTGTGTGTTTGTTTGTTGTCGGGCAGCGTTTCGCTGCTCGTCAGCCTGGAGCCTGGAGTTCTCCAGGCTGACGAGGAAACACGGACTTAAGATCTGTCCGGGTTTCCGCTGCTCCGTAGAGGAGTGTGCGTTAGCGGTGGCGGAGGTTGTCGGGGCCGGCAGTGTGAGATCTGCGGCCAGGATGAACGGGGCGGTGGTGATCTTTGTGGACGAAGTAAAAAAAGCTAACGCCACCATCACAAGCGGTATTGTGGTGAATGAAACGTTCGTACCAGTGCTGCCTCTGGCCTCACCGGCCAGAAGGGTGATTTTGTCTAACGTCCCCCCGTTCATCAGAGATGAAGTGCTGGAAAGAGAACTCTCCAGGCTTGGAAAAATAGTGTCCCCTATTAAAAAAGCCCTGTCTGGGTGTAAATCTCCTTTGCTCCAGCATGTGGTGTCTCACAGGAGACAGTTATTCATGATCCTGAATAACAGCAATGAAGAGTTGAACTTGTCTTTTCGGCTGAAAATTGATGGGTTTGATTATGTTCTGTTTGCCACGTCAGACGTTATGAAGTGTTTCGGCTGTGGAAAGGAGGGTCATGTGATCCGAGTGTGTCCAGAAAAACCTGCTGGTACTGAATCTGGTCAGACTGCTGGAGAGGGAACATCAGGGCAGAAGGAAGCTGGAAAAAAGGGAGGAATAAGTGACAAGGAGCAAAGAGGCAGAGCTGAAATGAAGAAAAGGGAGGAGGAAACAGGTGGAGACAACAGTGGTGATGGTGAACAGATGGAGGGAGGAAATCAAACTGTTAGCTGCAGAGAAAAGGACACATCAAACTGTCAAAGCATCAGTGATGAGGGAAATGAGGCAGGTGAGTCTCAACAGAGCTGTGAGACTGTGGGTGCTGATATAGAAAATAATGAAGAGGAGGAAAATGGGGAGGATGAAGATGAGGAAGAGGAGGAGGATGAGACGCAAAATAGTAAGACAGCTGGGCCAGAGGAGATTTTGGCAGGAAGTGCAGATATAGACATGGTTGGTGAGGAGAGCAGCCTGACAATTACTCAGCAGAAAAGAAAATCTGAAATCGACAGTAAAGGCTCAAAAGCAAAGAAGGTTACAGTCAGCACAGACAAACAGCAGAAGCAGACTGTGAAGGAGTCGATGGCGGAGTATGACTCCAGTGTGGAAGGCCGTTTTGATGCAGACAGTGAGAGTGATGTCTCACTGAACAAAATAGCACCAGGAGAGCTGAACGAACAGATTTATGGGGTTGAGAAAATCAAACTGTTTCTACAGAAAACAAAGAACGTAAAAGGGGTAAAAGCTGAAAGTTTCTTTCCAGACAAAGAGGCTTTTCTTAACTCAGTCAAGTCACAGCTGAGGGCCAAAGGAAGAGAGGGTTTAACTGAGCAGGAGGTTTACAGGTTGAGAACATCAGACATGAACTTAATGAAGAAGATGGAATCAAACTAAAGGTTTTCTTTTTCTCAGTCTGTGTGTGCTGTCTGGTTGTTTTTTTATTTTTTCAATGAGTGATTTTAAAGTTGCTTCATTGAATTTAAATGGCGCTGCGGACATCAGAAAAAGGATGCAGCTATATGAGCTGATGAAGCTGAAAAGTGTTGATGTGATGTTTGTCCAGGAAACACACAGCGACAGGTCCGGTGAAACTGACTGGAGATCAGAATGGGACGGCGAGGTCGTGTTAAGCTCCTTGACCTCAGTGAGCGGGGGGGTAGCCGTCCTTTTCTCTAAAAAGTTTCTGCCGATTTCTTATGAACTTAAAGAAGTGATAGAAGGAAGGCTGATGATGGTCAGAGCCAAGTTTGAGTGTTTCACTCTCACATTCATTAATGTTTATGCTCCTAATGTCGGCTCAGACAGAGACCGTTTTATTAATACTCTCAGTGACATTCTGACTAGTTTTGGTTCAGATGATTTTTTGTTTTTAGGGGGAGATTTTAATTGTACTCAGAATGATTCTTTGGACAGGAATCATGTTGAACCTCATGCTGCTTCGAAAAAGGCAATTAATGAAGTAATAAAAACACATGATTTGGTGGACGTTTGGAGGAGGTTGCACACTGAAGACCGACAGTACACCTGGGTGCATACAAGAGAAAATTTTATTTCTTTGGCTCGACTGGACAGGTTTTATTGTTTTAAACATCATTTTAGTGTTTTTAAGGCATGTAGTATTTTACCTGTACATTTTAGTGATCATTTTTTAGTGGTCTGCAGTGCTTTTATTGCAAAAACTGAAAAACGGAGTGCATACTGGCATTTTAACACCAATTTACTCAGTGATGCTAATTTCAAAGATGGTGTGGTTTATTTCTGGAAGGTGCATAGGGCTGAAAGGAACAGTTTTGTTTCTTTAAGACAATGGTGGGACTGTGGGAAGGTTAAAATCAAACAGCTCTGTCTACAGTACACTCTGAATGTCATGAGGGACATTACTAGATCAATGACAACTCTAGAGACTGAGATAGTGGAACTTTTAGGCTTGATTGAGTCCACAGGAAATCGAGAGCATTTTGAAGCCCTCAAATCTAAAAAAGCTTTGTTAGCAGACCTGCTGGGCACCAAAGCCCAGGGAGCACTGGTTCGTTCACGTTTCCAGAGCATCAACCAGATGGACGCTCCGTCCAAGTTTTTCTTTGGCTTAGAAAAGACAAATGGGCAGAGCAGGTACATCCACACATTACAGTCAGCTGATGGGGAAGAACTCACGGAGCCTCACGAGATCCGGAGACGGGTGGTGCAGTTTTACTCTGAGCTGTATAAAGCGCAGCATGTGGAGCATGAACAACTGTTTGAGTGTTTCAGTGAAGGCCTGCCCAGAATCTCTGGAGATGACCATCCTGAGCTGGAGGAGCCTCTGGTTCTGGAAGAGCTGCATGCTGCCCTGCAGGGGATGGATGGAGGGAAGGCCCCAGGTATTGACGGTCTTCCTGTCGAGTTCTACAAGACCTTCTGGAAAGAGCTTGGTCAGGACTTGTTAGATGTGTTCAATGAAAGTTTTGAAAATCAGACCCTGCCTCTGAGCTGCAGGAGAGCTGTGATAACCCTGCTGCCGAAGAAAGGAGACCGTGGTCTTAGCCCACGTCTCATTGCTATGATAAAAGTTTTGTACAGAGACATTCAGAGTGTGCTGAAGGTTAACGGGGGTCTGAGTGCTCCCTTCACAGTAGGCAGGGGTGTCAGACAGGGCTGTCCTCTGTCTGGGATGCTGTATACATTGTCCATTGAGCCCTTGCTACACAGAATCCGGTCCTGTATTCATGGTTTGGTTTTACCAGGTTTTAACACACCACACGTTTTATCTGCTTATGCTGATGATGTCGTGCTCCTGTTCAGAAATGAAGCTGAAATTAATATTGTTGGAAATATTGTGTCTGAGTTTGGTCTTATCTCTGCTGCAAAAGTGAATTGGACAAAAAGTGAAGCTCTAGCAGTTGGA
>NC_060150.1:48842162-48844453 GCF_021292245.1 Micropterus dolomieu | reverse complement strand
GGTCAAATACTTGTTTTTCCTCATCAGATGGTTATCAATTTTTATAAATTCATATGATGTGATTTTCTGGAATTTTCTTTGGGATTCTGTCTTTCACTGTTAGAATGTACATATGATTAAAATTGTAGATTGTTGCATTCTTTGTAAGTGGGCAAACCTGCAAAATCAGCAAGGGGTCAAATACTTATTTCCCCCACTGTACATCCACACATTACAGTCAGCTGATGGGGAAGAACTCACGGAGCCTCATGAGATCCGGAGACGGGTGGTGCAGTTTTACTCTGAGCTGTATAAAGCGCAGCATGTGGAGCATGAACAGCTGTTTGAGTGTTTCAGTGAAGGCCTGCCCAGAGTCTCCAGAGATGACCATCCTGAGCTGGAGGAGCCTCTGGTTTTAGAAGAGCTGCATGCTGCCCTGCAGGGGATGGATGGAGGGAAAGCCCCGGGTACTGACAGTCTTCCTGTCGAGTTCTATAAGACCTTCTGGAAAGAGTCTTAATCTGGGATGTTTTGGACGTCTCCAGTTCTTTGGGCACTGACCTTGGTCTCATTTCGTTAGACCAAGAAAAAGCCTTTGACAGGGTTGAGCACCTTTATCTTTGGAAAGTTCTGGAGCGTTTTGGTCTCAGCCCACGTCTCATTGCTATGATAAAAGTTTTGTACAGAGACATTCAGAGTGTGCTGAAGGTTAACGGGGGTCTGAGTGCTCCCTTCACAGTAGGCAGGGGTGTCAGACAGGGCTGTCCTCTGTCTGGGATGCTGTATACATTGTCCATTGAGCCCTTGCTACACAGAATCCGGTCCTGTATTCATGGTTTGGTTTTACCAGGTTTTAACACGCCACACGTTTTATCTGCTTATGCTGATGATGTCATGCTCCTGGTCAGAAATCAAGCTGAAATTAATATTGTTGGAAATATTGTGTCTGAGTTTGGTCTTATCTCTGCTGCAAAAGTAAATTGGACAAAAAGTGAAGCTCTAGCAGTTGGAAACTGGTTTGGTGGTCTTCCGGTCCTGCCGGGGGGGTTGGGATGGAGAAATGATGGTATAAAGTATCTAGGTGTTTATCTTGGCAAAGAAGAAATGGTGAAAAGAAACTGGGAGGGCATGATAGAGACGATGAAAGGAAGGTTGAAAAAGTGGAAATGGCTGCTTGCTCAGATGTCCTTTAGAGGAAGAACTCTAGTAATCAACAACCTTGTAGCTTCAGCACTATGGCATCGTTTAGCTTGTATGGAGCCACCTGCTGGTTTACTCTCAAAACTACAAGCAGTTTTAGTGGACTTTTTTTGGGACAGGTTACACTGGGTACCTCAGAGTGTGCTTTTTTTACCAAAAGAAGAAGGGGGGCAAGGCCTGGTACACCTAGCAAGCAGAGTGGCAACTTTTCCATTTCAATTTGCACAGAGATATCTGACTGGTTTTAAATACCCAGTGTGGAAAGAGTTTGCAAGCAGCATTTTAAGGAGAGCAGACAGGTTAGGACTTGACACTGCTTTGTTTTTAATGGATGTTGGTTATTTACATTTGTCTGTATTGCCTGATTTTTATAAGGGAGTTTTTAAGGCCTGGCACCTTTTTAAGAAGAGACGGTTGGAGCCGTCAGTCTCCCTGTACTGGTTACTGAACGAGCCTCTGATCGGTGGATCCACAATGGACATACAGGACAGTGGTACACCAGGCCTCCATCACACGCTCCGTTCTGCTGGAGCTACAACTTTCAGACGGATAGTGGATGTAGCTGGACCTGGTTTTATGAACACTGAGGCTTTGGCTGCACTAATTGGACTAAAATCTGTGCGTCACGTGAGGAACATTGTGAATGGTTGGACTAACAAACTAACAGCAGCGGATAATGAGCTGTTAAGGATGTACTGGAAAGGTGATGAAGCTCCAGACGAAGAGGACCCTTTTCCAGAGTTGGGATTGGTACCCAATCTCGACTGTTGTTCTAGTCTATTGTTGGATGTCAGGCATCAGAAGGTCCCAGATCTGCACACGGTGACGGGTAAAATGATTTACAGGTGTTGTGTGAAGGTGTTATGTAAAAACAAGTTAAATGGTAGAAGTGACACAGTGTGGAGGGAGAAACTGGGTGTTAGTAACGCTGTGAAGCCCACCTGGAGAGTCTTTTACAAACTTCCTTTAAAGAAGCGCACAGGTGACTTACAGTGGAGAATATTACATGGGGCTGTTGCAGTGAATTCTTTTATCTCTGTGATTAATCCCTCTGTCTCTGACGGCTGTCCTTTCTGTGGGCTGCTGGAAACTGTTGTTCATTGTTTTTTAGA
>NC_060150.1:48838974-48842142 GCF_021292245.1 Micropterus dolomieu | reverse complement strand
AAGCAGCATTTTAAGGAGAGCAGACAGGTTAGGACTTGACACTGCTTTGTTTTTAATGGATGTTGGTTATTTAAATTTGTCTGTATTGCCTGATTTTTATAAGGGAGTTTTTAAGGCCTGGCACCTTTTTAAGAAGAGACGGTTGGAGCCGTCAGTCTCCCTGTACTGGTTACTGAACGAGCCTCTAATCGGTGGATCCACAATGGACATACAGGACAGTGGTACACCAGGCCTCCATCACATGCTCCGTTCTGCTGGCGCTACAACTCTCAGACGGACAGTGGATGTAGCTGGACCTGGTTTTATGAACACTGAGGCTGTGGCTGCACTGACTAAAATCTGTGCGTCACGTGAGGAACATTGTGAATGGTTGGACTAAAAAACTAACAGCGTTGGATAATGAGCTGTTGAGGATGTACCGGAAAGATGAGGAAGCTCCGGACGAAGAGGACCCTTTTCCAGAGTTGGGACTGGTACCCAATCTTGACTGTTGTTCATTGTTTTTTAGGGTGCAGCAGACTGGGGGAACTGTTTAATGTGTTGGGGTGCTTGTTTTCTTCTTTTAATGAAGTGTGGTCTAACACTTGCTGCTGTCAGTCATTTAAACGTTTCCATGCTCGCAGTGATGTCACAGTTAATATCGTGGGACATTTGTGCAGCAAAACAAATAAATGGAGTTAAAAACTTGACAGGTCAGACAGAGGAAACTCTGCAGAGGAAACTTTCAACTTTTAGTGTCTGAAATGTTTGGACTCTCTGATGGAGCTCAGGACTGATCAGGAGGATCATTACGTCAGTGAAGGAGAGTTCAGCAGCTTCAGTTCAGTGGAGGGATTTTATCATCACCGAGCTCAGAGAAGAATTTATGCTGTTAAACAGCTGAACTCCTCTTGAGAACAACTGTTACCCAGAACATGTTAATAATACAGTCTTCAGTACTAATTATACTATCAATGCAATAGATGTCATTACATGAATTTAATGGGAGATGAAAAGCAGATGCAGTGACATAATAAGATAAACACACACAAGCACATGACTGAGGTAAATCCATACGAGTGCAGTTCAACCTGCAGTGATTTTACAGCTCAGTGAACATCACGTTAAAATAAAGTTTAATAAACACAAATCACAGCACCTGTTAATCACAATATGACATGTTCACATTACAGTCAGACACTTTTGTCCAAAGCAGTAATAATGTGCTTCATTATGTTGACACTTTGACATGTGGACAGGAGGAGCTCAAGTTTCAAACCACAAACCTTGTGATCAATGGCTGAGCAGCTGAGCTGCAGCCGCTCATGTTAATGTGCTTTGTGATGCAAAATGAACTGTGCCTTTGTTTGTTTTTAGAACAGTCAGATTTTATTATACTTTAAGTTTTATATTCTGTCATCACAGACTTTCTGACTGTAAACTCTCAGAGACAAACTGTGAAGTCGTGGCCTCAGCTCTGAAGTCCAACCCCTCCCATCTGAGAGAGCTGGACCTGAGTCACAACTACCTGCAGGATTCAGGAGTGAAGCTGCTGTCTGCTGGACTGGAGAATCCACACTGTGGACTGGAGACTCTGAGGTATGTTCATGTATTTTGCTCTTGTCCAAATTTAATCCATAACAGAAGTTTCAAATTTCCTTCAGTTCTCTTGTTTTCTGCGTTTGTCTGAGCACAAATCACAACAATTCTTTTTTTGTCAGTCTGAATAGTTTCCACATTAAGTCTGAACTCAAACTGGATTCATGTTATTAAGGAAACTGTAGGATTTATCCTCAATGTGCTGTGAAATTAAATCCAATGTTTATCGTTTTTGTCACAAGTTTGACACACGTATATATAAAAATTAAAAGAAGTTTAACACATTTTCAGGAATGATGTCCTTTTATACAAAACCTTTAGAATACAGTTTTTTACAGGAAGTTATACATTTATACATAGCAGCTCAAACACACACACAGTGAGTGTAAAGCATATTTCCAGATGCAGCTGTTTGAAGTATCGTGTCTGATCTGTTACCGTGATAGGGATGCACCTAACAATTCAAACTGATTCATCTAACAACTAATTTATTTGTTATTCTAGAGATTATTTTTTGTATTACAATTAAAATAAATATCAAAACTTGTCTCAATAATAATTCAATATTTTATTCAATCATTCTGAAAAAGAGAGTCATAAAGCATTAGAATAATGATAATAGGAGTTAAAGAGTCTTTTTCCACATCCAAGGCTCGACAATAATGGCGCACCGTTGGCCAATCAAGAGTTGTAGTGACGAGTGGTTTTCAAAAGTTATTTCTCTAATCTCAATCAAGCGGCAAAGTAAAGTGAAACCATGCAGACGGAACTTAAACCTGCATCCTCTCTAACGGCCAGCAGGGGGTGAGTCCGCTGGTTTCAGTCCGGTTCCATTAGAGTTAATGTTGCTACTTCCCAGCTGATTTATTCTCTCAGTAAACTCTTTCATAATGAGTTTATGGTCTCAGTCGCTAGTTTAAAGTCTTCTGCAACACAGCATGATGTTCATTTAGTAAATTATGGTCCCATTTAGGGGGAAATAGAGCAGAATGCAGCGAAAGCTTTAGAGCGGATTACCTTGTGATCACCATGGTAGCGACCTGTCAATCAGGATAGAGGCGACTTGTATCTGCTGCTCTGTGTAAAGTATTTTATTAAATGTCAGCAGGAGAGAGAGCACGTCATGTTTGAGTCTGTCACTATGTTTTGTTTTAAAAGTAAATTGTTTTGTTAACCTTTTTATTTGTTTATAATTTTCACTGTGATTAGCCTACATTTTAATTTAGTTTTTTTATATTCAGGATGTATTTAATAAGCGATTAAACATGGTAACAGTATTTCTAAGCCTTTGCTTTGGTTGTAACATTGATAAATAACTTTTGGAAGGAGGGACAGTGTAAATTGTCTTTGGGCCAGTAAGTTTCAAACCCACTGACTATCTACGTAATGTATCGTCATGTAGCTGTGGACAGGGGAGGAGTCCACTGGGCTGAAATGATGCAGACTTTTTCGGACATTTTCAGAACAATAACCTCCTGAATCACGGCAACCACATTCCTCTTAACAAAGAGGCAAGACATTATGGTGACTAAGAAAGAAAAGTGACCAACTCATAAACAACAGGCCAGCTAAGGCGCACACACAGTTTAA
>NC_060150.1:48837313-48838874 GCF_021292245.1 Micropterus dolomieu | reverse complement strand
AAACACAAATCACAGCACCTGTTAATCACAATATGACATGTTCACATTACAGTCAGACACTTTTGTCCAAAGCAGTAATAATGTGCTTCATTATGTTGACACTTTGACATGTGGACAGGAGGAGCTCAAGTTTCAAACCACAAACCTTGTGATCAATGGCTGAGCAGCTGAGCTGCAGCCGCTCATGTTAATGTGCTTTGTGATGCAAAATGAACTGTGCCTTTGTTTGTTTTTAGAACAAAGTGTCAGATTTTATTATACTTTAAGTTTTATATTCTGTCATCACAGACTTTCTGGCTGTAGACTCTCAGAGACTCACTATGAAGTCGTGGCCTCAGCTCTGAAATCCAACCCCTCCCATCTGAGAGAGCTGGACTTGAGTTACAACAACCTGCAGGATTCAGGAGTGAAGCTTCTGTCTGCTGGACTGGAGAGTCCACACTGTAGACTGGAGACTCTGAGGTCAGTTCATGTATTTTGCTCTTGTCCAAATTTAATCCATAAAAGAAGTTTCAAATTTCCTTCAGTTCTCTTGTTTTCTGCGTTTGTCTGAGCACAAATCACAACAACTCTTTTTTTTTTTTTTTGTCAGTCTGAACAGTTTCCACATTTAGTCTGAACTCAAACTGGATTCATGTTATTAAGGAAACTGTAGGATTTATCCTCAATGTGCTGTGAAATTAAATCTAATGTTTATCATTTTTATTACATGTTAGACACACGTATAGGAGTCAAATGTTTGTCACTAGATGTTGCTGTAGGCTCAACTATATAAGCAAGGGGGCAACAGGTAGTTGTCAGGTGTTGACCCCGGAAGGGCAAACAAGTTTTTCACCGCTATGGCGGAGTTTGTGTGAATGCTGTTGTCATGTTAATTTTTGGGAATCTTCGTGCTTGTGGACTTAGTGCCCCTTTGATCTGTGTGGAGGACATTAAATTTGTGATATTGCAATGAAGACGATGCCTCTGGATCTGATTTACACGCAACATCAGGTACAACATTAGCCGCCTAACGCGTCATAACAAGCAGCTACAGGTCAACAACATTAGCATAGTATTAGACTAGCTACATCAACAGGTAAATAAAAAATTAAAAGAAGTTCAACACATTTTCAGGAATAATGTCCTTTTATACAAAACCTTTAGAATACAGTGTTTTACAGGAAATTATACATTTATACATAGCAGCTCAAACACACACACAGAGTGTAAAACATATTTCCAAATGTAGCAAAAGTATCGTGTCTGATCTGTTACCGTGATAGGGATGCACCTAACAATTCAAACTGATTAATCTAACAACCAATTTATTTGTTATTCTAGAGATTATTAAATAAATATCAAAACCTCATATCAAAGCTGAACTAGCAACTCACTGGCCCGTTGAAACAAAAACATTAGTAGGCCTATTAAAAAAACAAAAACAAAAAAATCGCATTAGAAACTCAACATCCTGCAGCTGTTTTGCAGCTCATGGCGCACCGTTGGCCAATCAAGAGTTGTAGTGACAAGTGGTTTTCAAAAGTCTCAAGTCGTCTCAGTCGCTAGTTTCAAGTCTTCT
>NC_060150.1:48836810-48837293 GCF_021292245.1 Micropterus dolomieu | reverse complement strand
ACTATGTTTTGTTTTAAAAGTAAATTGTTTTGTTAACCTTTTTATTTTTTTTATAATTTTCACTTAGCCTACATTTTAATTTAGTTTTTTTATATTCAGGATGTATTTAATAAGCGATTAAACATAGTAACAGTATTTCTAAGCCTTTTCTTTGGTTGTAACACTGATAAATAACTTTTGGAAGGAGGGACGGTGAAAATTGTCTTTGGGCCAGTAAGTTTCAAACCCACTGAATATCTACGTAATGTATCGTCATGTACAGTGGGGGAAATAAGTATTTGACCCCTTGCTGATTTTGCAGGTTTGCCCACTTACAAAGAATGCAACGATCTATAATTTTAATCATATGTACATTCTAACAGTGAAAGACAGAATCCCAAAGAAAATTCCAGAAAATCACATCATATGAATTTATTAAAATTGATAACCATCTGATGAGGAAAAACAAGTATTTGACCCCCTGGACAAACAGCATGTTAATAT
>NC_060150.1:48834559-48836790 GCF_021292245.1 Micropterus dolomieu | reverse complement strand
ACATTTAGTCTGAACTCAAACTGGATTCATGTTATTAAGGAAACTGTAGGATTTATCCTCAATGTGCTGTGAAATTAAATCTAATGTTTATCATTTTTATTACATGTTAGACACACGTATAGGAGTCAAATGTTTGTCACTAGATGTTGCTGTAGGCTCAACTATATAAGCAAGGGGGCAACAGGTAGTTGTCAGGTGTTGACCCCGGAAGGGCAAACAAGTTTTTCACCGCTATGGCGGAGTTTGTGTGAATGCTGTTGTCATGTTAATTTTTGGGAATCTTCGTGCTTGTGGACTTAGTGCCCCTTTGATCTGTGTGGAGGACATTAAATTTGTGATATTGCAATGAAGACGATGCCTCTGGATCTGATTTACACGCAACATCAGGTACAACATTAGCCGCCTAACGCGTCATAACAAGCAGCTACAGGTCAACAACATTAGCACAGTATTAGACTAGCTACATCAACAGGTAAATAAAAAATTAAAAGAAGTTCAACACATTTTCAAAACCTTTAGAATACAGTGTTTTACAGGAAATTATACATTTATACATAGCAGCTCAAACACACACACAGAGTGTAAAACATATTTCCAAATGCAGCTGTTTGAAGTATCGTGTCTGATCTGTTACCGTGATAGGGATGCACCTAACAATTAAAACTGATTCATCTAACAACCAATTTATTTGTTATTCTAGAGATTATTAAATAAATATCAAAACCTCATATCAAAGCTGAACTAGCAACTCACTGGCCCGTTGAAACAAAAACATTAGTAGGCCTATTATAAAAACAAAAACAAAAAAATCGCATTAGAAACTCAACATCCTGCAGCTGTTTTGCAGCTCATGGCGCACCGTTGGCCAATCAAGAGTTGTAGTGACAAGTGGTTTTCAAAAGTCTCAAGTCGTCTCAGTCGCTAGTTTCAAGTCTTCTCCAACACAGCATGATGTTCATTTAGTAAATTATGGTCCCATTTAGGGGGAAATAGAGCAGAATGCAGCAAATGCTTTAGAGCGGATTACCTTGTGATCGCCATGGTAGCGACCTGTCAATCAGGATAGAGGCGACTTGTATCTGCTGCTCCGTGTAAAGTTTTTTATTAAATGTCAGCAGGAGAGAGAGCTCGTCATGTTTGAGTCTGTCACTATGTTTTGTTTTAAAAGTAAATTGTTTTGTTAACCTTTTTATTTTTGTATAATTTTCACTGTGATTAGCCTACATTTTAATTTAGTTTTTTTATATTCAGGATGTATTTAATAAGCGATTAAACATAGTAACAGTATTTCTAAGCCTTTGGTTGTAACATTGATAAATAACTTTTGGAAGGAGGGACGGTGAAAATTGTCTTTGGGCCAGTAAGTTTCAAACCCACTGACTATCTACGTAATGTATCGTCATGTAGCTGTGGACAGGGGAGGAGTCCACTGGGCTGAAATGATGCAGACTTTTTCAGGCATTTTCAGAACAATAACCTCCTGAATCACGGCAACCGCATTCCTCTTCAACAAAGAGGCAAGACATTATGGTGACTAAGAAAGAAAAGTGACCAACTCATAAACAACAGGCCAGCTAAGGCGCACACACAGTTTAATACCCACAAGCCCATCAGACATCCAACAGGTGCTCAGCGGCGACCTGTCCCTGAAGTGATGACAGCCTTTTAAACAGGAGCACGGCAGCCACACCGAATCCACTGAAAAAGTAAAGTTACTCACCTGTTTGAATCAGACGAGCCTGCATTGAGCCAAATTTTAGACAACGTCCCGTTCAAAAATCCAAAACCATCTTATTTGGGAGCGACCCTCTCCTCCTGTTCTTTTCTCTCCTGTCTCTTCTTCAAACTACTCGTTGGAATAGCTGACTGCTAGCTTGCACGTGTGCTCTGCTGGTCTACTCGTCAGATTTTGGAGTCTTGTATCGTCGTTATTCGTCTGAAGGTGATCTGAGAACAGTTTGTCCTACAGCCTGTAAGTGAAACAGTCTGAATGTTTACAATCTGCCCGAACACAGCGTGGAGTCAGCTGTGGCCACGGTACATGCTCAGATTAACTTGTGATCCGACAGCTGTATCTACCGTCGCTCACGTCTCAGATCACTCACTCATTTAGCAAACACACACACAGACGGCGGAAGCAGGGGTGTAGAAACTAAAACCAGCTGGGAGTGGTGCAGGCCGAGGCTATACTCGTATCGTTTAATCCTATCTGTTGATCTGGTCCTTGCTAG
>NC_060150.1:48833784-48834539 GCF_021292245.1 Micropterus dolomieu | reverse complement strand
CAAATATAAACTGTTACCATGACAACAGCAGTGCAGAAATAACTTTGAACATGGGGGCAATAAAGAACCACTTAGAAAATGGATGAGTAAGTATTAGGTCACTGCTCCTAACAGAAAACCTGTTCCTCGTGGTGATCATCCTGATATATCGGGCTTGTGTGGGGACAAAAAGTGAACGTGCTGCCGTCTCGACAAAGAGCTCCAGGATGCTTTCACTTGTTCGTGCTCAGCAGTTGTGCTGCAGTGAAGACATTTCCAGTTTGCAGAGCTCACAGAGCAACATGTTGTTGGGTCTCTGTCTAAAATTCTTTGTGATGGTCGTTTTTTTGTTCTGCGGCTCGTTCTCCGGGTGGAATCGCTGCTTTAACTGGACGCAGCACTTCACTGCGACCTGCCGACGCATGTTATGCAAATAAAGATATTTCCTAATCGATGACATCAATTTCGTGGATAATTGGGCCCAGCCCTACACCACATCATTTGATGTGACTTTGTGTTCTGACTCAGCCAGTAAACAGGAGCATAAATAATACACTACATTTGTACAGGAAGGAACTCGGTTACATTTAAGATGAAGAGAACGAGACTCTCTCTTTGCTCAGTGCACATTTGATCCAGTTAGAAGGACGACTGAGGATGAAGCTCACAGTCAGTCAGCTGTGTGTTGATGGAGATGACAGTGGTGATGAGGAGAGGCTAAATCTGTGCTTTGAAATGAGAACCAGAAGTGCTGGGACAGGTGTTAAAGAGCTGGA
>NC_060150.1:48832221-48833684 GCF_021292245.1 Micropterus dolomieu | reverse complement strand
CTACATTTGTACAGGAAGGAACTCGGTTACATTTAAGATGAAGAGAACGAGACTCTCTCTTTGCTCAGTGCACATTTGATCCAGTTAGAAGGACGACTGAGGATGAAGCTCACAGTCAGTCAGCTGTGTGTTGATGGAGATGACAGTGGTGATGAGGAGAGGCTAAATCTGTGCTTTGAAATGAGAACCAGAAGTGCTGGGACAGGTGTTAAAGAGCTGGAGTTTTGTATTTACTTATTTATTTCATGTTGAACATTTTGGAATTCTGTAGAAAACATCTGTCTTAGTATTTTTCATAGATTAGAAGAAGCAGAAGAAAATGAAAGTAACAGAAGTACCAACATGTCTGACTTGATCATTATTCCAGACTGGCCTGAGATCAGCAGCATGTTATTGATCTGTGTTGACATGAATAGGTGTATGAATGTTGTGCTGACATTTGGATGATGTCTGTAGAAGGCTGACATTATGATGATCCACAATAACACAATGACAAAGTCCCACAAATGAGCCTCCAAAGCTCTTTGAGGCTCGGGGCTGGATGAGTCTGTGGGTGAAGGAGCTCCTGAGCTGCCTCAGCTCAGCATAGAGAGGATGAGAGGGGTTGTCCATGATGGTTTCCAGCTTCCCTCTCATCCTCCTCTCAGTCACTGCCTCCACACTGTCCACTTCCATCCCCACCACCGAGCTGGCCTTCCTCACCAGCTCGCCCAGTTTGTTGGCGCCACAAGTCCCGATGCCCCCTCCCCAGCACACCACAGCAGAGAAGATGACACTGGCCACTACAGACTGGTAGAACAGCTGCAGCAGCCTGGAGTTTATTCTGGGTGCTGGAGTTGGTGCAGTTGTCCTAATCCTTAAGAGATTACTAATATTTCTGTGTGGGATGTGCACATTTCGGTTTACTGGTCTATGCGTGATGATGACAGGAATAGAAGTCTTTGAGACTGTAGAGACGGCCTCCGGAGCGTCTGAGCACAGCCTCCTTCAGGATCCTACGTTGGGAAGCAGAGGTTTTTGACCGGGACGACGGCCACCGATCAGCGGCAGACCGGCGAGTGATTGTCAGGCTGCTCTCCTCACCAACCATGTCTACATCTGCACTTTCTGTCAGAATCTCCTCTGGCCCAGCTGATCACGGTTTGCCGCCAGTGCAGGAGATGTAGCCGGTGGAGGAGATGCAACAGTGTCGGCAGGCACGATCCGCCGAAAGAGATCCGTATCAGGGAGGAGGAGGAGGAGGAGGAGGAGGAGGAGGCGGCGGCGGAAGATAGTAAGACAGCTGGGCCAGAGGAGATTTTGGCAGGAAGTGCAGATGTAGTCAGGGTTGGTGAGGAGAGCAGCCTGACAATCACTCGGCAGAAGAGAAAATCTGAAATCGACAGTAAAGGCTCAAAAGCAAAGAAGGTTACAGTCAGCAAAGACAAACAGAAGCAGACTGTGAAGGAGTCGATGGCGGAGTA
>NC_060150.1:48824380-48832121 GCF_021292245.1 Micropterus dolomieu | reverse complement strand
AAAATAAAAGGGATAAAATAAAGTCAAATAAGTTCGGGAAAGGCTCTCCTATAAAAGTATGTTTTAAGAAGGGACTTAAAAGAGTTCACTGACTCAGCCGACCTGATTTCCTCGGGCAGGCTGTTCCAGAGCCTCGGGGCCCTGACAGTAAACGCTCTGTCGCCTTTAGTTTTCAGTCGAGACTCTGGAACAGACAACAGACCTCTGCCCGAGGATCTCAAGGTACGTGCTGGTGTGTATGGGACTAAAAGGTCAGAAATATAACAAGGCGAGAGGCCATGAAGAGCTTTAAAAGTGATCAATAGAATTTTAAAGTCAATTCTAAAACATACTGGGAGCCAGTGTAATGAAGCTAAAATAGGAGTAATGTGGTCATATTTCTTTGTTCTGGTTAAAAGCCTGGCAGCTGAGTTGTGGACAGTCTGGAGTCGATCAATAGATTTTTGGGTTAAACAGGTGAAAAGGCTGTTGCAATAATCCAGGCGTGATGAGATGAAGGCGTGTAAAATGGTCTCGGTGTCCTTAAAAGTTAACATAGATCGAATTTTTGCTATATTTCTAAGTTGATAAAAACATGATTGAACAAGCTTTGTGGTGTGCTACTCGAAATTTAAATTACTATCAAACCAAACACCAAGGTTCTTTGCCACAGGCTTAATGTGATTTACTAGGGAACCAGCAGATGGCAGTATTTGCTTTGCCATCTGCTGAGACCCGATGACTAGGATTTCTGTTTTGTCTGAGTTCAGCTGGAGGAAATTATTTGACATCCATTTTTTAACTTCACAAAGGCAGTTGTTAAGTGAACTCAGCATTCCAGGGTCTGTGGATCTGACGGGCAAGTATATTTGTGTGTCATCAGCATAAATATGAAAAGAAATGCCATGTTTATGGATAATATGTCCAAGGGGAAGCAGATACAAGGAAAACAAAATGGGTCCTAAGACCGACCCCTGAGGCACACCATATTGAACTGGACAGAATGAGGAGACATAGTTGTTTACAGACACACAAAACTTCCTATTTGACAGGTAGGATGAAAACCATTCTAGGGCAGTACCAGAGATCCCAACCCAATGCCTCAGTCTGTCTAACATGATGTTGTGATCAATGGTGTCAAAAGCAGCGCTAAGGTCCAGGAGTACAAGGACTGAGCACATGCCTTCATCAGCAGACATTAAAAGGTCATTGGTGACTTTAAGCAGGGCAGTCTCAGTGCTGTGGTACTTCCTAAAACCAGACTGAAACTTTTCAAATAATTTGTTATTTTCCAGTACAGTGAGCAGCTGTTTGGACACAATTCTTTCTAGAATCATTGGAATAAAAGGCAGTTTTGAAATTGGTCTAAAATTATGTGGGAGGGAGTGATCTAAACCAGGTTTCTTTAAAAGTGGGTTCACGCAAGCTGTTTTAAAATAATCAGGGACACAACCAGTAGATAGAGAGCTGTTGCAAAAAAAGAGATCAAATGGGGCCCAACAGAATCTATTACTTTCAGTAAAAATTTTGTAGGTATTACATCAAGTGGGCTGGAGGACACTCTCATTTGTGATACTGTTTTTAAAAGCTCAGACAAGTCGATGGGATAAAACTAGTTAAAACTCTCTTGTTGCTGGTGAGGAACCTCTGAGTAAGAGGCCGCGGGGGTAATAGAGGCTCTGATTGACACCACCTTATTGGTAAAATAAGATAAAAACAATTCACAGTCATCATTACTTCCAGCTAAGGCACAAGGAGGGTTTGGGTTTACCAGCTGATCCACAGTCTTAAACAGAAACCTGGGATTGTGTTTATGTGTAGTAATGAGTTCAGAAAAATAGTGTGTTCTCGCATCCTTAACCATGTTATTGTAGTTAGTTAATAAATCCTTCAGACTGAGGTAATGGACTTGGAGACTGGATTTTTTCCATCTGCGCTCTGCTTTCCTGCATTCCCTTTTTAGGCTGCGAATGCTGTCATTTATCCAGGGTTGTTTACTAGCTTTAGACGTAGGCCTAACCTTTAGAGGAGCAGTAATATTTAGTGACGACAAGCAGATATGATTGAAGTGATCGACCAGATTGTTGGTGTTGGAATCAGACAGGTGTTGGCTTTGGCTCTGAAAGAATGCGCAAAACTTTGAAACACTTTGTTCATTAAAGATGCGAGAACACACGGAGCTTGGTGAGGCGGCATGAGTAACAGGCGAATCGCAGCTAAAAACAATACATCTGTGGTCAGATATGGTCATGTCCACTAATTCCAAAGAGGAAATGCTGACACCCAGGGTAAAAACCAAGTCCAGTATATGACCACGGTTATGTGTTTGCCCTTTGACATGTTGTTTGAAGTTAAAAGAAGTGGCCATATTTAAAAAGTCAGTTGCATTAACATTGTTGGGGTCATCAACATGAATATTAAAATCGCCACAAAGAACAATTCTGTCATAATTTAAAACCAGAGTAGATAAAAATTCAGGAAGTTCTGATAAAAATCCTCCAGGCGGTTTTGGGGGGCGATAAATTATAACAAATATGATAGGTTGCAGCCCTCCAACTTTAAGAGTGAGAACTTCAAAGGAGTTAAATTCATCACAGCGTACTTGATGACATTTAAAATTTTTCCTATACACGCTCACTAGCCCACCACCACGACCACTGACCCTCGGTTGACTAAAACAATCATATTGAGGCGGACACAGTTCAGCTAGCTGGCTATAGTCATTCATCTGCAACCAGGATTCAGTTAAAAACATAAAATCTAGATTTGCAGACAAGATAAAATCATTTAAGATAAAAGTCTTACTTGAAAGCGATCTCACATTGAAGAGAGCCATTTTAAATGAGTTTGTTCTGGGTGCTGGAGTTGGTGCAGTTGTCCTAATCCTTAAGAGATTACTAATATTTCTGTGTGGGATGTGCACATTTCGGTTTACTGGTCTATGCGTGATGATGACAGGAATAGTCTGTGGAACAGCGCTGGGAGCAGACGGCTTTACATGCCAGCAGGTGGAGACAGTTGTTTGTGGCAGTGAGGCAGAGATCTGTTCAGTGAGCGGTGGTGTGTCCAGGTGTGCTGCATGAATGATTAGTCATTCATCTGCAACCAGGATTCAGTTAAAAACATAAAATCTAGATTTTCTCTCTGGATTAGTCATTCACGTAAGTCATGTGTGGACCGCACCACATGCTGTATGTGAGCAGCTAACATTTCTGAGCCCCGTTTGTTTGGGTGAAGTCCGTCTGTCTTAAAAAGAGACATTCTTTGCCAGAAAATATTAAAATTATCCACATAACACACACGATGAGCCCTGCAGGTGGACTGGAGCCAGTCGTGGAGGCCAAGGAGTCTACTGAAGCGGCCAGCACCGCGACCAACTGTGGGAATGGGACCAGAGATAAAAACGGACTTTCCACACTGTTTTAAAAAGTTAAAAAGACGGTTAAAATCTGATTTTGTCAGCTCAGACTGCCGAAGAGCTGTGTCATTTGTTCCGACATGGACTATCACTCTTGTGATGGAGGACGGAAGCGACGGCATCAGGTCCTGGAGTTCTTTTAAAATGTCAGCTGTGGTGGCACCAGGGAAGCAGTGAGTGGTAGCGTTAAAGAAACGGAGGTTTCTGGTTATGGAGTCACACAAAAGGGGACGAGGAGATGCCGGTTGTGGGGTTCACTGTGTGCGGACTGAGGATGGAGTGTGTGAGCTGCCGAGTGTTGTGTTGGAGTAGCAGTAACAGACCTGAGAGAACGGCTACCCGACGGTGCAGGGTGGAGACGGCCTCCGGAGCGTCTGAGCACAGCCTCCTTCAGGATCCTACGTCGGGAAGCGGAGGTTTTTGACCGGGATGGCGGCCGCCGATCAGGCCCGGCGGCAGACCGGCGGCCCAGTGCAGGAGATGTAGCCGGTGGCGGAGATGCAACAGTGTCAGCAGGCACTATCCGTCAAAAGAGATCCCTATCAGGGAGGAGGAGGAAGATGGGGAGGAGGAGGAGGAGGCGGCGGAAGATAGTAAGACAGCTGGGCCAGAGGAGATTCTGACAGAAAGTGCAGATGTAGACATGGTTGGTGAGGAGAGCAGCCTGGCAATCACTCGGCAGAAGAGAAAATCTGAAATCGACAGTAAAGGCTCAAAAGCAAAGAAGGTTACAGTCCGCAAAGACAAACAGAAGCAGACTGTGAAGGAGTCGATGGCGGAGTATGACTCCAGTGTGGAAGGCCGTTTAGATGTCTCACTGAACAAAATGACCCCAGGAGAGCTGAACGAACAGATTTATAGGGTTGAGAAAATCAAACTGTTTCTACAGAAAACAAAGAACGTAAAAGTGGTAAAAGTTGAAAGTTTCTTTCCAGACAAAGAGGCTTTTCTTAACTCAGTCAAGTCACAGCTGAGGGCCAAAGGAAGAGAGGGTTTAACTGAGCAGGAGGTTTACAGGTTGAGGAAAATAGTGGTGAAGATCAGACATGAACTTAATGAAGAAGATAGAGAGGAATCAAACTAAAGGTTTTCTTTTTCTCAGTCTGTGTGTGCTGTCTGGTTGTCTCCTTTTTATTTCTTCAATGAGGGATTTAAAGTTGCTTCATTGAATTTAAATGGAGCTGCAGACATCAGGAAGAGGATGCAGCTATCTGAGCTGATGAAGCTGAAAAGTGTTGTTTGTCCAGGAAACACACAGCGACAGGTCCAGTGAAACTGACTGGAGATCAGAATGGGACGGCGAGGTCGTGTTAAGCTCCTTGACCTCCGTGAGCGGGGGGGTAGCCGTCCTCTTTTCTAAAAAGTTTCTGCCGACTTCTTCTGAACTTAAGGAAGGCTGATGATGGTCAGAGCCAAGTTTGAGTGTTTCACTCTCACATTCATTAATGTTTATGCTCCAAATGTCGGCTCAGAGTCCGTTTTATTAATCCCCTCAGTGACACTCTGACTAGCTGTGGTTCAGATGAGTTTTTATTTTTAGGGGGAGATTTTAATTGGACTCATGTTGAACCTCATGCTGCTTCAAAAAAGGCAATTAATGAAGTAATAAAAACACATGATTTGGTGGACGTTTGGAGGAGGTTGCACACTGAAGGCCGACAGTACACCTGGTTCGTTCACGGAGCCTCATGAGATCCGGAGACGGGTGGTGCAGTTTTACTCTGAGCTGTATAAAGCGCAGCATGTGGAGCATGAACAGCTGTTTGAGTGTTTCAGTGAAGGCCTGCCCAGAGTCTCCAGAGATGACCATCCTGAGCTGGAGGAGCCTCTGGTTTTAGAAGAGCTGCATGCTGCCCTGCAGGGGATGGATGTAGGGAAGGCCCCGGGTATTGACGGTCTTCCTGTCGAGTTCTATAAGACCTTCTGGAAAGAGTCTTAATCTGGGATGTTTTGGATGTCTCCAGTTCTTTGGGCACTGACCTTGGTCTCATTTCGTTAGACCAAGAAAAAGCCTTTGACAGGGTTGAGCACCTTTATCTTTGGAAAGTTCTGGAGCGTTTTGGTCTCAGCCCACGTCTCATTGCTATGATAAAAGTTTTGTACCGAGACATTCAGAGTGTACTGAAGGTTAATGGGGGTCTGAGTGCTCCCTTCACAGTAGGCAGGGCTGTCAGACAGGGCTGTCCTCTGTCTGGGATGCTGTATACATTGTCCATTGAGCCCTTGCTACACAGAATCCGGTCCTGTATTCATGGTCTGGTTTTACCAGGTTTTAACACGCCACACGTTTTATCTGCTTATGCTGATGATGTCATGCTCCGGGTTAGAAATCAAGCTGAAATTAATATTGTTGGAAAAATTGTGTCTGAGTTTGGTCTTATCTCTGCTGCAAAAGTAAATTGGACAAAAAGTGAAGCTCTAGCAGTTGGAAACTGGTTTGGTGGTCTTCCGGTCCTGCCGGGGGGGTTGGGATGGAGAAATGATGGTATAAAGTATCTAGGTGTTTATCTTGGCAAAGAAGAAATGGTTAAAAGAAACTGGGAGGGCATGATAGAGACGATGAAAGGAAGGCTGAAAAAGTGGAAATGGCTGCTTGCTCAGATGTCTTTTAGAGGAAGAACTCTAGTAATCAACAACCTTGTAGCTTCAGCACTGTGGTATTGTTTAGCTTGTATGGAGCCACCTGCAGGTTTACTCGCAAAACTACAAGCAGTTTTAGTGGACTTTCTGTGGGACAGGTTACACTGGGTACCTCAGAGGCTGCTTTTTTTACCAAAAGAAGGGGGGCAAGGCCTGGTACACCTAGCAAGCAGAGTGGCAACTTTTCCATTTCAGTTTGCACAGAGATATCTGACTGGTTTTAAATACCCAGTGTGGAAAGAGTTTGCAAGCAGCATTTTAAGGAGAGCAGACAGGTTAGGACTTGACACTGCTTTGTTTTTAATGGATGTTGGTTATTTAAATCTGTCTGTAGCGCCTGATTTTTATAAGGGAGTTTTTAAGGCCTGGCACCTTTTTAAGAAGAGACGGTTGGAGCCGTCAGTCTCCCTGTACTGGTTACTGAACGAGCCTCTGATCGGTGGATCCGCAATGGACATACAGGACAGTGGTACACCAGGCCTCCATCACACGCTCCGTTCTGCTGGCGCTACATCTCTCAGACGGATATTGGATGTAGCTGGACCTGGTTTTATGAACACTGAGGTTGTGGCTGCACTGAATGAGCACTGAATGTGTGCGGAGTGGCCCAGCCAGCCGCTACACAAACATCCTGCAAAGAAGCCCCGGAAAGGAGGGCTCGATAGGCCGCCATGCATCTGGTAGAATGAGCCCTCACAGCCACAGGTGAAGGCAAACCGTGCACCTGATAGGCCAGGGAAATAGTCTGAACAATCCAGTTGCTAATAGTATGTTTGGATGCAGGGAACCCAGCCCTGGGGGACCCAAAACACACTAGCAGCTGGTCAGCCTTCCTCCAACGGGAGGACCTCAGAGTGTAAATACTCAGTGCTCTGACAGGGCAGAGCAGATGAAGTCTCCCGTCCTCCGCCGTCACATGAGGTGGAGGATGAAATGCCTGCAGCACTGTGGACCCTGTCACACAAGAACGCACTTTAGGGATGTATCCTGGACGAGGGTGCAGGATAGCCCTAATATTCCCCGGGGCAAACTCCAGGCTTTGCAGGGAAACCGAAAGCACTTGGAGATCCCCCACCCGCCTCAGAGAGGTGATAGCAAGGAGAAAGGCCATCTTGAGGGTCAAGTGCTTAGCCTCAGAACCGGTCCAAAGCGGCCGCCCATGACCGCGCCCCAGCCCGTGAGGGAGGCGTCTGTCGAAATGACCAGCCGGCGACAAGACCATCGCAGCACGGGTCCCTGGGACAGGAACCAAGTGTCCTTCCAAACTGATAGGGAACGAAGACACTTGCGCGTAACCCAAATCAGACGGAAAGGATTTCCCCTCGGGGAAAAACCCTTGGTCCTTAGCCACCACTTCAGGGGTCTCAAGTGCAGCAGTCCAGATGGTATTACGCTGGACGCAGCCGCCAGACCCAACACTCGTTGAAAGTGTTTTATAGTGATGGCGTGGCCTAAATTCACCCCTTTCACGGCAGTCAATATGGTATCGACACGTGCCGGAGACAATTGTCTCCTCAGAGAGGTGATAGCAAGGAGAAAGGCCATCTTGAGGGTCAAGTGCTTAGCCTCAGCTGACTCCAGGGGTTCGAAGGGGGCCTCAGCCAACGCCCCAAGAACCACCGCCAGATCCCAAGTGGGAACCTTGGACCGAGTCGCAGGTCTCATCCTCCGGGCACCACGGAGGAAACGTACAACCAAGGGAAG
>NC_060150.1:48822945-48824360 GCF_021292245.1 Micropterus dolomieu | reverse complement strand
GGGGGACCCAAAACACACTAGCAGCTGGTCAGCCTTCCTCCAACGGGAGGACCTCAGAGTGTAAATACTCAGTGCTCTGACAGGGCAGAGCAGATGAAGTCTCCCGTCCTCCGCCGTCACATGAGGTGGAGGATGAATGCCTGCAGCACTTTGGACCCTGCCGCACAAGAAGGCACTTTAGGGATGTATCCTGGACGAGGGTGCAGGATAGCCCTAATATTCCCCGGGGCAAACTCCAGGCTTGCGGGGAACCCGAAAGCGCTCGGAGATCCCCCACCCTCCTCAGAGAGGTGATAGCAAGGAGAAAGGCCATCTTGAGGGTCAAGTGCTTAGCCTCAGCTGACTCCAGGGGTTCGAAGGGGGCCCCACCACTTCGGGGTGAAGTCTCCATTCCCCGTGCCTCAGCCCCTGCCTCGACAGCAGGTCTGCTCCCTGATTCTGCGTCCCCGGGAGATACAGCGCCCTGAGCGATAGTAACCTCTGCTGGGACCACAGGAGGATCTGACGCGCCAGTCTGTACAGAAGGCGCGAGCGCAGACCGTCCTGGTGATTCAGATAGGCTACCACCGCTGTGTTGTCGGAACGAACCGGGACGTGGTGGCCTTGGAGATCGGGCAGGAAACTCCTTAGAGCCTGGAACACCGCCAACATCTCGAGACAGTTGATATGCCACTCGGATTGATGCACCTGCCAGGATCCCCTTGCAAAGCGGCCATGGTCATGTGCAGCAGTCCAGATGGTATTACGCTGGACGCAGACGCCAGGAGACCCAACACTCGTTGAAAGTGTTTTACAGTGATGGCGTGGCCTAACTTCACCCCTTTCACGGCAGCCAATATGGTGTCGACACGTGCCGGAGACAATTGTGCCAGCATCGTTGCAATCCCATACTACCCCTAGGAAAGTAGTCCGTTGGGTAAGCCAGCACACTCTTCTTTGCGTTGAGTCTCAGCCCTAAACGCCGCAGATGAGCCAGAACGACATCTCGATGCCAAACCGCCAACTCTCGAGACTGGGCTAGGATGAGCCAGTCGTAGTTGAAATCTGGACGCCCTGGAGCCTCAGCGGGGCCAGTGCTGCATCCATACACTTGGTGAATGTGCGAGGGGAAAGTGCCAGGCCGAATGGAAGAACCCGATACTGGTAAGCCACACCCCCGAAGGCGAACCTCAGGAACTTCCTGTGAGAAGGACGGATGGAGACGTGGAAATAGGCGTCCTTTAGATCTATCGTGATGAACCAATCCTCGGATTGGATGTGCGTCACGATGGCGGGGATGATGAGCAACTTGAACCTGAATCTCCTCAGAGACCGGTTAGAACCCGCAGATCCAAAATAGGGCGCAGCCCTCCGTCCTTCTTGGGGACTATGAAGTACCGGCTGTAGAACCAGCGTCTCTGTCTGGGGGGGAGACA
>NC_060150.1:48821201-48822845 GCF_021292245.1 Micropterus dolomieu | reverse complement strand
CTGATGGAGCTCAGGACTGATCAGGAGGACGGCTGCTTTACTCCAAACAGTGTCAGCAAGCTAACACGCTATTTAAGAACAGTCCGTGTTGATGCAGTCTGCAAGTAGAAGGATCCGTCAGAACCAATCATCAGCCGGCAATCTGACAGCTGACTTAACGTTTCATCCACAGACTTAGAAATAATAAAACAAACAGACGTAACGCTCTTCCTGATTATCAGCTTCTATTCCACATCATGTTTTTAAAGAAATGATAATAAAATAGATAAATACAATGAATAAATAAATAATCTCTATTTCAACTATCAGACAATAACAAATATTTCCATTTTCTAAACTTCTACATTCTAAACCTTCTTCAGCTCTGAACAGATTATTAAACACTGAATGATTTCAAGGAACATTGTCTTCTAATGTTACATCATTTATTCTTTATTCAGATTGTTTGGCTGCAGTCTCTCAGAGATCAGCTGTGCTTCTCTGGCCTCAGCTCTGAAGTCCAACCCCTCCCATCTGAGAGAGCTGGACCTGAGCTGGAATGAGCTGCAGGATTCAGGAGTGAAGCTGCTGTGTGGTTTTCTGGAGAGTCCACACTGCAGACTGGAGACTCTGAGGTCAGTTCACTGACTCTCTGTTACTATTGTAGATGGGTCAATGACGTGACGCCTACATTTTGTGTCCAACTTCATTTTTTTCACACAAAAAAAGGTTGAAAGCATAAAAGCATACCATATAAATACAGGATCTCTCCCATATATGTACTCACCTTTAACTTTAAAAAAAACATTAGCTGTTTGTAATTTTTCTGATAATTGAAGTCTCAAAATGTCATGTGGTGCGACCGTCCGGCCATTACTGCTGTTTTGGAAACTTTTTTGGAATTACTTTAAATCTAATCAAAATTGTGTTTTGCCCTATTTGGCATGATTTCCAAAATGTTTTGTCGTCCTCTTCAAAATCGCAAAGCGTCTGTATTTATATTTCCATAATAATACACAAGCAAACTTTGTCCGATGATGTCCATTTTATGAAATATCATGTGGTGCGACCATCAACAAACGACTTTTATGTTGAAATCCATTAGAAGACAGGAAGTTTAATAATATACCAATTTTGCCAAGGACCCATTGAAACAGCAAGTAGGTTTTTAACTCTTTCTCAAAGCTGGAAAAATGTAAAATTGTAACAGCTGGTATGTAGTTGCCACTTTTGGATAACATGTGGTATGACCTCAGAAAAACAATTAATATAAAGTTATTTCTACCTATATTTGTTTTGATTATACATTTCATGGAGTCCTGTTGTAGGAAGCTAGCTTGTTTTGTTTAGGTGGCCTATTCTCTGCCTGTAAATTTAAAAGTGCTATGTAGCTCCACATAGGGGACACGGGAAGTGACATATAGCACCTTCATGTGGCGTCGGAACCGCGTAGCAAATTCACAGCCGCACCGGCAGAGCTCCAGAATGTGCAACTCGGCTGGCTCACACCCGGACGCGCTACAAGTGCGAGGGCCCGCCCAACGCTGCTTGCAGCTTTAATTAGGGCCCGAGCACGACCGTGTGAGGTCCCTATTGAATTTGCTCGGATTATTTTTTTTTAGGGCCCGAGCACGACCGTGTGAGGTCCCTATTGAATCTGCTCGG
>NC_060150.1:48818872-48821101 GCF_021292245.1 Micropterus dolomieu | reverse complement strand
AGGCCTATTTATTTTCATTCATTACACAATATGAATAAGCTATGCAGACAGTTGTAAAGAAAGAACATCTTTTTCTTCTGTTCTCTACTTGTTATAGTTACACAGTATTAGGGGTGTGGGCTGTATTAAAAGTATCCACTGTTCTCCCATGCTCTAACACACAGTAACGATGAAATGTGTGCTGTTCTCACATTCTTCCTCTGTATGTACACATAAACAACAAGGCAGGGAAATATAAAAGGAATTTATTTTATTGTTCAGTGTACATGCTCACATCTGAAACAAACTTTACGTGCTTGTTAACTCTCCCACCACGCAGACATCTACACGTCAATACCGATTTATATTCATAGCGGCAAGTGCTATGTAGCTCCACATAGGGGACACAGGAAGTGACATATAGCACCTTCATGCGGCGTCGGAACCGCGTAGGAAATTCACAGCCGCACCGGCAGAGCTCCAGAATATGCAACTCGGCCGGTTCACGCGCGGACGCGCTACAAGTGCGAGGGCCCGCCCAACGCTGCTTGCAGCTTTAATTAATTAATTGTAACTATTTTACCAGATGCCACTCCCAAGTAAAGAAACACTGCTCGCCATAGACAGTATGTTAATTTTGACCCTGCAGCAAAAGCGGAGTCGCTAAAAGAAGCAAAAAATATTGCGTCTTTAAGAAAATTTAAAATGAAAACTATATGATGCAACATGTTGCTCTTGTGTGTTTCCATTTCTTAGGAGGAAATGCATTTTTTTTGTGAACATGTTGGCGTCCATGCGACCAATAATGCGACCAATAATAACAATAACTGTATTAAATTAAAAAATTGTGACTGAAATATTAATTACTGATACAGTAAGTTTAGGTGAATGGTATTTTTTAAACATTTTTATCAGTTTTATTCAATTTACAGAGAAAATTAATCAATTAACTACATATAAGAAGGGGATTGTGACATTATAGAGCCAAAACATAAGATCATTATTTACAAAAACCCAAAAGAAAAGCAAATACATTGTATCTAAAACCTTTATTTTACTGAGAACTTGTAAAAACTGTTAAGCATGTTAAGGAAATCAATTAATTATAAAATAAATTATGGTCGCACCACATGACATTTTGTAAGGCCACAAACAGTTTATGTAGCTGAAAAAACACTAAAATCATTTAATTTGAAAAAATTATATTAATTTATGTGTACACAGCATTCTTAATGTTTGAACAATGCCAATAAATGTTTTAGTTTTTTGTATTTTAAAATTGGCCTGTTGAAAATCCTTATACGTCATTGACCCAGATCTGATATGTTTAATTAACAATTGAAGCTAATTTCTGTTCAGACATAACTTCTATGCATAACGTTGTAAATGTCCTTTTGTTCATATTTTCATGTTTCTTGTACTAAATTTAGTCTGCAGTCACAAAGATTTGTGTTTCTTTGTGAAACTGTAGAAAATGTCCGCTGTTAGTCGTTAAAGTAAATAAATGTTTCTAATTTTTGGTAAATGGTCACATTTGTACACAGAAGATCCTCTGAACTAATATTTGTTTTAAACTGATCAAGTGTACTTGTTGAAGTAGAAATATTTCTTTGCTTTCTGTTGGTTTCAATGTGTCACAAATAATGTCTGATCACTGATATTGATCCTTCAGAACACACACACACACACACACACACACACACACACACACACACACAGACTGGCCTGAGATCAGCAGCATGTTATTGATCTGTGTTGACATGAATAGGTGTATGAATGTTGTGCTGACATTTGGATGATGTCTGTAGAAGGCTGACATTATGATGATCCACAATAACACAATGACAAAGTCCCTCTAATCATTTTAGGGAAAAGCTCATTGATTAGGACATAGTAATGTTGAGCTCCACATTTAAAACCTGAACACATCTGATTGGATTAGAAATGGATTTTTATCTCCATCATTTATTCTTTATTCAGATTGGAGCACTGCAGTTTGTCAGAGATCAGCTGTGCTTCTCTGGCCTCAGCTCTGAAGTCCAACCCCTCCCATCTGAGAGAGCTGGACCTGAGTACAACAACCTGCAGGATTCAGAAGTGAAGCTGCTGTCTGATCTGAAGGAGAGTCCACATTGCAGACTGGAGACTCTGAGGTCAGTAGAGGGTTGGAGTCAGTCCATGCTGGTTTCAGCAGTATTGTACTAAACACAGTTAGTATCAAAGCAGAGATCCAGTATTTCCTGTAAACCT
>NC_060150.1:48817718-48818852 GCF_021292245.1 Micropterus dolomieu | reverse complement strand
TCTCCATCATTTATTCTTTATTCAGATTGGAGCACTGCAGTTTGTCAGAGATCAGCTGTGCTTCTCTGGCCTCAGCTCTGAAGTCCAACCCCTCCCATCTGAGAGAGCTGGACCTGAGTAACAACTACCTGCAGGATTCAGACGTGAAGCTGCTGTCTGATCTGAAGGAGAGTCCACACTGCAGACTGGAGACTCTGATGTAAGTAGAGAGTTGGAGTCAGTCCATGCAGGTTTCAGCAATATTGTACTAAACACAGTTAGTATCAGCAGAGATCCAGTATTTCCTGTAAACCTCCAACCTTCTCAGCGGCTGCTTTCCTCAGTGAAGCTGTGAGAGGAGAATGGTGACAGGCTTCAGGATTGGACAGAAAGACAGACAGAGAGAGAGAGAACAGGCAGCGATCATGTGTTTGAGTTGATGTGAAGACGACTGTTGTTGTTGTGTTCATGTCTCCAGGAAATAAAGCTGGATTCCAGCTGACAGCATCACAAGATGTATAGAGACAGTGGTCCTCATTCATCAAACTGTCGGACCATCAAATCTGATCTCAAAGTGTTTGTTCTCTCATTTCAACACTAAACTACTGATCAGTTCATCTTTGTCACAGCTCCGAGATCAGTCTGACTGAAGCCTGCAAATCACTGGCTCTTATTTCAGAGAACCATCATTACATTTAGTAACCATGTGGTCTTTCTACAGAGCAGAACCTCTGCTGAAGTCCAGTAAGCACAGCTGATGTTTAGCTGTTGTAGGACCTTTAACATCATATATATATATCTGTCCATGTGTCTTTAGTTTGGTCCAGATGTTTTTAGAACAGACTCCATATTTACAGATTTGTCCTGTAATATTTCCAAAGTAGCTGAAATCTTCAAATGTGACTGAGCGGCTGGTTTTTAACAGCAGTAAATCCATCATTCCAGTGAGCAGTGAATATCTCTCTGTCTCTGCAGTCATGATGCGTTCAGGGACTCTCAGCACTTTATTTCCACTGTGGACTTGAGTGAAACCTGCAGAGTAAACAGAGCTGATGGCCAAAGTCTCTGCAGGTCTCAGTGTGTTCACTCCAATACGTTAACATGAGAGCTGAAAGGAAGCTGGCTACGCTACACAGCCGCTCCACTTCTGGTCTG
>NC_060150.1:48816894-48817618 GCF_021292245.1 Micropterus dolomieu | reverse complement strand
GTCTTTACCACTGGAGCTGTACGGCACGGGCAGCTGGAATGGCAGACGGGCCCAGTCCAACCCGTCCCAGTAAACTGGGAGTGCCTACCGCTGTCTTTTGCTTTTGAGGGAGTCTACATGGAAGGTAGAGCAAAAGCTGCGTTAGCAACAGCATTTCTCACTTTGTTCTCCTCATGTGGACAACAATGGAGTCACACAGCAATGATTAGAGAACTTTAATATGTACTATATGAGGCCAATGTTTGTAATGTTTGACTAAGAAATGATCTTGTTACGCAGTAAAAGAAACCTTCAGGTTATTTTGGGTTTTTTAACATTGGAAAGCAAAAATATACAGAAACATCAGCAGGAAACACAAAGATCCTGAAATCTAAAATAAAGGTTCTGAAAACCTGCATTAGCCACAGCATATGAGCAGAAGCATCTGATATTACGGCATAATTGTGATTAATTTAAGTCTCCAAATCTAAATCAATATTTCAGGAGGTAAAAACGATGTTTTACTAATAAATGCTGTTGAAATGCAGGAAAATAAGCTTTTTTTATTATATTGAACACATTAAAACATACAAGAACCAACAAGAGGAAACATTTTTCCAAACGGATAAAATAGGACACATCAGGACACACATCCTGGGACTGAGCAGATCAGATCGCGCTCGTTCTACTCTCAACACTACTGATGATGGACTCTGGCTCTGTCCACCAACACAACATTTCTGCC
>NC_060150.1:48810921-48816794 GCF_021292245.1 Micropterus dolomieu | reverse complement strand
GCAAAAGCTGCGTTAGCAACAGCATTTCTCACTTTGTTCTCCTCATGTGGACAACAATGGAGTCACACAGCAATGATTAGAGAACTTTAATATGTACTGTATGAGGCCAATGTTTGTAATGTTTGACTAAGAAATGATCTTGTTACGCAGTAAAAGAAACCTTCAGGTTATTTTGGGTTTTTTAACATTGGAAAGCAAAAATATACAGAAACATCAGCAGGAAACACAAAGATCCTGAAATACAAGAAGGTTTTTAAAGTGTTTGTTTTTTCATTGAAAACACATTAAAAACATCAACAACTTCAGGAAAGATGCAGATCCTGAAATCTAAAATAAAGGTTCTGAAAACCTGCATTAGCCACAGCATATGAGCAGAAGCATCTGATATTACGGCATAATTGTGATTAATTTAAGTCTCCAAATCTAAATCAATATTTCAGGAGGTAAAAACGATGTTTTACTAATAAATGCTGTTGAAATGCAGGAAAATAAGCTTTTTTTATTATATTGAACACATTAAAACATACAAGAACCAACAAGAGGAAACATTTTTCCAAACGGATAAAATAGGACACATCAGGACACACATCCTGGGACTGAGCAGATCAGATCGCGCTCGTTCTACTCTCAACACTACTGATGATGGACTCTGGCTCTGTCCACCAACACAACATTTCTGCCAAGAATTAACCACTAATACTAATGTTCGTTTTCAAGTCCTAGATGGAAAAGAACATCCAATCCCCTCATGGTCACTGAAATATGGCGGCAACACTGTTGCTTCTACATCATAATGTGCCTTTCTCTGCTGTGGGTTGAGTGACATGTTGGACAAACCCCTCGTCTGCAGGAAACCTGCAGATTGTTGATGAATTTAAAATATTAGCGTTGAAATCTCCCGTGATAGCAATCGTGTTACTTATTGGATCCAGCCAATCAGGAAACTTTCCCAGATGTTCTTAAAACAAAGGCGTGGGATACGACGGTGGCCGATAAATAACTGCCATTAGTATATTGGATGTGGTGCAAACCAAACAGTCCAACTTAATATTTGGTCCCTGGAGAACATTATATGCCGACTGGCCTTGTATTTCAATCAATGTTGGGTTGCTGCTGCTGTGAGATAAACTTTGTGGCTGACTATGAAAACTAGAACCTTCAATCTTTCCAGTTTCAAAAGAGGAAACTGCAGGCGGCCATGTTTCTGTGGCAGCTATACAGTTAAGCTGCAAACGCCACATCTGCTACATGTCGCCTTAAATTTTGCACGTTCAGCAGAAATACAGTTACGGTTTGTGTGTTGAATTTTCGACCAAGAAGGGAGGCATGTTTTTTATTGTATCTTTAATGTTGTCTTTCCAATATATGGCCTTCCCCTCACAATCCTGAAGAAGCAGCCCTGACAAACCCCTAACACCACTTAATGCCACATCCGCCTGTCCAGGTGCAAACGTTCTTTTAAGGGACTCTACGGCTTCTTCTACACTAAGTCCTTGTACTTTGTGCACTGTACAAACCCAAACAGATGACCTTTATTAGTAACCCTTTCCTCTTCTGCTTCAACACCTGTAGAACCCATTTCAGCTGCTGAAGCGTCTGCACAGCGTTTCCTCCGCTGCACGCCAATTTCACCCTCAGCAAATTTTAAACTTATTATTGCCATAAACTATATGTGTGACTGTGCCACCAACCCCATTAACCAGACCATCCATTACACCTACAGGTTTTTAGGGATGCATGATAATCATCAATCCGATAAATTATCGGCCGATATCGGGAATATTTTCATTATCGAATCAAACCGGAAAATTGCTGAAAACTAGGGCTGCAACAAATAATCGAATTAGGCGACAAAAAGCGATTATTGGCTTTAATAATCGATGACGTCACCGACACGTTGGCTAAATGGAGTGAAGTGATGTGAACAGTAAAGTTACTAAAACAACATCAGCGCTGGTATTAACACCTTCACAAGCTAAAAGCTCCAGAGTGTGGGAGCGTTTCACTCTTCGCTCGGCCAAAAAGGTTGTGAATTGCAGCGTCTTCAAAGCCAACTCTCCTGGGGGCACGTCAGTTCTGCTGGAGCCTCTGAGAGTAGGGCCGTAACCTCGGCTCTCTGGATGATGAAGACTAGTTTCACTAAACTATCTTAATGTTAAAGCCATGTTACTTCACATTACAACGTTTTCTTTATTAGAGAACACCAGACAACGTCTTAGTTCCTTTCTAAACAGTTCTCCTGTCTCTGCGTGAGGCGGCGGCTAATCCGCCCCAGACTCCCTTAAAAAACCACGGAGGTTTGTGAGGTGTTGAGTTAGGGGAAACTATATAAACTTAGTGAAACGTTCATAACGTCTTTATTATCGGCCCCCTCTTGTAACACATGAAATTATTCCTGTCTTTGTATAAACGTAGTGTCAGTTTGTGTCAGTGTGTTGCAGTATCAGTGTGGAAGCTGCTCCGTCACTAGACAGCAGATCAGCTGCTCACACAGTCATTTCTTACTGGATTTACCTGTTTGGTTCATGACAGGACTTGATTTCAGAGCCACTTTCTGTTGCGTTCTGACAGCCCCAGCAACAACAGGTGATTGGAAAGAACTGGGATTAGCATCGGGCTGACCTTTCATGGATCTTGGTTTGCGCCGCATACGAATTCCCGTCTTCTCGGCCGTCTACAATAAAAGGAAAAATACATCAGCGACCAGCTTCCATCACCATCATATAAGGAGCAAGTTGGACATTTACATCATCGCCCATGTGTGTATTCCACAGCTTTTATTGGTTATTTAAACTCATCACATGACACTAACATTAGGTCTAATGCCATTTCAGTGTGCACACGTGCAGCCTTCACTTGAGGCAAACTACTAAACTATTTCTGAGTGAAAACAACACTGATCTGTGGGTTTGAGTTAGATTTGTGAAACTGGCCTCCTCACTCTCCACGTCAAGCTGATGTGAGCTGAGTGTTCTGGTGCTAAATGGCTGCTAGCTGGGTCCTACATATTGGAGGGGTCGAGGCAAGTTGCCCTCTTCACTGAACGACTGAGTATCAAAGATGAAGCACTATATAAATGGAACGCAATATTCATTTATACTCCATCACCAATGACAAGAAAATAGCTTTGCATGCTCCATCCTGTCACACACAGCGCACTAACCTCCTCCTCCTCCTCAGCAGAGGCAGGTGACGGCTTTGTAGACGCCTCCTCCTCGCTGGGTGTGGCCTCCGCCTACAGAAAAATACATGAATAAAATATTGAAACTAAAACAATGTAGTTTTTCACTGTTAATTTAAGGGGCAGCTACAATAAACAAGTATTCAGCAGCCGTCTTCCATCATCGTCCTTATATGGACAATATGTGACATCATGTACATGATGATAAACAATCACTGCCCATGAGGTTATTACCCATTTTGATTGGTTTGAGTTTGTCTTTGCATGAGTTCCCTTGATGGACTGTAAAAAGGCTGCAGTCCATTAATGAGCCAAAATAACATTCAAGTGTTTTTTTGTTTAATCTGCATTAACAATGATATAGCTCAGCGCGCTCCATTCACAAACATGGGAAGTTTCCGGGGCAACTGTCTGCGACGTTCACAGCAGCGGCAGGTGACGGCGGCGTAGACTCCTCCGAAACACGTGGCGTCGCCTCCGCCTCAGGAAAACAAAAATGTAATGCAGAGCTTCTACCAAAATAAAAGCACGTATGTTTTTTCATCGTCTCACACGTGTTGTCTAAATACTGCAAACACGTGCAGAGATGTCATCACTGCCTGGCTACTAAAAACTGTCCAGAACAGGTCTGGTCAAAACCAAACTCATATAATCAATAAACACATCCTAAGTGTTTAAGTTGAAGCCCAACAAACACAACACAGCTGCTGCTGGACCGTCCTCCTTCTGGGTGGACCAGAGGACGGCCCCCCTTCCTCAGGTGGGCTCCTCTGTAAGGACAGTACATACCCTACGCATTAATAAAGGAAACCTGTTTTTCACGCTGCGCAGATTACCTTCCTGTCCTTCCCAAAAAGTGTGGCCTCTAAAAGGTGTGATGGGAGGGGCACAACAACCACTTTTGGAGCCACAGGTGGGACAGGTGTCCTGGGAGCAGCCGGTGGCTTTGGCAGTGTGGTCTCCGGTTCCTGGTAGGCAGCGGCCCTCGGCAACTGAGCGAGGACAGGCATCCCGTCACTGTCACTCAGGTCGATCTGCAAAAATAATATTTCAATGTGTTTAAAAAACAGAACTTTAACTCTCAGACTGTAACTGAACTGTAGATCAGATAGTTTCACGTTGGTTCTGAGATGGTGTGCAGTACAAGTATAAAGTGGCAGTAAACACAAATACTCAGGTAAAATACTTGAATGTTGAATCTATCTGCTGAAGCTTAAGAGATTTTGTGGATTTCAAATCTATGCAGATCACCTTTTGTCTTTACAAAGTCTAATATATAACTGGGACTCTGTGCATTTCCAATAATAATGACACTGATTTACCCACATATCAACTACAAAGAAGTGAACATCAGACCATGTTGTACTTACAGCGGAAAGTGCTCGGCAGTGTCGAAGTACTTCACACCTTTGAAAGAAAACAAACCCCATCAAATCATTTGAACTACTATTACAAAACCATGATTATTATGGAAACTGAAATCTTCATTTAACCAGTTTGCCTCACAAGCTGTAACCTCTTCTGTAACTTTATTTGAACTAAAGACTCTGAACGCACCAAAACGTGCAGCCGCTCGTCTGAACTCTTGAGCAAAGAAGCGCTGCTGAACCTCCTCGATGTTCTGACGTGGAGGAAATTCCAGCACGAACACCTGAACACGACAGATGTTCATTACAAAATCCATGATCTATTTGTGGTGTAGGCTGTAGTTTTAGTAGTATAATAATAAAGAAGAAACAAGTGTTGGAGCACATTTGTATAAAGTCAGTATTAAAATGAGCTGATAAAAAGCAGGCGCACAGCGCACCTTGATATCTAAACCCTTGATACTGTGTGTGGAGCAGACAAACCCGGACTCCCTTGTTATTGTTCTTGGTGACTTTAACAGGGGAAATCTCAGCCAAGAACTCCCCAAATACAGACAGTTTATAAAGTGTCCACCCAGAGAGGGGAACACTTTGGATCACTGCTACACCACAGTTAGCAGTGCCTATCACACCGTCACACGCTCCACTGGGAAACTCTGATCACGTGATGGTCCATCTGATTCCTGCTTACAGGCAAAAACTAAAGCTCTGTAAAAGTGTAGTGAGGACATCAAAGAAGTGGACCAGTGAAGCTGTTGAGGACCTCCAGGTGTTTGGACTGCATTGACTGGGATGTTTTCAAAAAGGCTACCAACAATCTGGATGAGTTTACAGAGGCTGACTCCACCTGCAGGTGGATCACAGACCTCCTGACGGACAGGAAGCAGCACGTGAAGCTGGGAAAACATGTCTCTGCTTCCAGGATCATCAGCACCAGTTCCCCTCAAGGCTGCGTTCTTTCCCCCCTTCTCTTCTCCCTGTACACCAACAGCTGCACCTCCAGTCACCAGTCTGTCAAGCTCCTGAAGTTTGCGGATGACACCACCCTCATTGGGCTCATCTCAGGTGGGGATGAGTCCACCTACAGGTGGGAGATTGACCATCTGGTGACCTGGTGCAGCCAGAACAGTCTGGAGCTCAATGCTCAAAAGACAGTGGAGATGGTCGTGGACTTCAGGAAGAGCCCAGGCCCACCCTCCCCCATCATCCTGTGTGACTCTCCAGTCACCACTGTGGACTCCTTCCGCTTCCTGGGCACCATCATCTCCCAGGACCTCAAGTGGGAGCTGAACATCACCTCCCTCACCAAGAAGGCCCAGCAGAGG
>NC_060150.1:48805350-48810821 GCF_021292245.1 Micropterus dolomieu | reverse complement strand
TGCAGATCACCTTTTGTCTTTACAAAGTCTAATATATAACTGGGACTCTGTGCATTTCCAATAATAATGACACTGATTTACCCACATATCAACTACAAAGAAGTGAACATCAGACCATGTTGTACTTACAGCGGAAAGTGCTCGGCAGTGTCGAAGTACTTCACACCTTCGAAAGAAAACAAACCCCATCAAATCATTTGAACTACTATTACAAAACCATGATTATTATGGAAACTGAAATCTTCATTTAACCAGTTTGCCTCACAAGCTGTAACCTCTTCTGTAACTTTATTTGAACTAAAGACTCTGAACGCACCAAAACGTGCAGCCGCTCGTCTGAACTCTTGAGCAAAGAAGCGCTGCTGAACCTCCTCGATGTTCTGACGTGGAGGAAAGTCCAGCACGAACACCTGAACACGACAGATGTTCATTACAAAAATACATTGTTCCTAAAATGATTATACAACTAAAGTAATGATAGTAGCAGAGAGGGCCGTCCCCGACTAAGAACTGAGTCAGTAGGATCAGAAGTGTTACGTGTTGCCCAAACACTGAATATTTATATCATAACAGGCTGGATATTAACTTACTGGGGGAAAGACACTAGTTCTGTGTGCAGGGATGGAAATGAACACAGAGATCGTTCCGTCTCTCGGTCTCGTCTGTCGCCAACGTCCCCGGCGGATCGAACCGGACCCCCCTTTCCTGCTCCATACCTTTCATACAGCGCAGCGAGCCGGCATATCGCCGCAATCCCCCCGTGAAATAAGGCGGCGGGAAAGCTGCCGGTGTTTGGAGCAAATTACAAAAGCTTAGCTTTTAGCTGGCGAGAAAGAATAAGCCCACCTTAGGCCAGGGGTCCCGCTGGCCGTCAGGTTGTCGCCGGGGGCCACGACGCAGAGTGAGTCACGGGAGCTTTCAGCACCTTCCCGGCATCTTTACAACGCCGTCTGCGATGGCCCCGAGATGAGAGGCTCCTACCAGCAGCACAAAGTGGAACAACACAAGTCAGTATTACTAAATATTCCTCACATCAACTCATATCAAGTAGATTTTGTTCTCAAAAACAATGATCCCTTCTTGTTGGGAGCCTCGGCAGGAAGGAGCAGTTTGTGGCTGAGTCCGGTCAGGGGGGACATTAGCCACCGCTTCACTCTGTGGCGGGAACCAGTACCGCTGCCTGCATTTAGAAACAGACAGAGAGACTTGCAGGGAAACAGTTTACAAGTTCACAACAACATTAGAAATACTGCACAGGGAAATGTTTCTAAAACGGTGCGTACGAGGTTCTACCACCGCAGCACGCCGCTCAGCCGCTCGCCCCTTGGCGGCCTCCGAGCGACGGTGGAACCTGCTGCGTGGCATCTGAAAGGCACAACAGATTAATTACAACATGAGATTTATATGTTTCCATAAATACAATCTCCTCTTCAGCTGCAACACGTCTACACGACACAAAGCCGGAGTACGTTTATTCATTGAGCTGACGCTTTTATGCAAAGCACCTTACAGCTGCTGTATATGTCAGAGGTCGCCTCTGGAGCAACGAGGGGTTAAGCGTCTTGTCTCACAGTGGATTCGAACCCGCGTCTCTCACACCAAAGGCATGCGTCTTATCCACTGTGCCACTGTGTATGTTTGTCAGCGTGTAGCTTATTCCTCCTCAGTGCAATAAAGCTCTTTGTGATTGTGACAGTCTCATGTAGCCTACAGTAACAATGATTACTAACACCACAGTCAAAATACTCCCTACAAGTTAAAGTCCTCTAATCACAACTGAAGGAAATTGAGATGGACCTATTCTTTATATGAAAAGCACAATGAGCTGACTTTTGATACTACAAGATTCTAGTTGTAGGAATTCTGACTGTAGTTGTAGAAGTTAGTACTAGTATCAGTAGTACAGACTGTAGTAATGTACTGTATTAGTAACAGCAGCAGTAGTACTACAGTAGTAGTAGTGAGTAAAATGCACATGTAAATATCTGTATTATGTTATTATTCTTATATAACTTCTAATCCATATTTATAGATTTCTACATGTGTGTTGTCTTCTCTCTTTGTCTCTGGCTGCTTCTCACTGGCCTGCACTACGAAGGAAGTTTAACCTACTCAGAGTTAACTCGGGGTTATCAGGCAAACTCTGACCGCTACACTGGAGTTAAACGGTACTACGAAGGAGGAGAAGATGTTGGTCAGTTGAGTCCGTGTTAACTTAATTGGAGTTGGTGTGTGTTCGCGTAAAAGCGGCGTGTTCGCATCGGCGCATGCTCCGTATTTCTCCAGAGGAACACACGTTGGCAGTGTCAGGAAATTATGAATGTAAAGACACGTTAACGGCTAAATCTAAGAGCCAGGGAGGCTTGTTGGCATCTCATGGAGTAAATCTGCAGCCTAATTATCTTCAGTGTTCTTATAGTGGTTCAAATCTCTTTTCTGTATTTTATGGGAAAAAGGAGCCAGCGGAGAGGGCGAATAATGCAAGACAATTTCATTTACAAGTACAATTATGAAACTTTGCAAGGCTGCAACATCACACACATGTCTGTCGTGTATTATGTGTAACCCTCTGCGTCTGTGTCCCTTTTGTGTCTATGGCGTGGACGGATGGCACGGCCACGCAGGACTTGCTCTCACTCTGGTTCTCCTTTTATTCTGCTATAAAAATCAACAGCGCACAATCAGTAAGTGTGTGTTACGCAACTGCAAGCATCAGATCTCAAGCTTGGAAGTGTTTCCTTTTCCCACAAAAGACTAATATAAAATACATTTTCACAGTATTCTAGTCTTTTTCTGTCCATACTAGTATAAACCAAACACAGGATCGTATAGTGCTAATATTATGTATGATTTCTAAAGAGCGCCTGAACAATGAGAGCAATTTTCTTCTATACCCACAATAAAAATCCTCAAACATTCTAAACAAACATTTTGACCGTAGACATTTAATAGAACGTGTCATATTTTATGTATGTGCATGTCGAAGTGTCCTCGGGCGGCTGCCAGTGTGTGAATGTTAGTTTCTGTTTGAGCATTAGGCTCAGTGTGTGAATGTGAATGCAGATGCAGTGTAAAAGCGCTTTGAGTGGTGGAAAAGACTAGAAAGGTGCTATACAAGTACGGAGCATTTACATTCACAGTGCAACATGTTACTGTCATAGTACAAAAACCTCGCATCAAATAAGTTTACTTCTACACTCGACCACGTCCAAATGTGAAACACCATTAGCTCACTGAAGCCAACAAAAACTTTCATTTCACACAAACCACAATAAATTCTAATATTGGAATTGCGAGATTTTCCTGCAATGACAATATGTGAAACCTTCATTTAACAAAGCCAACCTGGTATAAAAATCAACAGCACACAGTCAGTAACTGTGTGTTCTGTCACTGCAACCATCAGATCTGTGTGAAAAGGAACAATTATCATCCAAAATAACTACTAAAAACATCACGGTCGGGAGTAACGTCAGCTCAACCTAAAGTGCTACTTCTGAATAAAGTTCCTGCACATACGTGTCAGTTACTTTTATTTTCCATGCTAGTAGTGCTTCCAGTCAAAATCCGTTACTGACAGTCATGAAACCAATTTTAAAACACTGATCACAACGTTGCTCACGTGCACCCCCCTCTAGCGTGGAAGTGTTTCCTTTGCTAGAGGCACGTACGATACGTGAGAAAGAACCCCGTGTATGCAGTTGCGCTATTAACCCACCGGGTGGCTCCAAAACTACATCATGGGACACAAGCGTATCAATTTAGTAGAAATTCACAAGCGATTATTTCTAACTCTGTTACATATGCATGCAGTGGAAAGTTATATTAAACTTTAGCCCACAATCACTATCATGCACCTCAGAGACTTTGTCGTGGATCAGGCGTATTCAGAAGAAAACAGAGTCATTTTCTTGTAAATTTCACACTTTTTTCCGTCAGGCCATAAACCGTCACCCTGGCTCCCTATTTTTGGACAGGTAAAATAGTCAATCTTACCTTGATAAGCCAGTTACCCCGCTTCGTAGTATTTTGTCGATCCTCACTGGAACCAGAAGTTGTTCTGCCTTTTACTGGCCGACACGCCCCCTTATTGGTGCCAATAAACAGTAAACAGCAGGTTCTCATCTCAGGGCATCAGACAGGCCTCTACGCTCTGAGAAAGCCTGACAGAGCGTCAGCAGCCTGTTTGACTCCCTGAGATGAGAACTGGCTCAGTAGAAATACAGAACGCAGGCTGTTCTTCATGTGCAGCTGTTTGTTAAACAGGTAGCAGAGAGAAAACATGAGAGCCTTTATTAGGATCAGCACAGTGCAGCTGTGTGCAGACACAAACTCCATCCAAAGTCTCTCCAGCTGATCCAGCTGTGATCAGCCGCCGCCGTCATCACAAACCGCTTCAGAGGAAAGGACGTCTCGTGTTTCCTCGACTCCTCTCTCCTGGCTGGGTTCCTTGGAGAGGAAAAGACACAAGTGAACACACTTCCCTCCTCGTTTGGCCGGACGCTGAGGAAATAGCCCGGGCTCCGCTGTCATCACCTGTTCACCACAATCCTTCGCTCACACTCAGGCAGAGGTGCACTATGAAGAAAGTGGAGCGCAGTGACGCCGCAGACGCCGACTCACCTGCTCTCTCCGCTTTGATCAGCTCAGCTCCCAGATCTCCCAGGATCATGGAGGCCAAGGGAGCGGCCAGAACTCTGCAGACACTTTCACAGGTTTCACTTCAAGCTGACAACTTTATCTGTGATTTTATTTCTTTATTTGATTCAAGAGTCTCTCTAAAAACACAACCTAAGATTCAAAGCACAAAGTGACTGAGATCATTTCTAAGCAGGCAGAATATTAATGTGAGTAAAAAGCAGCATCCAGGACTCCATTATACTACACTGGCAGGTATTTAAAAGCTGCAGCACAGAGGCTCAGAATACAAGAGCCACACAGAATGACATGAATATTAATGTTGATAGAAATCTGGAGTCAATAATAACATGCTGCTGCTTTATTAGACACTAAGTGAAACATGCAGAATCTAAAATACATACATCACTCTGACATTACTTTCATATATGTAGAGGAGCAGCAGAGCTGGACAAAAATACTGTATTAACATTAGTATTATCAGCTAAATGTACTTAAAGTGTCAAAGTAAAAGTACTCATTATGCAGAACGCCTTCTTTCACAGAGTTATATTATTATAGAATATTATATTACTCTGTTTGTGTCACTAACAAATACATGTAAGAGTATTTTAATGCTGCTGTTTCAGCCGTTACATACGTGTATATATATGTATATATATATGTGTATATATATGTGTATATATATGTATATATGTATATATATATATGTATATATATGTGTATATATATGTGTATATATATGTATATATATATGTATATATATATATATGTATATATATATATATGTATATATATATATATATATGTATATATATATGTATATATATATA
>NC_060150.1:48803206-48805250 GCF_021292245.1 Micropterus dolomieu | reverse complement strand
ATAATGTTACAGAATGGCCGCTCTACAAGCTGGGCTTTTATTTTCATTTCATTTCATTTTAATCTTTGATACTCTCTTGTCTTCAGTTGCCTGTTTGGAAATGAAGTGATCCAAAAGTAACTAAAAGTAATCAGATTACATGTTTAAACAAGTAATTAGTAATTGTAGCAGATTACATGTTTAAAGTAACCCTCCCAGCCCTGAGTGTTGTCTTTAAGAAGCATGAAAACCTGCCTCCGCTGACACACAACATGTAGCTATGCAGTGGAAAAAAGGTCAGCCTTGACTGATGCTCTGTTGTCTTTTATTGAACTTCCTTGCAGTGAGCAACGTACAGACCAACGGAAGAGCTGAACAGAAATTTACAGACAGAAAATAAGACAATGCATTAGCTTAACACATAACCGGAAAGTTAGCAATTTGTACTAAATACACTCAAATGTACTCAGACACAAACTATAGCAGTAAACATACCTTGTAGCCGCTCTGGACTGGTGCTAAAGTACCTTTATCTTTTGAACACTTCACCTGTTTCGACCAAATCACTAACTTTGGCCGTGCTGTCCAAGAATATAACAATGGCTCCATTGATGCGGGAGTCAGACTTCACGCTGCCTCAGCCCACCACCTCTCCAGCCGCTAAACTGGCCTCCTCTACAGAGCACTGTGCTGCCGGGGTTGGAGCCCTACTGGTTTTGGTTGCCGTACACGTGCACGTGTTGTGCGCAGCAGCTGCGGACTGCCTCCATCCCAGATTCGTCTCGCATTCACAAACATGTTCCTGGCGAGTTTCAAGTCATCTTTAATGTAAGGCGGCGATCATGATTGTATAAGTGAGCTCTACATCAGAGCCACATAGGAAAAAAGAAATGAAAGAAAATAGACTTTTTACTAAATCGCGTCAAGCTGGATTCAAACTCACCTGAGCAATAAGTAAGACCTTCTCCCAGCTCTCCACGTTACCTGCGAGCTGATCGACCAATCACAGAGTACTGTCGTCCAGTCACGTATTGATGAAGCACGTCATCATCCAGGTAACACTTTGTTTGGGCTGATCTAAAACAACTGGAATACTTTTAAACAGTGACGATCTGACTCCCACAATACTGTGAAAACATGGATTTGATGTTTGATGAAGATGTTTCTTGTTATATTAAGCTTTTAAAGTCATCTTCTCTGCTGTGGTGTGCTGGGGAGGGGGCATCGGGACTTGTGGTGCCAACAAACTGGTGGTGGGGATGGAAGTGGACAGTGTGGAGGCAGTGACTGAGAGGAGGATGAGAGGGAAGCTGGAAACCATCATGGACAACATCATCATCATCATCATCATCATCCTCTCTATGCTGAGCTGAGGCAGCTCAGGAGCTCCTTCAGCCTCAGACTCATCCAGCCCCGAGCCTCAAAGAGCTTTGGAGGCTCATTTGTGGGACTTTGTCATTGTGTTATTGTGGATCATCATAATGTCAGCCTTCTACAGACATCATCCAAATGTCAGCACAACATTCATACACCTATTCATGTCAACACAGATCAATAACATGCTGCTGATCTCAGGCCAGTCTGGAATAATGATCAAGTCAGACATGTTGGTACTTCTGTTACTTTCATTTTCTTCTGCTTCTTCTAATCTATGAAAAATACTAAGACAGATGTTTTCTACCGAATTCCAAAATGTTCAATATGAAATAAATAAGTAAATACAAAACTCCAGCTCTTTAACACCTGTCCCAGCACTTCTGGTTCTCATTTCAAAGCACAGATTTAGCCTCTCCTCATCACCACTGTCATCTCCATCAACACACAGCTGACTGACTGTGAGCTTCATCCTCAGTCGTCCTTCTAACTGGATCAAATGTGCACTGAGCAAAGAGAGAGTCTCGTTCTCTTCATCTTAAATGTAACCGAGTTCCTTCCTGTACAAATGTAGTGTATTATTTATGCTCCTGTTTACTGGCTGAGTCAGAACACAAAGTCACATCAAATGATGTGGTGTAGGGCTGGGCCCAATTATCCACGAAATTGATGTCATCGATTAGGAAATATC
>NC_060150.1:48801760-48803106 GCF_021292245.1 Micropterus dolomieu | reverse complement strand
GGCAGCTCCTGGTCAAACTGCACACTGTTCTGATGAACGACGTTCAGGTTTCCATCCATCGCCACCACCTTCAGCTACCAGTACACACCGGCAGGAAAAAGTACACACAAGTATCATCAGCTTCATGTAGTTAGAGAATGAGCAGTAAAAGTACACACCAGCAGTAAAAGTACACATCAGCAGTCACCGACACGGAGCCGACGTCCAGCTGACTGTATGATCAATAATCGATCAGGTGACTTTTGTTGCTCCAGCTGGAGAACTGAAACGTTTAGTTCAGGGACCGTGTAAAAAAGAGCATCTGACTTACTGCAGTACTATGAGTACACGCTGCAGTACTGCACAGTGAGTACATTCTGCAGTACTGCACAGTGAGTACATTCTACAGTACTACAGTACATTCTGCAGTACTACAGTCCTGCAGTACTGCACAGTGAGTACATTCTGCAGTACTACAGTCCATTCTGCTGTACTACACTGTGAATACATTCTGCAGTACTACAGTACATTCTGCTGTACTACACTGTGAATACATTCTGCAGTACTACACTGTGAATACATTCTGCAGTACTACAGTACATTCTGCAGTACTACACTGAATACATTCTGCAGTACTACAGTACATTCTGCAGTACTACACTGTGAATACATTCTGCAGTACTACAGTACATTCTGCAGTACTACAGTACATTCTGCTGTACTACACTGTGAGTACATTCTGCAGTACTACAGTCCTGCAGTACTACACTGTGAGTACATTCTGCAGTACTACACTGTGCGTACATTCTGCAGTACTACAGTCCTGCAGTACTACACTGTGAGTACATTACTACAGTGTGAGTACATTCTGCAGTACTACAGTCCTGCAGTACTACACTGTGAGTACATTCTGCAGTACTACAGTCCTGCAGTACTACACTGTGAGTACATTCTGCAGTACTACACTGTGAGTACATTCTGCAGTACTACACTGTGAGTACATCCTGCAGTACTACAGTACATTCTGCAGTACTACAGTCCTGCAGGACTACACTGTGAGTACATTCTGCAGTACTACAGTCCTGCAGGACTACACTGTGAGTACATTCTGCAGTACTACAGTCCTGCAGTACTACACTGTGAGTACATTACTACAGTGTGAGTACATTCTGCAGTACTACAGTCCTGCAGTACTACACTGTGAGTACATTCTGCAGTACTACAGTGTGAGTACATTCTGCAGTACTTCAGTCCTGCTGTACTACAGTGTGAGTACATTCTGCAGTACTACAGTGTGAGTACATTCTGCAGTACTACAGTGTGAGTACATTCTGCAGTACTACACTGTGAGTACATTCTGCAGTACT
>NC_060150.1:48800103-48801740 GCF_021292245.1 Micropterus dolomieu | reverse complement strand
ACTACAGTCCATTCTGCTGTACTACACTGTGAATACATTCTGCAGTACTACAGTACATTCTGCTGTACTACACTGTGAATACATTCTGCAGTACTACACTGTGAATACATTCTGCAGTACTACAGTACATTCTGCAGTACTACACTGAATACATTCTGCAGTACTACAGTACATTCTGCAGTACTACACTGTGAATACATTCTGCAGTACTACAGTACATTCTGCAGTACTACAGTACATTCTGCTGTACTACAGTGTGAGTACATTCTGCAGTACTACAGTCCTGCAGTACTACACTGTGAGTACATTCTGCAGTACTACACTGTGAGTACATTCTGCAGTACTACAGTCCTGCAGTACTACACTGTGAGTACATTACTACAGTGTGAGTACATTCTGCAGTACTACAGTCCTGCAGTACTACACTGTGAGTACATTCTGCAGTACTACAGTCCTGCAGTACTACACTGTGAGTACATTACTACAGTGTGAGTACATTCTGCAGTACTACAGTCCTGCAGTACTACACTGTGAGTACATTCTGCAGTACTACACTGTGAGTACATTCTGCAGTACTACAGTACATTCTGCAGTACTTCAGTCCTGCTGTACTACACTGTGAGTACATTCTGCAGTACTACAGTGTGAGTACATTCTGCAGTACTTCAGTCCTGCTGTACTACACTGTGAGTACATTCTGCAGTACTACAGTGTGAGTACATTCTGCAGTACTACAGTGTGAGTACATTCTGCAGTACTTCAGTCCTGCAGTACTACAGTGTGAGTACATTCTGCAGTACTTCAGTCCTGCAGTACTACAGTGTGAGTACATTCTGCAGTACTACACTGTGAGTACATTCTGCAGTACTTCAGTCCTGCAGTACTACAGTGTGAGTACATTCTGCAGTACTTCAGTCCTGCAGTACTACACTGTGAGTACATTCTGCAGTACTACAGTGTGAGTACATTCTGCAGTACTTCAGTCCTGCTGTACTACAGTGTGAGTACATTCTGCAGTACTACAGTGTGAGTACATTCTGCAGTACTACACTGTGAGTACATTCTGCAGTACTTCAGTCCTGCAGTACTACACTGTGAGTACATTCTGCAGTACTACAGTGTGAGTACATTCTGCAGTACTACAGTACATTCTGCAGTACTACAGTACATTCTGCAGTACTACAGTCCTGCAGGACTTGACCGGACTGTTTAGGTCCGAAGTCTGAAACCTTCACGCGACTCAAATTCAAACTCGGCAGCAGACGCACTTCCGCGTCTGCGCGACAACCCGCTGTTTAAACTGTGGCTGCGCGCAGCCACGTGCGTAAAGCGCGTCCCCTGTAAAAGGCGCAGGTGAGTGAGGCTGCGTGAAATGAAGAGATTTACCTGCTGCGTGCTGAAGTCGAAGCCCAGGTAGAGAGAAGCGGCGGCCATCATGGGCACGAGGAGGAGGAGGAGGAGGAGGAGGGTCAACATTTAAAGAGACAGTAACACATTTAGACAGTACAGGTAAATAAACTCACTGAGGTGGAGGAAGTAAAAGTACTAATACCATACTGCTGTATTAGTATACAGTATTAGAGCAGTAAAATGTGCATGTTGTACTAATACTCTCAGAGGTGGTATTCAGTATTCAG
>NC_060150.1:48799468-48800003 GCF_021292245.1 Micropterus dolomieu | reverse complement strand
AGGAACATGGACGTGTCTCTGCTCAGGGAACAGTACAGGTGCACCAGAGAGAGACAGAGGAGACACACTCAGGTGCTTCTGTTCAGGACAGGTGAGGAATCAAACTCACGTCGCGCTGAGGAAAGTGTGCTGGAACATGAAGCGATACAGGCGGGAACATGTTGGTGGAGGGAAAAGTTTAGTTTCAGGGAGAAAATGTTTGTTTTAAACTGCGTGAAGTTGATTTCCTTCTCTGTTCGGGATCGTGTCAAGCCAACAGAGACTTCCTGTCAGAGATTTCAAAATAAAAGCATTCGCAGCACTGAAGCTTTAAAGGCAGCTTTACTGCTCTGGCTGTGATGTAACTGCTGCTTTAATACTGTAGTTTCACTGTTGGCTTGTTAATGTGTCAAGGAGGTTTTAATGTACTTAAATGTACATGTACAGAATGTGGTAATATTCTCCTCCTCCCCTCTCTCCCCTCTCTCATCTCTCCTCTCTCCTCCTCTCCCCTCTCTCCTCTCTCCCCCTCTCTCCTCCTCCTCTCTCCTCCTCT
>NC_060150.1:48798468-48799368 GCF_021292245.1 Micropterus dolomieu | reverse complement strand
TGAACCAAGATCAGAAAGTTAGATTTCTCTCTTAATGTTCCTGTCGGCTCTTTTCTTTCCACACAACAACATGTTTACTGTTTATTGTTTATTTGTTTCATGTAAAATAAACAAAGAGACTCTGATGTTGTCGTCTTTGTCTTATAATGAAGATGTTTAGAAGCCAAATAATAAAACATAATCAGATCTTTAACTTAAATCAAAGATTTGAATACAACAATGTAAAAAGAATTCATTTCAAATTCAAATCTTAATTAAAGAACAGAAGTATCAGCAGTAAAATGTAGCTGAAGGATCCAAAGGAAAAGTCGGCCTCCTCATTCTGCTGCAGAATGAAACCTGTCAGTGTTACATTATTATTTATTGGCTGTTATTGTCACAGCTAACATCTGATTTGTTGGATGTTAGCTTTGTTAGCTGTGAGTGAACCGCTCTTACTAAAAGGGTTAGTTAGCTGCTAGCTGCTAGCTGTTAGCACACACACACAGATGCTTGTTCCTCTACCCCTGTGAGTAGTGATGTGTTCGTTCATATCGAGGCTTCGAAGCGTGTCGAGTAACATTTTGTGGACTTTTGTACTTGAACACAATTAGATTTTATCTGCAGCTCATTTTAAATGACTAAAAAAGTTTATCAACTTATGTCAGAATTGCAAAGATCAAATAACTTCAAAAATTGTGATGAAACAGAGGAAAAGAAAGTGTTTCTTTTACATTTTGTGGCTTGTGTAAGAATTAAACTCTTACCCTAAAAATAATTTTCTAAAGCAGGTAAAATCATCTCCAAAAAAGAAAAAAAAAGTGCCTGAAGCACTGTGGAAGGGTTATTTTTAAATAAAGAAGAATAAAATGTTGTCTCTATTATCTAAAGTGACAAACCAAGTTATCATATTACTCTCCC
>NC_060150.1:48797803-48798368 GCF_021292245.1 Micropterus dolomieu | reverse complement strand
TAGCTGTTAGCACACACACACAGATGCTTGTTCCTCTACCCCTGTGAGTAGTGATGTGTTCGTTCATATCGAGGCTTCGAAGCGTGTCGAGTAACATTTTGTGGACTTTTGTACTTGAACACAATTAGATTTTATCTGCAGCTCATTTTAAATGACTAAAAAAGTTTATCAACTTATGTCAGAATTGCAAAGATCAAATAACTTCAAAAATTGTGATGAAACAGAGGAAAAGAAAGTGTTTCTTTTACATTTTGTGGCTTGTGTAAGAATTAAACTCTTACCCTAAAAATAATTTTCTAAAGCAGGTAAAATCATCTCCAAAAAAGAAAAAAAAAGTGCCTGAAGCACTGTGGAAGGGTTATTTTTAAATAAAGAAGAATAAAATGTTGTCTCTATTATCTAAAGTGACAAACCAAGTTATCATATTACTCTCCCTTGTTTCCACTTTCCCTTAAGACCCTGTCATCGTACCATGAAGACAGACACCTTATTAAAAAGCTAATCAGTCATGTATTGGCATCACAAACATCATTCATTAATTCATTCAATTCAAAGCTTCACACAC
>NC_060150.1:48795131-48797703 GCF_021292245.1 Micropterus dolomieu | reverse complement strand
CTTTTAAGGACACCGAGACCATTTTACACGCCTTCATCTCATCACGCCTGGATTATTGCAACAGCCTTTTCACCTGTTTAACCCAAAAATCTACTGATCGACTCCAGACTGTCCAGAACTCAGCTGCCAGGCTTTTAACCAGAACACAGAAATATGACCACATTACTCCTATTTTAGCTTCATTACACTGGCTCCCAGTATGTTTTAGAATTGAGTTTAAAATTCTATTGATCACTTTTAAAGCTCTTCATGGCCTCTCGCCTTGTTATATTTCTGACCTTTTAGTCCCATACGCACCAGCACGTACCTTGAGATCCTCGGGCAGAGGTCTGTTGTCTGTTCCAGAGTCTCGACTGAAAACTAAAGGGGACAGAGCGTTTGCTGTCAGGGCCCCGAGGCTCTGGAACAGCCTGCCCGAGGAAATCAGGTCGGCTGAGTCAGTGAACTCTTTTAAGTCCCTTCTTAAAACATACTTTTATAGGAGAGCTTTTCCCGATCTTATTTGACTTTATCCCTTTTATTTTATTTTACTAATTTTATATTAATCTTAAACGTGTATTTTAGTCTTTTCAATGTGTTCATGCTTTTATCTTGTATTGTTTTTTGTATTATTGTCTCTTGGGTATTATTGTCTTCACACTTGTTAAAGCACTTTGTAACTTGTTTTTGAAAAGTTCTCTACAAATAAAGATTAGCTGTTAGCTGTTAGCTGTTAGCACACACACACACACACACACACACACACAGATGCTTGTTCCTCTACCCCTGTGGGGACATCTTATTCATATAACACATTCCCTGAACCATCACATCTACCTGAACCTAATCACACCAAGTCTAAACCTTTAATTTTTGTCCCCATGGTAACATTCAGATTCAAGTCAAGTCAAGCCAGGATATAAAAACCTGTCAAACACAAACACACAGAGGAACCCAGCTGGTTTCCAGTAAATGCAGAGGGGAGGAGCTACACTGATGGTGCGTTCCCCGTTGTCTGGGAAGTGGGAATTTCCGGGTTCACAGTGGAAACTTTTAAATTAAACGCTCCCTTACGTCGGATTTCCGACTTGGGAAGTCGGGAGAACCGCACTGCCCCGACTTCGTGATCCAAGAAGGCTGTCGGGGTATCAACAGTTAGTTCGTACTGTTTATCAGCACTTCTGTGTTCTTGTGACTCATAGAAATTTTCGTACACAAAGTGCTGTCCAGCTGTCTGTGTTGCTACCGTGTTTAGTGTGAGTAAATACCGCACAATGCGTTGTTTTTATCAACCGGCGTGACAGCAGCTAACCTGGCTGCTTGTAAACAACAACAGCTGCCTCGGGGACGTTTTCCGACTTCTTACTGCGATGTGACGTGATTCTCAGCTCCGACCTCCGTGCGGCTCTGAGAACAGAAAGGAAGCAGAAAGAGTTCAGTTAGAGTCCCAGAACTGAAGGCTGAGGCAGGGTGAGTGTTAATCCAACATTTTATTATGTTACTGTCAAAGTCTCTGAGGCAGTTTTCTCCCTGTGGACTGGAGAGGAAAGAAACCTTAGAGGGAACTTGTGTGTTACTTCCTGTTCTCTTGTGACTCTTGAACAAACTTGTTTCCTGGTTCTGAGCTCACAGACAGTTTTTCCTTCAGATAACTGCTACATCAAACCTTTAACATTTAAAAGCTGACCTACAGTTGAAAAGCACAAATGTTTTCTGTAGAAATTTAAAAGATTCAAGAAAATTAGTTTTATTTAATGACCAATTAATAATTCAACCTGCTATATTATAAAATCTAAAGACATTTGAGAAGCTCATTAAAAGTCGTATTTATTGCAGAACTATTCAGCCAGATGAAGTTAGACTGAACAAAGGAAGAGAGTTGGTCATAAACCTGAGCAGGTGAAGAAAAAGGGAGCAACTAAACAATAACAGAGAAGTTTGCAGGAAGTTAGTTGAGACTCATTTAGAGTCGACTGATCAGATCCATCAATAATCAATAACTGGCTTCTCTCTGTTGCAAACTGAAAATATCTGAGTTTCTTATGTTTGTTGTTTCTGCCATTTTATAAACCAAACGATCAATAGAGAGAAGACCTGTCAGCTTAATCAGTAATGAAGATATTTATTAGCTGCAGCTGTGAATAACATTTAAAAAACACATCTAATTTGAATAATTACTCATTCATAATAAACTTCTACTGAAATAGTGACATGAAATTCAGTAAACAAGACTTTAACTTAAACATCTGATTAGTGGAGGAGGATTTCCCACCTGTTTGTGAACACTGAAAGATAATATGGGAATTAATTACAATGGGCAATTTTGTACTTGTTAAATCAGAAAAAGCAAATACTATGAATAAACACATCTAATAAACTGAACTTAAACTAATATCAGCAAAACAGAAAGGTGACCTGTGAGACTCATAAGATAAACCTGCTGTGGGACGGCTCAGTGAAGGCATCTGGTAATTTTATCATCTGTAAAACTAAATAATGTTTTGTTTTATCAAACACCCAGTGAACATTTATTTGTGATGAAATTAGTCCTCATCTCCTGATGAAGCTGCCACATTTACACCAGGACAACATT
>NC_060150.1:48793985-48795031 GCF_021292245.1 Micropterus dolomieu | reverse complement strand
TAGATCAGGAAAAGGCTTTTGACCGGGTTGAACACCAGGATCTGTGGCAAACTCTAGCTGCCTTTGGGTTCAGCCCAGGCTTTATAGCCCAGATCCAGGTTCTGTATAGTGACACTGCAAGTGTTCTAAAAATGAATGGGGGTCTGAGTGCTCCTTTCAGTGTTCAGAGGGGGGTCAGACAAGGCTGCCCTCTAAACTTAGAAACGATCTGAGTGGCGTTTCTTTTCCAAACTGTCGGCGTACGCTGATGATGTCATTGTGTTGGTTAACACACAGAAAGACGTTGATATGTTGGTGAACTCTGTAAATCTGTTTGGCTGCATATCTTCTGCTAAAGTAACCTGGGGGAAGAGTGAGGCTGTCACGGTGGGGGAAAGGCTGAGGGGTCGGCTCAGGTTACCTGGAGGTTTGGTGTGGAAAAAAGGGAGAGACAGGTAGCTCAAATAGTGGCATCGCAGCTACCAGTGGCGTAAGATGCCACAGATTTACCGGGGATCCGTTTTTCATTTTTCCTTTGAAGAAAGACATTAATAAAAAAAACAAAAAACGAGAAGGGGGGTCAGGAGACCAGGAAGTAATAGTAAATAAAAGCCCAGCTTGTAGAGCGGCCATTCTGTAACATTATGCAAGCACTAACGTTATACCAGGGTAAAGTTAAAAGAAAAAAACAAAAACGACCGAGAGAAATATGTTAGCAACAGTAGCTGATTATACAATATATAATATTGTGCATTTCTTCTTGTAAACAGCAAGAGTCACGTTTAATGTACGCATTGTTTGGTGCAGTACAGTTGGTAGTTTAACCTAGGTAATTATTGTGTGTGCAGAGTTGTTACTGTCAGCACTATATTTTTAATATTAAATTCATATTTAATGTGGTTTCCATAGTAACAGATCTGTTTGGCCTTTCTACCAGCAGGTGGCAGTATTTAAATGAATGTCCGGTTTGTGTCTTTGTTAACTGTTTTAAACCCAGGTTACTGATACAGATGTATTTATTGTTCTTCATTTCATTAGTTTTTTATTATTGAGGCTTTATTTGTAAC
>NC_060150.1:48793212-48793965 GCF_021292245.1 Micropterus dolomieu | reverse complement strand
ACACTGCTGTCAGCTTCTCAGCAGCTCTGACAACAAACTCACATCAGAAATGTCCTAATACAGATCATCTGGCCCAAAGAAGGATTTACCTCTGTGCTATATGTACTGTTTGATCATCAGGACTGATGATGAGGATGGAGTGTAGTGATTGTGGGAGAGCCGTCCTGCTTTATTTCCAGACATTTTTATGAAACACAGTCCAGATGTGCAGGTGGTGAAGATGTGCCGGGTGAGTCGAGGTGAGAAGGCAGATCTGTTTGTGACGCCGCGGCGTCTCAGTGCGCTCTGTGCGCCTGACAGCACAGTCTGCAGCAGCGCAAATAAAACTGCTGGTTTGAATGTTGAATGAACCCGTGGAGGGTTTTCCTGGACTTAGATCAGGCCTTTCAGACACTTTTAGTGTCTGAAATGTTTGGACTCTCTGATGGAGCTCAGGACTGATCAGGAGGACGGCTGCTTTACTCCAAACAGTGTCAGCAAGCTAACACGCTATTTAAGAACAGTCCGTGTTGATGCAGTCTGCAAGTAGAAGGATCCGTCAGAACCAATCATCAGCCGGCAATCTGACAGCTGACTTAACGTTTCATCCACAGACTTAGAAATAATAAAACAAACAGACGTAACGCTCTTCCTGATTATCAGCTTATATTCCACATCATGTTTTTAAAGAAATGATAATAAAATAGATAAATACAATGAATAAATAAATAATCTCTATTTCAACTATCAGACAATAACAAATATTTCCATTTT
>NC_060150.1:48791544-48793112 GCF_021292245.1 Micropterus dolomieu | reverse complement strand
TGTCGGCGTACGCTGATGATGTCATTGTGCTGGTTAACACACAGAAAGACGTTGATATGTTGGTGAACTCTGTAAATCTGTTTGGCTGCATATCTTCTGCTAAAGTAACCTGGGGGAAGAGTGAGGCTGTCACGGTGGGGGAAAGGCTGAGGGGTCGGCTCAGGTTACCTGGAGGTTTGGTGTGGAAAAAAGGGAGAGACAGGTAGCTCAAATAGTGGCATCGCAGCTACCAGTGGCGTTTCCGGTGGCAGCTTGAGATGCCACAGATTTACCGGGGCTCCGTTTTTCATTTTTCCTTTCAAGAAAGACATTAATAAAAAAAACAAAAAACGAGAGGGGGGGTCAGGAGACCCGGAAGTAATAGTAAATAAAAGCCCAGCTTGTAGAGCGGCCATTCTGTAACATTATGCAAGCACTAACGTTGTACCAGGGTAAAGTTAGAAGAAGAAAAACAATCAATAAATTAACCTGGACCGAGAGAAATATGTTAGCAACAGTAGCTGATTATACAATATATAATATTCTGCATTTCTTCTTGTAAACAGCAAGAGTCACGTTTAATGTTCGCATTGTTTGGTGCAGTACAGTTGGTAGTTATAGGTAATTATTGTGTGTGCAGAGTTGTTACTGTCAGCACTATATTTTTAATATTAAATTCATATTTAATGTGGTTTCCATAGTAACAGATCTGTTTGGCCTTTCTACCAGCAGGTGGCAGTATTTAAATGAATGTCCGGTTTGTGTCTTTGTTAACTGTTTTAAACCCAGGTTACTGATACAGATGTATTTATTGTTCTTCATTTCATTAGTTTTTTATTATTGAGGCTTTATTTGTAACCTAGCTACCATCTTCATTCACCCACAGCCCAGAGTTAAACCTGCACGCCCTTCTGTTCTAACCTGGTTCTAACACTGCTGTCAGCTTCTCAGCAGCTCTGACAACAAACTCACATCAGAAATGTCCTAATACAGATCATCTGGCCCAAAGAAGGATTTACCTCTGTGCTGTATGTACTGTTTGATCATCAGGACTGATGATGAGGATGGAGTGTAGTGATTGTGGGAGAGCTGTCCTGCTTTATTTCCAGACATTTTAATGAAACACAGTCCAGATGTGCAGGTGGTGAAGATGTGCCGGGTGAGTCGAGGTGAGAAGGCAGATCTGTTTGTGACGCCGCGGCGTCTCAGTGCGCTCTGTGCGCCTGACAGCACAGTCTGCAGCAGCACAAATAAAACTGCTGGTTTGAATGTTGAATGAACCCGTGGAGGGTTTTCCTGGACTTAGATCCGGCCTTAAAGCAGCCTGGAGGTCCTTCATGGCGTTGTAGCCATGTAGTTATTAACGCTGCTGTAGAAGACAAATGTCCCTTCTGCAGTGAGAGACAGAGACGGTGTTTCACTGCTTCTCAGAGTGCATTCGTCTGACAGATTTGTTGGAAAACATTTTCAGTAGATGTGGAGAAGTTTTTCCGAAGCAGATTTTTATTTGTGGTTTTAGAGACACTCGCCGGAAGAAGAACAGATGTCAGCTACTGAACTTTGTTTCAGGACAGGCAAAGATGGCGGTG
>NC_060150.1:48787787-48791444 GCF_021292245.1 Micropterus dolomieu | reverse complement strand
GGGGTCATCAACATGAATATTAAAATCGCCACAAAGAACAATTCTGTCATAATTTAAAACCAGAGTAGATAAAAATTCAGGAAGTTCTGATAAAAATCCTCCAGGCGGTTTTGGGGGGCGATAAATTATAACAAATATGATGCAGCCCTCCAACTTTAAGAGTGAGAACTTCAAAGGAGTTAAATTCATCACAGCGTACTTGATGACATTTAAAATTTTTCCTATACACGCTCACTAGCCCACCACCACGACCACTGACCCTCGGTTGACTAAAACAATCATATTGAGGCGGACACAGTTCAGCTAGCTGGCTATAGTCATTCATCTGCAACCAGGATTCAGTTAAAAACATAAAATCTAGATTTGCAGACAAGATAAAATCATTTAACATAAAAGTCTTACTTGAAAGTGATCTCACATTGAAGAGAGCCATTTTAAATGAGTTTGTTCTGGGTGCTGGAGTTGGTGCAGTTGTCCTAATCCTTAAGAGATTACTAATATTTCTGTGTGGGATGTGCACATTCCGGTTTACTGGTGTATGCGTGATGATGACAGGAATAGAAGTCTTTGGAACAGCGCTGGGAGCAGACGGCTTTACATGCCAGCAGGTGGAGACAGTTGTTGTACCCGGTGGAGGAGATGCAACAGTGTCGGCCGGCACTATCCGCCGAAACAGATCCGTATCAGGGAGGAGGAGGAAGATGGGGAGGAGGAAGAGGAAGACGGGGAGGAGGAAGATAGTAAGACAGCTGGGCCAGAGGAGATTCTGACAGAAAGTGCAGATGTAGACATGGTTGGTGAGGAGAGCAGCCTGACAATCACTCGGCAGAAGAGAAAATCTGAAATCGACAGTAAAGGCTCAAAAGCAAAGAAGGTTACAGTCCGCAAAGACAAACAGAAGCAGACTGTGAAGGAGTCGATGGCGGAGTATGACTCCAGTGTGGAAGGCCGTTTAGATGTCTCACTGAACAAAATGACCCCAGGAGAGCTGAATAAACAGATTTATGGGGTTGAGAAAATCAAACTGTTTCTACAGAAAACAAAGAACGTAAAAGGGATAAAAGCTGAAAGTTTCTTTCCAGACAAAGAGGCTTTTCTTAACTCAGTCAAGTCACAGCTGAGGGCCAAAGGAAGAGAGGGTTTAACTGAGCAGGAGGTTTACAGGTTGAGGAAAATAGTGGTGAAGATCAGACATGAACTTAATGAAGAAGATGGAGAGGAATCAAACTAAAGGTTTTCTTTTTCTCAGTCTGTGTGTGCTGTCTGGTTGTCTCCTTTTCATTTCTTCAATGAGGGATTTAAAGTTGCTTCATTGAATTTAAATGGAGCTGCAGACATCAGGAAGAGGATGCAGCTATCTGAGCTGATGAAGCTGAAAAGTGTTGTTTGTCCAGGAAACACACAGCGACAGGTCCAGTGAAACTGACTGGAGATCAGAATGGGACGGGGAGGTCGTGTTAAGCTCCTTGACCTCCGTGAGCGGGGGGGGTAGCCGTCCTCTTTTCTAAAAAGTTTCTGCCGACTTCTTCTGAACTTAAGGAAGGCTGATGATGGTCAGAGCCAAGTTTGAGTGTTTCACTCTCACATTCATTAATGTTTATGCTCCAAATGTCGGCTCAGAGTCCGTTTTATTAATCCTCTCAGTGACACTCTGACTAGCTGTGGTTCAGATGAGTTTTTGTTTTTAGGGGGAGATTTTAATTGGACTCTGAATGATTCTTTGGACAGGAATCATGTTGAACCTCATGCTGCTTCGAAAAAGGCAATTAATGAAGTAATAAAAACACATGATTTGGTGGACGTTTGGAGGAGGTTGCACACTGAAGACCGACAGTACACCTGGGCGCATACAAGAGAAAATCTTATTTCTTTGGCTCGACTGGACGGGTTTTATTGTTCTAAACATCATTTTAGTGTTTTTAAGGCATGTAGTATTTTACTTGTACATTTTAGTGATCATTTTTTAGTGGTCTGCAGTGCTTTTATTGCAAAAACTGAAAAACGGAGTGCATACTGGCATTTTAACACCAATTTACTCAGTGAGGCTAATTTCAAAGATGTTGTGGTTTATTTCTGGAAGGTGCATAGGGCTGAAAGGAACAGTTTTGTTTCTTTAAGACAATGGTGGGACTGTGGGAAGGTTAAAATCAAACAGCTCTGTCTGCAGTACACTTACTAGATCAGTGACGACTCTAGAGACTGAGATAATGGAACTTTTAGGATTGATTGAGTCCACAGGAAATCGAGAGCTTCAAATCTAAAAAAGCTTTGTTAGCAGACCTGCTGGGCACCAAAGCCCAGGGAGCACTGGTTCGTTCACGTTTCCAGAACATGAACCAGATGGACGCTCCGTCCAAGTTTTTCTTTGGCTTAGAAAAGACAAATAGACAGAGCAGGTACATCCACACACTACAGTCAGCTAATGGGGAAGAAGCTGAGCTGTATAAAGCACAGCATGTGGAGCATGAACAGCTGTTTGAGTGTTTCAGTGAAGGCCTGCCCAGAGTCTCCAGAGATGACCATCCTGAGCTGGAGGAGCCTCTGGTTTTAGAAGAGCTGCATGCTGCCCTGCAGGGGATGGATGGAGGGAAGGCCCCAGGTACTGACAGTCTTCCTGTCGAGTTCTATAAGACCTTCTGGAAAGAGCTTGGTCAGGACTTGTTAGATGTGTTCAATGAAAGTTTTGAAAATCAGACCCTGCCTCTGAGCTGCAGGAGAGCTGTGATAACCCTGCTGCCGAAGAAAGGAGACCTTCAGGACATCAGAAACTGGCGCCCAGTCTCCCTCCTCTGTTCGGACTATAAGATCTTGTCCAAGGCTCTGGCTAACCGGTTGGAGCAGGTGATGGAGGAAATCATTCACCTGGATCAGTCGTACTGTGTGCCTGGTAGGTCCATCACAGACAACGTGTTGTTAATCAGGGATGTTTTGGACGTCTCCAGTTCTTTGGGCACTGACCTTGGTCTCATTTCGTTAGACCAAGAAAAAGCATTTGACAGGGTTGAGCACCTTTATCTTTGGAAAGTTCTGGAGCGTTTTGGTCTCAGCCCACGTCTCATTGCTATGATAAAAGTTTTGTACAGAGACATTCAGAGTGTGCTGAAGGTTAACGGGGGTCTGAGTGCTCCCTTCACAGTAGGCAGGGGTGTCAGACAGGGCTGTCCTCTGTCTGGGATGCTGTATACATTGTCCATTGAGCCCTTGCTACACAGAATCCGGTCCTGTATTCATGGTTTGGTTTTACCAGGTTTTAACACGCCACACGTTTTATCTGCTTATGCTGATGATGTCATGCTCCTGGTCAGAAATCAAGCTGAAATTAATATTGTTGGAAATATTGTGTCTGAGTTTGGTCTTATCTCTGCTGCAAAAGTGAATTGGACAAAAAGTGAAGCTCTAGCAGTTGGAAACTGGGTTGGTGGTCTTCCGGTCCTGCCGGGGGGGTTGGGATGGAGAAATGATGGTATAAAGTATCTAGGTGTTTATCTTGGCAAAGAAGAAATGGTGAAAAGAAACTGGGAGGGCATGATAGAGACGATGAAAGGAAGGTTGAAAAAGTGGAAATGGCTGCTTGCTCAGATGTCCTTTAGAGGAAGAACTCTAGTAATCAACAACCTTGTAGCTTCAGCACTGTGGCATCGTTTAGCTTGTATGGAG
>NC_060150.1:48786480-48787767 GCF_021292245.1 Micropterus dolomieu | reverse complement strand
TACAAGACCTTCTGGAAAGAGCTTGGTCAGGACTTGTTAGATGTTTTCAATGAAAGTTTTGAAAATCAGACCCTGCCTCTGAGCTGCAGGAGAGCTGTAATAACCCTGCTGCCGAAGAAAGGAGACCTTCAGGACGTCAGAAACTGGCGCCCAGTCTCCCTCCTCTGTTCGGACTATAAGATCTTGTCCAAGGCTCTGGCTAATCCGGTCCTGTATTCATGGTTTGGTTTTACCAGGTTTTAACACACCACACGTTTTATCTGCTTATGCTGATGATGTCATGCTCCTGGTCAGAAATCGAGCTGAAATTAATATTGTTGGAAATATTGTGTCTGAGTTTGGTCTTATCTCTGCTGCAAAAGTGAATTGGACAAAAAGTGAAGCTCTAGCAGTTGGAAACTGGGTTGGTGGTCTTCCGGTCCTGCCGGGGGGGTTGGGATGGAGAAATGATGGTATAAAGTATCTAGGTGTTTATCTTGGCAAAGAAGAAATGGTGAAAAGAAACTGGGAGGGCATGATAGAGACGATGAAAGGAAGGTTAAAAAAGTGGAAATGGCTGCTTGCTCAGATGTCCTTTAGAGGAAGAACTCTAGTAATCAACAACCTTGTAGCTTCAGCACTGTGGCATCGTTTAGCTTGTATGGAGCCACCTGCTGGCTTACTCTCAAAACTACAAGCAGTTTTAGTGGACTTTTTTTGGGACAGGTTACACTGGGTACCTCAGAGTGTGCTTTTTTACCAAAAGAAGAAGGGGGGCGAGGCCTGGTACACCTAGCAAGCAGAGTGGCAACTTTTCCATTTCAGTTTGCACAGAGATATCTGACTGGTTTTAAATACCCAGTGTGGAAAGAGTTTGCAAGCAGCATTTTAAGGAGAGCAGACAGGTTAGGACTTGACACTGCTTTGTTTTTAATGGATGTTGGTTATTTAAATCTGTCTGTAGCGCCTGATTTTTATAAGGGAGTTTTTAAGGCCTGGCACCTTTTTAAGAAGAGACGGTTGGAGCCGTCAGTCTCCCTGTACTGGTTACTGAACGAGCCTCTGATCGGTGGATCCACAATGGACATACAGGACAGTGGTACACCAGGCCTCCATCACACGCTCCGTTCTGCTGGCGCTACAACTCTCAGACGGATAGTGGATGTAGCTGGACACTGGTTTTATGAACACTGAGGCTGTGGCTGCACTGATTGGACTAAAATCTGTGCGTCACGTGAGGAACATTCTGAATGGTTGGACTAACAAACTAACAGCAGCGGATAATGAGCTGTTGAGGATGTACTGGAA
>NC_060150.1:48785327-48786430 GCF_021292245.1 Micropterus dolomieu | reverse complement strand
TCCCCCCCCCCCCCCCCCCCCCCCCCCTCCCCTCTCTCTCTCTGGTGCATGCTGGGAATTGGGTAGGGAATGCATGGGAGGGTGATCTAGGTGAGAGGAAATTTTGTAATTTTTTCACTGTTTCGTGCTTCTTCTTGTAATCGGTTATTTTTGAAAAAGAAAAAAAAACTTAAAAAAAGAAGGAGTTTGTTTTCTGCGTCTCACACTCAAGCCAGTGTGCAGACGTCAGGCCTGTCGCTCCGGCATGGGATCAGGTGTGTGACCCAGGCAGGTGTGCCGGTAGAAGATGTGTTACTGGACGTGGCAGAGCGCCTGGGCCATGAGAACATCATGTTGGCGTCTCGGATGAACAAGGCCGTAGTGATATTTTTAAAGGAAGAAAATCTGGTTGATGGTTTGATTGAGAGCGGGATATCGGTAAGTGGCACATTTGTTTCTGTTCAACCTTTAGTTTCAATCACGACGAAGGTGACGGTTTCTAACGTGTTCCGACTTTTATTCCTGATGCAGACATTGAGCGAGAGCTTTCTCGATTTGGAAAACTTGCCAGTGGAATTAGAAGGTTTCACTTGGTTGTAAAAATGCCGCTTTAAAGCATGTGTTGTCGTTTAGGCGACAGGTGTACATGTTTTTAAATGAACCGACGCTGAATATCTCCTTTCGCTGTGTATTTGAGGGCAAGTCGTACATGATGTACGCGAGCACGGGAGAGATGCGGTGCTTTGATTGCGGGAGTATTGGACATGTTAGGCTGTCTTGTCCTCATAGAGTTGAATCTGAGAATGAAGCAGGCCCTAGCAATACTTCAGATAAGAGGAAGGAAAATGAAGTGCTAAAGAGTAATGTACCAAATGAAGTAGCAGTGGTGAATAATGAAGGTCAGAATGTGGATTCAAATCTGAAGGCAGGAACGAATTTAGAAGATCCATCCCCTAATATTGAAAAAGATACAGAGGAAGCTTCTGGTAGTAAGACAAAACAGGAAAGATTGAAGAGAGTTAATGTAGTAACTGATGTGGCTGTTGAGAGAAGCACTGTGGTACAGGGGTCTGGGCAGGGTGATACTGTGGAGAGGTCAGAGAATATAAGCCAGACGAATGATG
>NC_060150.1:48784324-48785307 GCF_021292245.1 Micropterus dolomieu | reverse complement strand
GCTTTGTTTTTAATGGATGTTGGTTATTTAAATCTGTCTGTAGCGCCTGATTTTTATAAGGGAGTTTTTAAGGCCTGGCACCTTTTTAAGAAGAGACGATTGGAGCCGTCAGTCTCCCTGTACTGGTTACTGAACGAGCCTCTGATCGGTGGATCCACAATGGACATACAGGACAGTGGTACACCAGGCCTCCATCACACGCTCCGTTCTGCTGGCGCTACAACTCTCAGACGGATAGTGGATGTAGCTGGACCTGGTTTTATGAACACTGAGGCTGTGGCTGCACTGATTGGACTAAAATCTGTGCGTCACGTGAAGAACATTGTGAATGGTTGGACTAACAAACTAACAGCAGCGGATAACGAGTTTTTGAGGATGTACCGGAAAGGTGAGGAAGCTCCGGACGAAGAGGACCCTTTTCCAGAGTTGGGACTGGTACCCAATCTTGACTGTTGTTCTAGTCTATTGTTGAATGTCAGGCATCAGAAGGTCCCAGATCTGCACACGGTGACGGGTAAAATGATTTACAGGTGTTGTGTAAAAACAAGTTAAATGGTAGAAGTGACACGGTCTGGAGGGAGAAACTGGGGGTTAGTAACGCTGTGAGGCCCACCTGGAGAGTCTTTTACAAACTTCCTTTAAAGAAGCGCACAGGTGACTTACAGTGGAGAATATTACATGGGGCTGTTGCGGTTAACTCTTTTATCTCTGTGATTAATCCCTCTGTCTCTGACGGCTGTCCTTTCTGTGGGCTGCTGGAAACTGTTGTTCATTGTTTTTTAGAGTGCAGCAGACTGGGGGAACTGTTCAATGTGTTGGGGTGCTTGTTTTCTTCTTTTAATGAAGTGTGGTCTAACACTGCTTTTGTTTTTGGAGCAGGTTACAGGAAGACCAATGCAACAAAGTGGCAACTGTTAAATTTTATTGTAGCAGAAGCCAAACTGTCCATATACATGAGTAGAAAGAAGCAGGTAGAAGGACGG
>NC_060150.1:48781893-48784304 GCF_021292245.1 Micropterus dolomieu | reverse complement strand
AACAACATACAGAGCGCCTGCTGAATAGAAAAAAGCTAATGATGAGTGTGTACAGGTGTGCTTTATACTCCTCCGGTTATTCCGTCACACCTTACCGTTCTAGCAACAAGCCAATAGGATTGGAGTGATTTCATTCACGTTCAGACCTGCTACGCCTAGAGACGTTCCCATAGTGTCATAACCGACGCAGTTCGAGTTCCCTCGAAGGGGAACTTATTAGCAAAATTATCCAAAGGGACAGAGTATTTTTGTTATTTCTGATGTTTATGACTGGTTGAGTTATTTGTTTAAACCACACCCTGTTTTGTTGAAGTGTTGTTAATATATTTTCTTGATTTACTTCAAAAGTGATTTCTGTGTATGAGTTTTCAGTTTCATTGAAACGTGTCAAATTTACTTTTGAAGGTATACTGTCCTACTACAGGTACCCCTTGAGGGTGGAAATCTGCGACGCAACGATTTGTCAGGTTACCCTGGCTGGCGCCCAAAACAAATAATTAAAAGTTGTTGTGTATATTAAAACCAGAACCACCACAACGTGAGGAACATTGTGAATGGTTGGACTAAAAAACTAACAGCAGCGGATAATGAGCTGTTGAGGATGTACTGGAAAGATGAGGAAGCTCCGGATGAAGAGGATCCTTTTCCGGAGTTGGGACTGGTACCCGACCTCGACTGTTGTTCATTGTTTTTTAGAGTGCAGCAGACTGGGGGAACTGTTTAATGTGTTGGGGTGCTTGTTTTCTTCTTTTAATGAAGTGTGGTCTAACACTGCTTTTGTTTTTGGAGCAGGTTACAGGAAGACCAATGCAACAAAGTGGCAACTGTTAAATTTTATTGTAGCAGAAGCCAAACTGTCCATATACATGAGTAGAAAGAAGCAGGTAGAAGGACGGCTGTGTGGAGACATAGTCCCTGTGTTCACCTCTCTGGTCAAAGCCAGAGTGTTAGTGGATTTTAAGTTCCATCAGCTGATGAACAGCTTGGATGTGTTTGTACGTCAGTGGTGTTATGATGATGTCATCTGTTCTGTGGTGGATGAAGAAGTCAGTTTTAGTCGTGTTTTCAGCTAATTTGATGTTTTTATTTGTTTTCTTTTCTCTAAATGTCAACCGTTTGATTCTCTGACTTATTGAATGTTCTTATGTTTGTGAATCAGTGATGTTTTATTAAAGTGGGTTTAAAAAGTCAAAAGTCTCTCTCTCTCTCTCTCAGTTAAGTTGCTGATCTAAACTTTTGATACACATGTAAGCGCAAAGGTCTTCATTAATGTCATATAGTACGTTTTTTGTACAGTGCAAATAGTAAAGCAATGTTGGTGTTCAAATCTCTCTCTCTCTCTCTCTCTCTCTGTCTCTGTCTCTGTCTCTCTGTCTCTGTCTCTCTGTCTCTCTCTCTCTGTCTCTCTCTCTCGTTCTTTCTGTCTCTCTCTCTCTCTCTCTCTCTCTCTCTCTCTCTCTCTCTCTCTCTCTCTCTCTCTCTCCTCCTTCTCTCTCTCTCTCTCTCTCTCTCCTCCTTCTCATCCTTTCGCTCACCATGTTGTTTCTTCCTCGCTGTGAAGGAAACAATGACTAACGCACTGACTCTTTCTCGCTTTTCTCTTCAGCCTCCCACTCCTCAGCTGCCATTAAAGCATGTAGATACACCGGTAAGTAACACCCCTTCTTTATTAGCATTAATGCCAAGGAGACATGCTTTAAAAGCTGTTCATTCATAAACGCTGTTGTTATGCAGCCAAGGGCTGGAATAACAATCCTTATTTACAGTAAATGGCCAAATGTATATGGTCACCCTTTTACATATACATTTGTGTACTTGGTTGGTTTGGGCTAGAGCCCTTAGTTACAATTAGGGGAAATATTAATACAATTTTAATTAGACAGTGCTCCTGTGCTCGAAGTCAGGTCCATAAAGAAATGGTTTTCACAGTTTGGTGGTCAAGAACTTGATTGGCAGGCACAGAGCGCTGACCTCCACCCCATGCAACACCTTTGGGACGAACACAAATGCTGACCTCGAGTCAGGCCTTATCGCCCAACATCAGCGTTGGACCTCACTAATGCTGCTGTGGCTGAACAGGAACAAATCCCTGCAGCCAGGTTCCACAATCTTGTGGAAAGCCTAGAATCAGAAGAGTGGATGCTGTTTTACCAGCAGATCAGTGCTCATGATTTTTTTTAATGACAAGGTGGACAGCCTACACCTCACAAACAATCACATGTTTGTGAGGAAGCAGGTCGTTAGCATCAGCAGTGCTAGTCACCATGGCTGGACAGTGTTGCCTACACAAACTAATATTAAGTATATTAAGGTTGTAGGTTACCAGTTTCAGCTATACACAGTACTGAGGATGGTTAACAAATTTGCTTTCTTGCTTGTATCTATCTAATCTCTGGCAGTCTGGAGTAATG
>NC_060150.1:48776769-48781793 GCF_021292245.1 Micropterus dolomieu | reverse complement strand
CAATATCAGTGATCAGACATTATTTGTGAAAACACATTGAAACCAACAGAAACAAAGAAATATAGCACTTTATAATAACTACACACTGTAAAGCATTAGTGAAGTATTAGTAAATACAGAATTCATCATTTATAAACCATTGTTCTTACATTAATACACATTAGTAAGTCATTTATAAACAGTTATACATGTTGTATTCTTTATTAATAATCTCATCTATAATGTGCTTAATAATTGTATTTTCATACTTTATACATAATCGGTTCACTATTTATAAATGAAGTATTATTTTAATGACAAACCATTTATATATGAGTTGTTAATGGTTCATAGATTTAAAAAAAAATAAAGAATATAAACAATTTCAGTGTAATTCGTAAATCTACCAGTGGCAAAGCCCAAAGGATGCTACTAAGGGGGCTTCACACCTGAAAGTCTGCACCAAGGTCCGAACCAAAGTTCATGTTTTGATACATTTTGATACATTCGGTTAGTTTTGGTTTGGTTTCACACTGCAATTCTGCGACCGCACTAAAGGACTTTACCTGACAGACCTGCGTCCTGTCGTCATCGTCTACGTTGGCTGCGTCTCCCTGTACTTGACATTGATTGGTTTATTAAACAGTTCATCGGGGAGCTTTGACTAGAATGAATGAATAAAAAATGTACATATGCATATTTTCCACTATATTGTTATTATTATAGCATTACTACCTGCAGCACCAACTATACTGAAGGCTAGTTCAAATTTGCAACTAAACGTCCTCGTTGTGCGAACATTATATTGTCGCCAACAGGACAGGAGGAGAAGACAGCAAACAATCTGCACCTCCGTTTGAGCAGAGACCAGAGCGATGGGTGGCAGTGTGCTTCTATTGTGGCCGTCTGTATCTAAAGATGAGCTGTCACGGGAGATTTATATTTGTGTCCTTATTTCAATGCATTTCTCCATGCATTTACTTGTTTCCAGTTTAAACGGCAACCGCCAAACTTCCTGTAAATAGTCTGAAAGTCTGAACCATCCACAAAATGCTTTCACACCAGAAACGAACCAAACCACGGTTCAGTTTGATCCGGACCGAGACTGCCTCTTTTGGTCAGACCACATTCAATTGGTAGTCATAGGTGTGAAAGCCCCCTAGGACTACCTGAAAGATGCCCCAGCTAACGTTACTGGTGGCATGGAAAAGCCTCACCGTTACAGTCCTGGGGTCTCATATATAAAACTGTGCGTAGAATCCTCACTAAAAGTGTACGTGATCCCAAAAGCCAAAAATGGCGTACGCCAAAAAATAATCAGACTTATACAGTAAAACCATTTATAAATCACAATCAACTTGAAATGTGGGGCATGTGAGGGAGCTCCATGTCCAACCCTTCAAATGCCCATAGTTGCCTATAAATGGTCAGTGAAACGCCGCTCATTAATATTAATACGTCCTGACTGCAGGAAGAAAAGGAGGCAAACTCTGACAGAGAAGCTACAAAACGAGATTTAACTCAGTGACACTGACGTTCCTTTTGGTGAAGCTGAAGCTGTTTGGTGGGTAAAAAACGCACTTTAATGCAAAGCCTGTGCACCGGAGCAAAGGGGGCCCCGGAGCTCCGCCCCTTTATAACCGATCTGCAGGAAGGGGCCTCCCTCTGAGGCCCTCTGATTCTTGTGTGTTACAATATCATTTGTAAATGCTTTGTAAGATATAGACAGTCCTCACTTTAGAAGAGCTCACACAAAATACTTACTAACCATTAGTAACCAGAATAAATCATAAATTGTAGAAATAAGTGTCATAAAACATCTATGAACGCGCCCTATTAGACCATTTCTAAATAACTACATGTCAGTATAAAAAATAAAAAAAACAGGCTGTTATGTAATAATTTTCTTACATTTTCTAAATGATCTTATGAACCATAAACAACTCATATATAAATGGTTTGTCATTAAAATAATTCTTCTTTTATAAATAGTGAACCAATCATGTATAAAGTATGAAAATACAATTATTAAGCACATTATAGATGAGCTTATTAATAAAGGCTTACTAATGTGTATTATCGTAAGAACAATGGTTTGTAAATGATAAATTAAAAATGTACTAATACTTAACAACTGCTTCATAGTTTGTAGATAATACAGAATAAAACATTCATAACTATGTTTATGAATGACATACTAATGTGTATTAATGTATGAACAATGCTTTATATAGGAGCCAAATGTTTGTTTATTTTTTGTTTGGTCACTAGATGGTGCTGTAGGCTCAACTATATAAGCGAAGGGGCAACAGGTAGTTGTCAGGTGTTGACCCCGGAAGGGCAAACAAGTTTTTGACCGCTATGGCGGAGTTTGTGTGAATGCTGTTGTCGTGTTCATTTGTGGGAATCTTCGTGCTTATGGACTTTGTGCACCTTTCATCTGTGTGGAGAACAATAAATTGGTGATATTGCAACGAAGACGATGCCTCTGGATCTGATTTACACGCAACATCAGGTACAACATTAGCCGCCTAACGCGTCATAACAAGTAGCTACGGGTCAACAACATTAGCACAGTATTAGACTGGCTACAATGCTTTATAAACGATGAATTCCGTATTTAGTAATACTTCACTAATGCTTTTTAGTGTGTAGTTATTATAAAGTGCTACCGAAATATTTCTACTTCAACAAGTAAACTTGATCAGTTTCAAACAAATATTAGTTCAGAGGATCTTCTGTATCCAGATGTGACCATTTCAGATAAGACATACCTGTGTTAATCCCTGTAGGGGTAAAGGACACAATACAAATACAAGATTAAAGCTGCAAGCAGCGTTGGGCGGGCCCTCGTACTTGTAGCGCGTCCGGGTGTGAGCCGGCCGAGTTGCACATTCTGGAGCTCTGCGGCTGTGAATTTGCTACGCGGTTCCGCAGCCGCATGAAGGTGATATATGTCACTTCCTGGGTCCCCTATGTGGAGCTACATAGCACTTGCCGCTATGAATATAAATCTGTATTGGCGTGTAGATGTCTGCGGGGTGGGAGAGTTATCAAGCACGTAAAGTTTGGTTCAGATGTGAGCATGTACACTGAAGTTACAACAACTTCCTGTGTCATGGCGAAGAGTTGATCTTTGACGCCACGCCACGGACACGCCCATTGACAGAAACTCACAGATAGCACAACTTTTCATCTTCAATGCCTTTAGAAGGCACAGCAGAAATTTGAAGTCGGTCGGACCAAATCCCTAGGAGGAGTTCGTTAAAGTACGGAGTGTGTAAATCATCCAAAAATGGCCGTAAAATTCAAAATGGCCGACTTCCTGTTGGTTTTAGGGCATCGCTCCAAGAGGCTTTTTTGTGCGTCTGGACAAATTCGTGCACATAGGTGAAACGTGCGGCGGTGGCTGCTTCGTTAAAAGTCACTTCCTGTTGCCAGCAGGTGGCGCTATGACTGTGGGTGAATGTCAGCATGTACATGTGTTCAGGGCGGGACTCTCATCCTACATGTACAGTTTGGTGCAGATGTGAGCATGTACACTGAAGTTACGACAACTTCCTGTTTCATGGCGAATCATCGACGCCACAGACACGCCCATTGACGAAAACTCGCAAATAGCACAACTTGTGTTGAGCACCATGGGCCTTGAGAAACGGCTTTTCGTTCATTTGTGTACTCGATATGTGGATGAATGACAACAAACGAACTTGAAGTAGCAGCAAAAAAGCGTCAGCTCAGCTTCCAGACCGCAGTCTGAAGAGGAGATGTTAGCTAGCGCTAACCGCCTTCACTTTTCCAGCAGTTGGAAAACAGACAGACTTTAATTAACGGACACGCTGTGACCTCATTAACATAATCATTAACATTAGTCTGATTTTATTGATCAGGTCAAAGTTTAGTAGCAGCGCTCATTAAACAGCTGTCTGTCTCTGCTGAACAGGGAGAACCACACGTCTCCGTTGTGTTCACACCACAGACTTCACATTTCTGAGTTCCGCCTTTTTCGTTCCGTCAACATTACGTTATCAGTTAACCTCTAGATAATCCATTATTGACATCTGTCAATGGATTTAGAATCGTCCAAGTCCGCATCGCGATGCATCTAAAGATCAATTATTTTCCACACCCCTAGTGGAGCCTGATGGCTGACGGCACAAATGAGCCTCCAAAGCTCTTTGAGGCTCGGGGCTGGATGAGTCTGTGGCTGAAGGAGCTCCTGAGCTGCCTCAGCTCAGCAAAGAGAGGATGAGAGGGGTTGTCCATGATGGTTTCCAGCTTCCCTCTCATCCTCCTCTCAGTCACTGCCTCCACACTGTCCACTTCCATCCCCACCACCGAGCTGGCCTTCCTCACCAGCTCGCCCAGTTTGTTGGTGCACTTACCAAACATCAATCAACTGTTAATTAAACATATCAGATATACAAGAGTAACAGAGAGTGAGTGAACTGACCTCAGAGCCTCCAGTCTGCAGTGTGGATCCTCCAGGAAACCACACAGCAGCTTCACTCCTGAATCCTGCAGCTTGTAGTTGAGACTCAGCTCCAGCTCTCTCAGATGGGAGGGGTTGGACTTCAGAGCTGAGGCCAGAGAAGCACAGCTGATCTCTGACAAACTGCATTCCTCCAATCTGAATAAAGAATAAATGATGGAGACAAAAATCCATTTCTAATCCAATCAGATGTGTTCAGGTTTTAAATGTGGAGCTCAACATTACTATGTCCTAATCAATGAGCTTTTCCCTAAAATGAGTAGAGGGACTTTGTCATTGTGTTATTGTGGATCATCATAATGTCAGCCTTCTACAGACATCATCCAAATGTCAGCACAACATTCATACACCTATTCATGTCAACACAGATCAATAACATGCAGCTGATCTCAGGACAGTCTAGAACTAGAGGAGAATAAATACATTGATCCTTTAAACAGCTGCATTTAGAAATATGATCTGATCTGATCTGATCTGTGTGTGTGTGTGTGTGTGTGTGTGTGTGTGTGTGTGTGTGTGTGTGTGTGTGTGTGTGTGTGTGTGTGTGTGTGTT
>NC_060150.1:48775575-48776749 GCF_021292245.1 Micropterus dolomieu | reverse complement strand
AACACAGATCAATAACATGCTGCTGATCTCAGGCCAGTCTGTGTGTGTGTGTGTGTGTGTGTGTGTGTGTGTGTGTGTGTGTGTGTGTGTGTGTGTGTTCTGAAGGATCAATATCAGTGATCAGACATTATTTGTGAAAACACATTGAAACCAACAGAAACAAAGAAATATTTCTACTTCAACAAGTAAACTTGATCAGTTTAAAACAAATACTAGTTCAGAGGATCTTCTGTATACAGATGTGACCATTTACCAAAAATTAGAAAGCTTCATTTACTTTAACGTCTAACAGCGGACATTTTCTACAGTTTCTTTAAGAAACACAAGTCTTTGTGACTGCAGACTAAATTTAGTACAAGAAACATGAAAATATGAACAAAAGGACATTTACAAGTTTAGGGATGGAAGTTATGAAATGAAATTAGCTTCAAATCGTTAATTAAACAATTCAGATCTACAATAGTTACAGAGAGTCAGTGAACTGACCTCAGAGTCTCCAGTCTGCAGTGTGGATCCTCCAGAAAACCACACAGCATCTTCACTCCTGAATCCTGCAGGTTGTTGTCACTCAGGTACAGCTCTCTCAGATGGGAGGGGTTGGACTTCAGAGCTGAGGCCACAGAAGCACAGCTGATCTCTGACAAACTGCAGTCCTCCAATCTGAATAAAGAATAAATGATATAAGGTTAGAAGACAATGTTCCTGCTTGAAATCATTCAGTGTTTAATCATCAGAGCTGAAGAAGGTTTAGAATGTACAAGTTTAGAAAATGGAAATATTTGTTATTGTATGATAGTTGAAATAGAGATTATTTATTTATTCATTGTATTTATCTATTTTATTATCATTTCTTTAAAAACATGATGTGGAATATAAGCTGATAATCAGGAAGAGCGTTACGTCTGTTTGTTTTATTATTTCTAAGTCTGTGGATGAAACGTTAAGTCAGCTGTCAGATTGCCGGCTGATGATTGGTTCTGACGGATCCTTCTACTTGCAGACTGCATCAACACGGACTGTTCTTAAATAGCGTGTTAGCTTGCTGACACTGTTTGGAGTAAAGCAGCCGTCCTCCTGATCAGTCCTGAGCTCCATCAGAGAGTCCAAACATTTCAGACACTAAAAGTTGAAAGTTTCCTCTGCAGAGTTTCCTCTGTCTGACCTGTCAAGTTTT
>NC_060150.1:48773925-48775555 GCF_021292245.1 Micropterus dolomieu | reverse complement strand
CAGTTATTTTCCACACCCCTAGTGGAGCCTGATGGCTGACGGCACAAATGAGCCTCCAAAGCTCTTTGAGGCTCGGGGCTGGATGAGTCTGTGGCTGAGGGAGCTCCTGAGCTGCCTCAGCTCAGCAAAGAGAGGATGAGAGGGGTTGTCCATGATGGTTTTCAGCTTCCCTCTCATCCTCCTCTCAGTCACTGCCTCCACACTGTCCACTTCCATCCCCACCACCGAGCCGGCCTTCCTCACCAGCTCGCCCAGTTTGTTGGTGCACTTACCAAACATCAATCAACTGTTAATTAAACATATCAGATCTACAATAGTAACAGAGAATCAGTGAACTGACCTCAGAGTCTCCAGTCTGCAATGTGGATCCTCCAGAAAACCACACAGCAGCTTCACTCCTGAATCCTGCAGGTTGTTGTTACTCAGCTCCAGCTCTCTCAGATGGGAGGGGTTGGACTTCAGAGCTGAGGCCAGAGAAGCACAGCTGATCTCTGACAACCTGCAGAACATCAACCTGAATAAAGAATAAATGATGGAGATAAAAATCCATTTCTAATCCAATCAGATGTGTTCAGGTTTTAAATGTGGAGCTCAACATTACTATGTCCTAATCAATGAGCTTTTCCCTAAAATGAGTAGAGGGACTTTGTCATTGTGTTATTGTGGATCATCATAATGTCAGCCTTCTACAGACATCATCCAAATGTCAGCACAACATTCATACACCTATTCATGTCAACACAGATCAATAACATGCTGTGGATCTCAGGACAGTCTGTGTGTGTGTGTGTGTGTGTGTTGAAGGATCAATATCAGTGATCAGACATTATTTGTGAAAACACATTGAAACCAACAGAAACAAAGAAATATAATGCTTTATAAATGATGAATTCCGTATTTACTAATACTTCACTAATGCTTTATAGTGTGTAGTTATTATAAAGTGCTACCGAAATATTTCTACTTCAACAAGTAAACTTGATCAGTTTCAAACAAATATTAGTTCAGAGGATCTTCTGTATCCAGATGTGACCGTTTCAGATAAGACATACCTGTGTTAATCCCTGTAGGGGAAAATCAGATTGGCACAGCAACACAGAGGAATGTAAAGGACACAATACAAATACAAGAAAAAGTAGAATCAGTAACATTCTACATAGATGTGTAAATATATACACACAGTGTGCACACTATAAAAAAATCGATATACAATAACAATTATGTTCAATAACTCAAGTCAAAATACAGTCTGTCAGTTTGGTGCTGTGGTGTTGTGGAGCCTAGGGGTGTGCATCTTCACTGGTCTCACGATTCCATTACGATTATCAGGTCAATGATTCGATATCACGATGAGTCACCTCAAGGGCGGGAATTTCTAGGCACCTCATTACGATTATGAGGCTACGATGAGATTGTAAAACGATAAAGATGTATTTTTCTCACTGTGAGACTACTTGGTACTTTTAAAGCCAAGTATTTGTACCAATCCAAAGAAGTAGGTAGTAATGAAATGCAGATATTTAATGTTACTTCATATAACTGTAGCTAACATAGCATAGCATTATTCCATTATTACAGCATTATTACTGACCTCTGCTGCTGTTTTCATTTCTGATGCTGCTGTTTTTAG
>NC_060150.1:48769447-48773905 GCF_021292245.1 Micropterus dolomieu | reverse complement strand
GTAGGCCGTGGCATTTAAACCATGCCCAATTGGCACTAAGGGGCCTAAAGTGTGCCAAGAAAACATCCCCCACACCATTACACCACCACCAGCAGCCTGCACAGTGGTAACAAGGCATGATGGATCCATGTTCTCATTCTGTTTACGCCAATTTCTGACTCTACCATCTGAATGTCTCAACAGAAATCGAGACTCATCAGACCAGGCAACATTTTTCCAGTCTTCAACTGTCCAATTTTAGTGAGCTCTTGCAAATTGTAGCCTCTTTTTCCTATTTCTAGTGGAGATGAGTGGTACCCGGTGGGGTCTTCTGCTGTTGTAGCCCATCCGCCTCAAGGTTGCGCGTGTTGCGGCTTCACAAATGCTTTGCCGCATACCTCGGATGTAACGAGTGGTTATTTCAGTCAAAGTTGCTCTTCTATCAGCTCGAATCGGTCGGCCCATTCTCCTCTGACCTCTAGCATCAACGAGGCATTTTCGCCCACAGGACTGCCGCATACTGGATGTTTTTCCCTTTTCACACCATTCTTTGTAAACCCTAGAAATGGTTGTGCGTGAAAATCCCAGTAGCTGAGCAGATTGTGAAATACTCAGACCGGCCCGTCTGGCACCAACAACCATGCCACGCTCAAAATTGCTTAAATCGCCTTTCTTTCCCGTTCTGACATTCAGTTTGGAGTTCAGGAGATTGTCTTGACCAGGACCACACCCCTAAATGCATTGAAGCAACTGCCATGTGATTGGTTGATTAGATAATTGCATTAATGAGAAATTGAACAGGTGTTCCTAATAATCCTTTAGGTGAGTGTATATATACACACAGTGTACACACTATAAAAAAATCGATATACAATAACAATTATGTTCAATAAATCAAGTCTAAAGAGAGTCTGTCAGTGTGGTGTTGTGGAGCCTAGGGGTGTGCATCTTCACTGGTCTCACGATTCCATTACGATTATCAGGTCAATGATTCGAGATCACAATGCGTCACCTCAAGGGCGGGAATTTCTAGGCACCTCATTACGATTATGAGGCTGAGATGAGATTGTAAAACGATAAAGATGTATTTTTCTCACTGTGAGACTACTTGGTACTTTTAAAGCCAAGTATTTGTACCAATCCAAAGAAGTAGGTAGTAATGAAATGCAGATATTTAATGTTACTTCATATAACTGTAGCTAACATAGCATAGCATTATTCCATTATTCCAGCATTATTACTGACCTCTGCTGCTGTTTTCACTTCTGATGCTGCTGTTATTAGTATAGAGTCAGATACATGTTGAACTACACACTTTACAGTGCTGCAGCCAAACCACGTTCACTCCACCTTAATATATCTGTTCCTGTTTTTGTCTCGTCTAGCGTAGTCACATGTTTGTTTCTTCTAACTTGATTATTGTGATCTTGTGTTGAGCACCATGGGCCTTGAGAAACGGCTTTTCGTTCATTTGTGTACTCGATATGTGGATGAATGACAACAAACGAACTTGAAGTAGCAGCAAAAAAGCGTCCTGCTCAGCTTCCAGACCGCAGTCTGAAGAGGAGATGTTAGCTAGCGCTAACCGCCTTCACTTTTCCAGCAGTTGGAAAACAGACAGACTTAAATTAACGGAAACGCTGTGACCTGCAGCGTACATTTACTGCCAGACTGAAACATGGCGCTCATCTTTTCCTCCTCTGCTTTCAGCGTCACCTACTGCCGCCTGTCCTGTAGCTGTCCTATAAAGAATGAGGAGAGGACGCTAGCTAAGCGCTGCCGTGCTGCACAGTGTGCGGGTGAAAATCATTAACGTTAGTCTGATTTTATTGATCAGGTCAAAGTTTAGTAGCAGCGCTCATTAAACAGCTGTCTGTCTGTGCTGAACAGGGAGAACCACACGTCTCCGTTGTGTTCACACCACAGACGAACAGAAATTAGCTTCAATTGTTAATTAAACATATCAGATCTGGGTCAATGACGTATAAGGATTTTCAACAGTCACAGGAATGAGATATTTTATTTTTAATTTAATACAGTTATTGTTATTATTGGTCGCACCACATGATGAGTGGTCGCTCCAAATGACACAAACACTGCATATCATTAAAAATATATATTTAAGGAGCTCAATAAACAAAAACTTCTAAACAAAAAATATATTTTACCAGATATCATTATTAAAATTTAAAAGATCAAAAGATCAAAATTTCATATAAAATCTTTGATGAAAATCTCATTAGAAACATTTATTTTAGTGCAGTACACATTCACGGCTTTGTTTTGAACAAACATAACTTGACAATATATTTAATCTAATTTCATTAACTGCAGGTATGTTTTTCCTCATTTATTGGGTGTGTCAGAGGTGTTACCCAATCAGCAGCCACATTTAAAAGACAGTGAAGTCCAGTGGCTGGCGTACGCAACAGGATGTTCAAGGCACCACCATTTCTGTTGAAATAAATGCTTTGCTACATTTTGTTAGGGCTAAAGTTGGCTTCAAACTGAAAATAACTCTACATTTACTTGATTTCACAGGGGAATGGAACGCGGTTCTCCTGTGTGAAAGTCCTGGGTTTGACTCAGCCAACACGGCCAATAGAGGTCGTTAAAAACCTAAACATGGGTCGTAAAGCAGCACAATAAATCAAGTGAGGACGGGTTCCTACGCCAACATGTTCACAAAAAAAATGCATTTCCTCCTAAGAAATGGAAACACACAAGAGCAACATGTTGCTTCATATAGTTTTCATTTGAAATTTTCTTAAAGACGCAATATTTTTTGCTTCTTTTAGCAACTCTGCTTTTGCTGCAGGGTCAAAATTAACATGCTGTCCATGGCGAGCAGTGTTTTCTTTACTTGGGAGTGGCATCTGGTAAAACAGTTACAATTAATTAAATATTACAATAAAAGTACTTTGTATGTAAAAGTCATACGTTCAAAATAAAAGGACAAAAACTAAATTGCCAATCATGGAAACCACTTTTTCGCGGTTGCACCACATGATATTTTCTAATTTAATCAAAATTTACAGGCAGAGAATAGGCCACCTAAACAAAACAAGCTAGCTTCCTACAACAGGACTCCATGGAATTTATAATCAAAACAAATATTGGTAGAAATAACTTTATATTAATTGTTTTTCTGAGGTCATACCACATGTTATCCAAAAATGGCAACTACATACCAGCTGTTACAATTTTACATTTTTCCAGCTTTGAGAAAGAGTTAAAAACCTACTTGCTGTTTCAATGGGTCCTTGGCAAAATGGGTATATTATTAAACTTCCTGTCTTCTAATGGATTTCAACATAAAAGTCGTTTGTTGATGGTCGCACCACATGATATTTATAAAATGGACATCATCGGACAAAGTTTGCTTGTGTATTATTATGGAAATATAAATACAGATGCTTTGTGATTTTGAAGAGGACGACAAAACACTTTGGAAATCATGCCAAATAGGGCAAAAACACAATTTTGATTAGATTTAAAGTCATTCCAAAGAAGTTTCCAAAACAGCAGTCATGGCTAGATGGTCGCACTGCATGACATTTTGACACTTCAATTATCAGAAAAATGTTTAACCAAAGTTAAAGGAGAGTACATATATGGGAGAGGTCCTGTATTTATATGGTATGCTTTTATGCTTTCAACCTTTTTTGTGAAAAAAATCAAGTTGGACAGAAAATGTAGGCGTCACGTCATTGACCCATCTACAATAGTAACAGTAACAACTGTTAATTAAACACATCAGATCTACAATAGTAACAGAGAGTCAAATAACTGACCTCAGAGTCTCCAGTCTGCAGTGTGGATCCTCCAGAAAACCACACAGCAGCTTCACTCCTGAATCCTGCAGCTTGTTGTTACTCAGGTCCAGCTCTCTCAGATGGGAGGGGTTGGACTTCAGAGCTGAGGCCAGAGAAGCACAGCTGATCTCTGACAAACTGCAGAGACCCAATCTGAATAAAGAATAAATGATGTAACGTTAGAAGACAATGTTCCTGCTTGAAATCATTCAGTGTTTAATAATCTGTTCAGAGCTGAAGAAGGTTTAGAATGTAGAAGTTTAGAAAATGGAAATATTTGTTATTGTCTGATAGTTGAAATAGAGATTATTTATTTATTCATTGTATTTATCTATTTTATTATCATTTCTTTAAAAACATGATGTGGAATAGAAGCTGATAATCAGGAAGAGCGTTACGTCTGTTTGTTTTATTATTTCTAAGTCTGTGGATGAAACGTTAAGTCAGCTGTCAGATTGCCGGCTGATGATTGGTTCTGACGGATCCTTCTACTTGCATCAACACGGACTGTTCTTAAATAGCGTGTTAGCTTGCTGACACTGTTTGGAGTAAAGCAGCCGTCCTCCTGATCAGTCCTGAGCTCCATCAGAGAGTCCAAACATTTCAGACACTAAAAGTTGAAAGTTTCCTCTGCAGAGTTTCCTCTGTCTGACCTGTCAAGTTT
>NC_060150.1:48759666-48769347 GCF_021292245.1 Micropterus dolomieu | reverse complement strand
GTACACATTCACGGCTTTGTTTTGAACAAACATAACTTGACAATATATTTAATCTAATTTCATTAACTGCAGGTATGTTTTTCCTCATTTATTGGGTGTGTCAGAGGTGTTACCCAATCAGCAGCCACATTTAAAAGACAGTGAAGTCCAGTGGCTGGCGTACGCAACAGGATGTTCAAGGCACCACCATTTCTGTTGAAATAAATGCTTTGCTACATTTTGTTAGGGCTAAAGTTGCCTTCAAACTGAAAATAACTCTACATTTACTTGATTTCACAGGGGAATGGAAGGCGGTTCTCCTGTGTGAAAGTCCTGGGTTTGACTCAGCCAACAAGGCCAATAGAGGTCGTTAAAAACGTAAACATGGGTCGTAAAGCAGCACAATAAATCAAGTGAGGACGGGCTCCTACGCCAAAATGCATTTCCCCCTAGTTTTCATTTGAAATTTTCTTAAAGACGCAATATTTTTTGCTTCTTTTAGCGACTCCGCTTTTGCTGCAGGGTCAAAATTAACATGCTGTCCATGGCGAGCAGTGTTTCTTTACTTGGGAGTGGCATCTGGTAAAACAGTTACAATTAATTAAATATTACAATAAAAGTACTTTGTATGTAAAAGTCATACATTGAAAATAAAAGGACAAAAACTAAATTCCCAATCATGGAAACCACTTTTCAGCGGTCGCACCACATGATATTTTCTAATTTAATCAAAATTTACAGGCAGAGAATAGGCCACCTAAACAAAACAAGCTAGCTTCCTACAACAGGACTCCGTGAAATTTATAATCAAAACAAATATTGTTAGAAATAACTTTATATTAATTGTTTTTCTGAGGTCATACTACATGTTATCCAAAAATGGCAACTACATACCAGCTGTTACAATTTTACATTTTTCCAGCTTTGAGAAATAGTTAAAAACCTACTTGCTGTTTCAATGGGTCCTTGGCAAAATTGATATATTATTAAACTTCCTGTCTTCTAATGGATTTCAACATAAAAGTCGTTTGTTGATGGTCGCACCACATGATATTTCATAAAATGGACATCATCGGACAAAGTTTGTGTATTATTATGGAAATATAAATACAGATGCTTTGTGATTTTGAAGAGGACGACAAAACATTTTGGAAATCATGCCAAATAGGGCAAAAACACAATTTTGATTAGATTTAAAGTCATTCCAAAGAAGTTTCCAAAACAGCAGTCATGGCCAGACTGTCGCACCACATGACATTTTGAGACTTCAATTATCAGAAAAATATTTAACCAAAGTTAAAGGAGAGTACATATATGGGAGAGGTCCTGTATTTATATGGTATGCTTTTATGCTTTCAACCTTTTTTGTGAAAAAAATCAAGTTGGACAGAAAATGTAGGCGTCACGTCATTGACCCATCTACAATAGTAACAGTAACAACTGTTAATTAAACATATCAGATCTACAATAGTAACAGAGAGTCAGTGAACTGACCTCAGAGTCTCCAGTCTGCAGTGTGGATCCTCCAGAAAACCACACAGCAGCTTCACTCCTGGATCCTGCAGCTCGTTGTCACTCAGGTCCAGCTCTCTCAGATGGGAGGGGTTGGACTTAAGAGCTGAGGCCAGAGAAGCACAGCTGATCTCTGACAAACTGCAGAGACTCAATCTGAATAAAGAATAAATGGTGTAACGTTAGAAGACAATGTTCCTGCTTGAAATCATTCAGTGTTTAATAATCTGTTCAGAGCTGAAGAAGGTTTAGAATGTAGAAGTTTAGAAAATGGAAATATTTTATTGTCTGATAGTTGAAATAGAGATTATTTATTTATTCATTGTATTTATCTATTTTCTTATCATTTCTTTAAAAACATGATGTGGAATAGAAGCTGATAATCAGGAAGAGCGTTACGTCTGTTTGTTTTATTATTTCTAAGTCTGTGGATGAAACGTTAAGTCAGCTGTCAGATTGCCGGCTGATGATTGGTTCTGACGGATCCTTCTACTTGCAGACTGCATCAACACGGACTGTTCTTAAATAGCGTGTTAGCTTGCTGACACTGTTTGGAGTAAAGCAGCCGTCCTCCTGATCAGTCCTGAGCTCCATCAGAGAGTCCAAACATTTCAGACACTAAAAGTTGAAAGTTTCCTCTGTCTGACCTGTCAAGTTTTTAACTCCATTTATTTGTTTTGCTGCATAAATGTCCCACGATATTAACTGTGACATCACTGCGAGCATGGAAATGTTTAAATGACTGACAGCAGCAAGGGCGTCACTTTGTGGTGGAGACATTTGATTTTTAACACCAACATTTCTTTACTATATGCACTTTACAAATAAACGTACTATATCACATTAATAAAGACCTTTGCGTTTACATGTGTATCAGAAGTTTAGATCAGCACATCTCAGAACTTAACTGCCCCTCTGTCACAGATCAGAGCGCCCCCCCACAACCCCAAACCAGCTCAAAAGTATCCAGGTCATGTGCAGCTCTGTAAAAACTGAAACCTAACAGCAGTCTGGACCATTTTCTCACAAACAAGAACCACATCAACATCTAACCCTTCCTCCACCTTCCGTCTCCAGGTGATGTACACCGCCATCTTTGCCTGTCCTGAAACAAAGTTCAGTAGCTGACATCTGTTCTTCTTCCGGCGAGTGTATCTAAAAACACAAATGAAAATCTGCTTCGTAAAAACTTCTCCACATCTACTGAAAATGTTTTCCAACAAATCTGTCAGACGAATGCACTCTGAGAAGCAGTGAAACACCGTCTCTGTCTCTCACTGCAGAAGGGACATTTGTCTTCTACAGCAGCGTTAATAACAGAGATGAAAGAGTTCAGCGCTACAACGCCATGCAGGTCTGCATCTTTCTTTGTACAAAGACCTCCAGGCTGGTTTAAGGCCGGATCTAAGTCCAGGAAAACCCTCCACGGGGCGTCACTACGTCCACTCAGTGTTCTCTGATTCACAGTTTTCACCATCACTTTATAGAGAGTCTTTCCTGAGGCGTCCCCCAAAGAAGCACCTACAGGGTCCACAGGCTCAAGTAGAAAACCAGGAGAAAGTTTCAGTTTTGAAGTCCATGGAAAGGGGCGCCCGCGGTTATGTAGATATAAATGTCTCATTCTAAGCTAATAAAAACATAATGGTTCATTATGTCAGGTCTTTATACACCACTTAAAACATAGTTATGGATCTTATATTGCATTTCTGTTGACAGATCCTCAGAAATATTACACACTGAACCTTTAAGTAAATACAAAACCTCAGAGAGCTCTTTAACACCTGTCCCAGCACTTCTGCTGCTCATTTCAGAGCACAGATTTAGCCTCTCCTCCTCTTCTTGTTCTCTTCATCTTAAATGTAACTGAGTACCTTCCTGTACGAATATAGTGTATTATTTATGCTCCTGTTTACTGGCTGAGTCAGAACACAAAGTGACATCATCACATGTTGAAGTGTCACCTCTCGTGGTGTAGGGCCTGGGGCAATTCATCAACATAATTAATGTTATTGATTATAAAACATATGTTGATTTGCATATCGCGCTTCAGCAGGTCATGATGAAGTGCTGCGTCCGGGTAAAGCAGCAATTCCCCCGGAGAAAAAGCTGCAGAAACCCCCCCGGCTACAACCATCTAAAGTTTGGGAGTATTTCAGTCAGAGACCCAACGACATGTTGCTCTGTGAGCTCTGCAAACTGGAAATGTCTTCACTGCAGCACAACTGCTGAGCACGAACAAGTGAAAGCATCCTGGAGCTCTTTGTCGAGACGGCAGCACGTTCACTTTTTGTCCCCACACAAGCCCGATATATCAGGATGATCACCACGAGGAACAGGTTTTCTGTTAGTAGTAGTCACTTAATACTTTCTACTCGATTTTTTCTAAACGTTTCTTCCTGTGTGTCAGTTTCTGACACATAGGGTGTATTTAAAGTACTTAGTAAAAATAGCGATCTTCAAGTTTGAAATTGAGGTCCAGTATTTTTCTGATTCAGTATCTGACACATAGGGTCTGTTATCATTATTAATATCATGACAAAGCAGTGACGTGGAAATTAGACTCATTTAAACATATGCCACTATTGTCATTATTCTAATACTTTATGCGTCTCATTTTTAGGATGATTGGATAAAATATTGAATTATTAATGATCAATCACCAAATTTGTCGTTAGATTAATCGATGTTACAAAATAGTTATTAGGTGCATCTCTTTCGTGGTGACAGATCAAACACAAAACTTCAAACAGCTGCATTTGGAAATATGCTTCACACACCGTGTGTGTGTGTGTGTGTGTGTGTGTGTGTGTGTGTGAAGGGTTTTAAGTATAAATGTTTCATTTCCTGTAACACTGCGCTCTGAAGGTTTTCTATAAAAAGACAGTTATGAAAATGAGTTGTTTTACAAAAACGTGTCTCACATGTAAAAACAAAGGTAAATATTGCTTTAATTTCACAGCACATTGAAGGATAAATCCTTAAGTTTCCTTAATAATTGAGTTCAGACTAAATCTGGAGCCAAACTTTTCATACTGACAAACTTTAATAAAGAGTTGTGATTTGTTCTTATACAAACCCAGAAACAAGAGACCTGAAGGAAATTTAAAACTTCTGTCATGGATTTAAATTTGGTAGATAAAAACTAGACAAGAGCAAAATACACAAACTGACCTCAGAGTCTCCAGTCTACAGAGTGGACTCTGCAGTCCAGCAGACAGCAGCTTCACGTCTGAATCCTGCAGATCGTTGTTACTCAGGTCAAGCTCTCTCAGATGGGAGGAGTTGGACTTCAGAGCTGAGGCCATAACTTCACAGTGAGTCTCTGAGAGTCTACAGTAAGAAAGTCTGTCATGAAAGAGAATATAAAACTTAAAGTATAATAAAACTTGACACTTTATTCTAAAAATAGACTCTGCACATTTGATATTGCATTGATAGTATATTTAGTACTTAAGGCAATATTATTAATAGATTTTCTCAAGTGGAGTTCAGCTGTTTAACAGCATCATTTCTTCTCTGAGCTTGGTGATGATAAAACACCCCCACTGAACTGAACCTGCTGAGCTCTCCTTCACTGGCAGAATGAACCTGGTGAGAAATGTGTGCTGCCGTTTCCTCTGCATATCTTGTTGCTGCTGTGAAATGATGCAGAAAGGAAACACATTGTCTGACAGTTTGTGTTTGCAAACAGTTATAATTTCTCATATTAAGCTTTAAAAACGCTCTCTATCAATGAACATTACTAAAGTAGCTTTGGAATTTACCAGTTTACAGACCAGTCCATTCAAATCCTACCAGAGAGAGCGCTTCCTTACTGAAATCAAATCAAAATCAAACTCAATTCTAATGGAGCAAAACACATGAAGAGGCAGTCATTGTTTACATTTACATTTTACATTTACATTTGGCAGACGAGTGCGAGACGCTTTTATCCAAAGCGACTTACATTTGAGGAACAACATACAAGCATCAACAGAGCATCAAATACAGATCAACTGACAATACATACTAGTAAGAGCAGCAATAAATACTAGTAAGACCTCACAGTCCATATCACATCAATGGGGTAGATACCCAGGGAAGGAAGTAAGAGTTAACAACAAGTGCAATCAAAACCAAAAGTGCAATCAATACAAGATCATTGTAGGGGATAGAAGAAGAAGAGCACAGGACGTGCATGTTAAAGGTTAGGAGTTAGAGGTGTTATAAGAGGAAGTGTTCTCGGAAGAGATGAGTTTTCAAGAGCTTCTTGAAGTTAGAGAGGGACGCCACTGCTCTGATGGTGTGTGGTGGCTCGTTCCACCATCGTGGTGTCACAGATGAGAACAGCCGGGACTGGGATTGCTTTGTGTGAAGGGATGGCAGAGCCAGGCGGCGTTCATTGGGGGAACGTAGCGGCCGAGAGTAAGTAAGTTTGTATTATGGAGTTTAGGTAGATGGGTGCAGACCCAGTAGTCACTCTGTATGCAAGTATTAGTGACTTGAATTTGATTCTGGAGGCCACGGGGAGCCAGTGGAGGTCACTGAGTAATGGAGCGACATGAGTCCTTTTGGGCTGATCAAAAACCAGACGCGCTTCTGCGTTCTGAACCATTTGTAAGGGTTTCACTGGACAAGCTGGAAGACCTGCTAGGAGGGCATTGCAATAGTCGAGGCGAGAGATAACCATGGCCTGTACCAGAAGCTGGGTGGCGTGCTGAGTGAGGTAGGGCCTGATTTTCCTGATGTTGTATAGAGCAAAGCGGTATGACCAAGAGACAGTAGCAACATGGTCTGAAAAGGACAGCTGGTCATCAATCATGACACCCAAGTTTCTCACCACCTTGGTTGGAGTGATGGTTGAGGAGTCAATTTGTAGTTTGATGTTATGGTGGATAAATTGCTTGGCTGGAATGACCAAGAGTTCAGTCTTAGAGAGGTTTAGCTGAAGGTGGCAAGCCTTCATCCATGCAGATATGTCCTATAGACAGTCCGTGTTCGGCGCCGAGACAGTGGGATCGCCTGGCGGGAAGGATAGATAGAGTTGCGTGTTGTCTGCGTAGCAGTGGTAAGAGAAGCCGTGCGAGCGAATAAATTGGCCCCAGTGAGGTGGTGTAAATTGAGAAGAGAAGGGGCCCTGTGGAGAGGCAGTGGGAGGAAGATAATTGTCCTTGCCACAAAACATTGTAGGAACATTGTTGCCCAGAGAGGTAGGATTCGAACCACAGGAGCGCTCGATATGCCCATTGCTGAGAGAGCAGATAGCAGGATCCTGTGGTTGACTGTGTCAAAGGCAGCTGATAGGTCAAGCAGGATAAGAACCGAGGATTGGGCTGCAGCTTTAGCTGACCTTAGGGCTTCTGTTACAGACAGAAGAGCCGTTTCAGTAGAGTGGGCACTCTTAAAACCAGACTGATATGGATCTAGGAGGTCATTCCCTGAGAGGAATTCTGAGCAAGGGTGTAACCCGAGCCCTTTTGAAAGTGGTCGGGAAGGTTCCTGAAGCCAGAGAAGTATTTATCACATGAGTGATTGTCGGGACCACAGTAGGAGATATGGTTTGGAGGAGATTTGTAGGAATCGGGTTCAGTGGGCATGTAGTTGGACGGCTACGGGTCAAGAGTTCTGATACTTCGCGCTCTGTGAGAGGAGTAAACGAGGAGAGTGAACCACCACTGACCTGGGAGGGCAGAGGAAAAGATGTAGTAGGACTGCTACAATGGTGGAGTTTGAGTGTTTCAGAGAATTGGCTAGTTATAGCCTCCACTTTGCCTGTGAAGAAGGCAGCAAAGGTATCAGCAGACAAGTTTGTGGGTGATGAAGGAGGATTTAGTAGCACTTTAAAAGTGGAAAATAATTTCCTTGAGTCAGTGGCACTGCTAATTCTGTCATTATAGAACACAGTTTTGGCAGCACTGATGCTTGTTGAGAAGGACGACAGGAGCAATTGGTATCCCTTAAGGTCGGCGGGCTCTTTATCCAGGCACGAGCTTAGTGTAGAGCACAGAGATTGTGTGGCATCATTGACCTCAAGTGAGGAAAATGTGTTGAGGGAGGGTAGAGCGGAAGCTACCACTGAGGCAAAGTGAGCGGGAGACAGGTTGCGGAGGTTGCGGCGGTGTGAGACCAATGCTGTTGGAAGAATGGGCTTTTCCTGTAGGCATACTGTGAACTGAATGAAATAGTGGTCAGACACATGTAGAGGTGTGACAGTTTCCATGACCAAACAGACAAGTGAACAGATGTGGGTAGTGCTTGTTTGAAAGGCTTGAGGGTTGCCTGGTTTCTGTGCCTGATGGCATGATACCTCTTGCGTTTACCGGAGACAATAGGAATAGTATGGTAGCACATGGCCTGAGTGTAGTTGTAGCTGGCAGCTTTAGGTGAGGTGTGCCTCGGGAGGGGAAAAAAGCTTCTCTTGTAGGCGGCCTTGCTCAGTGGACTCACACAGGTAGACTCGCTGGTCTTTACCCAAGTAGGTCTTCCCACAAGGAGCCGATACTAATGCTGACGCTTCAGGTTTCACTGAAGTAGTGTGAGTCTAATTGCACACAGGTGTTGGGAATTAAGACTGACTGCACCCAGCTGAGATCGGCCTCCGGATTAACAAGACAAAAGCTTGGTTTCAGTGGGTGGGACACACACCCAGTTGTTTGATCTCGCTCAGCTGGCCTTCAGATTCTAGTGGATTGCTCAGTAAAAGTGCAAGTTTGTGTTATGGAGTTTAGGTAGACGGTAGGAAGGGTAGGAAGAAGAAGTTAACAAAAAGTGCAATCAAAACAAGATAATTGTAGGGGATAGAAGAAGAAGAGCACAGGAAGTGCATGTTAGAGGTTAGGAGTTAGAGGTGTTATAAGAAGAAGTAAGTAAGTAAGTAAAGTTTATTTGTATAGCACTCTGGAGGTCACTGAGTAATGGAGTGACATGAGTCCTTTTGGGATGATCAAAAACCAGACACGCTGCTGCGTTCTGAACCATTTGTAAGGGTTTCACCGCACAAGCTGGAAGACCTGCTAGGAGGGCATTGCAATAGTTGAGGCGAGAGATAACCATGGCCTGTACCAGAAGCTGGGTGGCGTACTGAGTGAGGTAAATTAAGTATATTTGGTTTGTGGTTGTGGAGATCTAAAATGCATGTAAGTCTATGGGATTTTTTTGAATAGCGCCAACTAGAGGCTAACTGTACCAAATTGTGTAGAGTGTGTATCTTTACTGTAATACCGATACTCCAGCTTTACAGTGTTGATAATCACATCTGGACTTACCGAGCCTTTCTGCAGTTCCTCACAGCTGGAATCAGTCTCAGTCGTCCCTCCTCTGATGTGTTGTACTTCTGCAGGACCAACTCATCCAGAACCTCCTCTGACATCTGCAGCATGTAGGCCAGAGCTGAGCAGTCAAACACAGAGAGATTCTTCTCTGCTCTGTTCTCTGACTTCAGGAACTCTTGGATCTCCTGATGTACTGAGTGGTCGTTCATCTCCGTCAGACAGTGGAAGATGTTGATGCTTCTGTCAGGAGAGATCTTATTACTGTTCATCTCCTTCAGGTTGTTGATGGCTCTCTGGATGATTTCTGGACTGCTGTCTGTCCAACCCAGCAGGCCTCCTAAGAGTCTCTGGTTGGACTCCAGAGAGAGGCCATGAAGGAAGCGAACAAACAGGTCCAGGTGGCCATTTTTACTGTCGAGGGATTTCTGCATGGCTCTCCTCAGAAAGACATCAGGGGTTGAGTAATGGTAATCATCCCTGTCATCCTTATCATCATCATCACTATCTTGCAGGAAGTCCTCCACAGACAAGTCACTGATTGTGTATGTCCAGTCTTCCCCCAGGAAGTCCTCCAGTCTCTCTGAGTTCCTGCTGGTGTAACAGTGGAACATGTAGACTGCAGCCAGAAACTCCTGAACGCTCAGATGAACAAAGCAGTAGACTGTTTTCTGGAAGATCACACTCTCTCTTTTGAAGATCTCTGTACAAACTCCTGAGTACACCGAGGCCTCTGTGACATCAAGACCACACTGCTCCAGGTCTTCTTGGTAGAACATGATGTTTCCTTTCTCCAGCTGTTCAAACGCCAGCCTCCCCAGCTTCAGAAGAACCTCCCTGTCAGCCTCCGTCAGCTCCTGTGGACTCGTCTCATGTCCCTCATCGTACTTCTGCTTCTTCCTCTTTATCTGAACCAGCAGGAAGTGTGAGTACAGGTCAGTCA
>NC_060150.1:48758642-48759566 GCF_021292245.1 Micropterus dolomieu | reverse complement strand
CATTTAGGAGTCTTTCTCTTCTTCAGATGACTGTTTGGTTTGGTTTGGGTTTGAAACAGACGGTCACATGATGCTCGTCTTTTCCACGCCCAAGACTGGTCCTCCTGGACCCGACTGCAAAAGCCCTTAAAGCATTAAACTTTGCACATACATTTTTACATACACGAACATGCTTTGGTGTTTAGGTGGAGTAAATAAATAAAACATGCAAAAGTCCAGAACCAAAGCAGTCGTTCGTGAGTTGACCTCCAGCGACGACACAAGCTGGAAAAGCCACATTCATTTTTGACTCGGTCTCGCCTTACCTTGGACTTGGACCTGACTCGGTCTCGCCTTACCTTGGACTTGGGCTTGACTCGGTCTCGCCTTACCTTGGACTTGACTCGGTCTCGCCTTACCTTGGACTTGGTCTTGACTCAGTCTCACTTTACCTTGGACTTGGTCTTGACTCGGTCTCGCCTTACCTTGGACCTGACTCGGTCTCGCCTTACCTTGGACTTGGTCTTGACTCTGTCTCGCCTTACCTTGGACTTGGTCTTGACTCAGTCTCGCTTTACCTTGGACTTGCTCTTGACTCGGTCTCGCCTTACCTTGGTCTTGACTCGGTCTCGCCTTACCTTGGACTTGGTCTTGACTCGGTCTCGCCTTACCTTGGAATTGACTCGGTCTCGCCTTACCTTGGACTTGGACTTGACTCGGTCTCGCTTTACCTTGGTCTTGACTCGGTCTCGCCTTACCTTGGACTTGTCTCGGTCTCGCTTTCCCTTGGACTTGGTCTTGACTCGGTCTCGCTTTACCTTGGACTTGGTCTTGACTCGGTCTCGCTTTACCTTGGACTTGGACTTGACTCGGTCTCGCCTTACCTTGGACTTGGACTTGACTCGGTCTCGCTTTACCTTGGACTTGGTCTTGACTCGGTCTCGC
>NC_060150.1:48754609-48758542 GCF_021292245.1 Micropterus dolomieu | reverse complement strand
GAGGGAGGGATCTAAACCAGGTTTCTTTAAAAGTGGGTTCACGCAAGCCGTTTTAAAATAATCAGGGACACAACCAGTAGATAGGGAGCTGTTGAAAACAGAGATCAAATGGGGCCCAACAGAATCTATTACTTTCAGTAAAAACTTTGTAGGTATTACATCAAGTGGGCTGGAGGACACTCTCATTTGTGTTACTGTTTTTAAAAGCTCAGACAAGTCGATGGGATAAAACTGGTTAAAACTCTCTTGTTGCTGGTGAGGAACCTCTGAGTAAGAGGCCGCGGGGGTAATAGAGGCTCTGATTGACACCACCTTATTGGTAAAATAAGATAAAAACAATTCACAGTCATCATTACTTCCAGCTGAGGCACAAGGAGGGGTTGGGTTTACCAGCTGATCCACAGTCTTAAACAGACTTAAACAGAAATGTAAGATGCAATGCCACTTCTGCCTGACACAGTAACTCACAGTTCCTCTTCTGCATTCCTCTGACAGAGACCACTGAACCCTGGGTGACAAACCTGGTTCATTTTGTTCCTACTTTTATTTGCTATACGTTTATCTAGACAAATTAAAGTAAAAACCAACACAAAGTGTCTGAGGTTTTGGGCAGCACGTGTTGCCAGAACAGCTTTAAAGCCTGTTGGCATCCACTTGTGGCCGTTAATCGGGAGGTCGGCGGTTCAATCCCTGGCTCCCCCTGGATACTGAAGATACAAGATACTGAACCCCGATTTGCCCCTGGAGGCTGTTCCGCCAGTGTATGAATGAGTGTGAATGTTAGTTTCTGTTTGAGGCTCAGTGTATGAATGTGTATGACTGGAGAATGCAGATGTAGTGTAAAAGTGCTTTGAGTAGTCGAAAAGACTAGAAAGGCGCTATACAAGTATGGAGCATTTACATTTACTCCTCATACGCACTACAGTTCATTATAACAGTTCATATATCATATTTTGGTAGGTTTTATTATTATTCATATTAGTTACAGCGGGGACCAGATTGGGGCTGAAAGACATCCAGGTTTTGTCCTGGGAAAGGAATTAAATAAAACTAGAGGAAGAAACTGCTGAAATAAAAGTGCTGTGCTGCATTCTTTAAAAAGTTGGAGACCAAACTGAATTGTTGGACAAGATGTGAATGAAGCAGCAGCTGCAGGAGGAGGAAGTGTGTGAGTGTTAAAATGAAGAGTAAGCAATGAAAGGGGTAGTGATGGCGCAATGGATAAGATGCCTGCCTTTGGTGTGAGAGACCAGAGGCGTGTGACCTCTGACATAAATAGCAATTGTAAGTCGCTTTAAATAAAAGCGTCAGCTACATGAATAAATGTAATGAAAGGAGTTGACATGACAGCTGATCTTAAATGCTGTATGCTTGAAAAATAACAAGTGTTTCAAGTAGTTGTGAACGTTCACACTGGCAGGTGGAGGGAAAAGCTGTCCAGCACAGAGAGGCAGATATCATTTAAATATTAAGATAACAGAGCGCAAATAAAGAGAGAAGAGTTCAAACCTCGCCTACTTTCAGGTGACCAATCCCTGAGTGAGGCGGGTCATGTGGGATTGTCTTTCAGAAAGTTAAAGAGATTGTCCTACAGAGCCTCCAGGGGTTTCTGAAGCTGTTCCACCATCAGAAGAGTAGTTCTGCTGAAGTATGCTGGCGCCTTCTGAGCTAAACTCTACTGAAAAGGTCCAACTTTCAGTTAAAGTGCTGAGAGGAGTTGAAGCGTAGGTTGAAGTGTGATCACTGAATGGAGCATTCTGCATGTTATGACTTGGTTACCTGTATGAAGTCTTTCCAGACTCAGTCAGCAGTTCAGGTGTGAAACTTAACTTCTCCTAAAATAAAAAAAGGCACAACATTAGTTACAGAACAAGTTGAGATGGGAGCAGAAACTGGCCGCCCGACTCTCCCAGACAGGATCCTCCCTGCTTCACTTTTACTACGTGCACTCTTTACTATTTATTCTTTTGTTTATTTAACAGGGACAGTGGACAGTCACTGACTCTCCCAGAGTTAGCTAGGTAGCCATAGAACCCAACAGAACAGAACTAAAAGCACTTTCCATTTAAAACATTGCATCATACAAAAAAGAAATGTTCAGTAGTTTGTGATTATACATTACATTTATTCATTTAGCTGACGCTTTTATCCAAAGCGATTTATAGCTGCTATACATGTCAGAGGTCACACGCCTCTGGAGCAACTACAGGTTAAGTGTCTTGCTCAGGGACACAAAGGTGGATGTCTCACAGTGGCAATTGAACCCAGGTCTCCCACACCAAAGGCAAGCATCTTATCTACGCTTGAGATGCTTGCCTTTGGTGTGAGAGACCTGGGTTCAATTCCCACTGTAACCCGTCCACCAATGTGTCCCTGAGCAAGACACTTAACCCCTCGTTGCTCCAGAGGCGTGTGACCTCTGACATATATAGCAGCTGTAAGTCGCTTTGGATAAAAGCGCCAGCTAAATGAATAAATGTAATGTAAACATGTTAAAGTGAAATACTGACCTTTGTATTCAGAGCCTCTCCAAACTGAAGCTGATGCTGCTTCAACCTCTCTGGATCATCAGGACACAGCTGGTCCTCAGACACATTGACCTTTGTGTTTGATGTTGACGGATCTGGTGGGAGATTAGAGATGTCAAACTCACTTTTGGACGTCCCGGTGACCCAACATTCAAAAACCTGTCACAGCAACCAGTTCACGGCTGGCCAGGGCCCTTTGGAGCAGGTCTTTACCCCATGTTTCCTGTTGTTATCTACTGGAAAACTCTCCAGCAATGTCACAATGTAGAAGACCAAGCACAGTCATGTTTAACAGTCCAAAGATACCAAGTTAAGCCTGAGTCCATACAATCAAATGTACACAAACATAACAAGGACAGAGATCCAAGACATTCCTGCAGTGAGGCAACACAGCAACAAGACATCATCTTTCCCAACATGCAGAGCAGAACAAAGCCAAAGACCTGCTGGGGTTACTGAGATCTACCAGAGCCATGAAGCACACAGCAGCCAATCTTCAGTTTACATTTCTTTAAGATAATCCAGTGGGCTGTTACTCACGTCCTCCATGTCTGTCAGGTGAAGCCCTGATGTCTCTGCCATCCAGCCTGTAGGAGTAAATACAAATACAACAGTTGTCTCTTATGAAGACAGTCTGGATTTCCCAATCCATCAACAGGTACATTCACATTAAACAGGGACTAGTCTGCAGTGCTGGGTTTCAATAATGGCCGATCACATCAGCTTTCATCCTTTTTAAGAGCAGCAGAATGTAAACATTCATTCAAACATCCAATTTAAACATCCAAACAGCATGAAAGGACTCCAGACCGGCTTCTATGGAGAAACCTGTTCTGCACAGGAGGCAGAGTGAAGCTCAGATACAGTAGAGCCCTGTGTGTTACAATGCAGCACCAAATATTATCTATACTTTATTGATCAGGACAGGTGGAACAGGCACAGGCGACCCTCCGGTTCCCAAGCCAAGTCTAAGAGAATAAGCTAAAGCCTTATATACACACCACAGGTATCACAGGTAACAATCCACATTTTCTCCCAAGGGATGATTATGTCTATTATAAGGTGAATTTATAATTCAGGAGATGAAAAAGTTAATTTTTTTTTAGAGTTTACAGAGACTCCCTTCATCAGCTGTCAGTCAGTGATGCAGCACATCCAGTATAAAGACCAGCAGGGACTTCAGTCCTGTTCAGACCAGAAGTGGAGCGGCTGTGTAGCGTAGCCAGCTTCCTTTCAGCTCTCATGTTAACGTATTGGAGTGAACACACTGAGACCTGCAGAGACTTTGGCCATCAGCTCTGTTTACTCTGCAGGTTTCACTCAAGTCCACAGTGGAAATAAAGTGCTGAGAGTCCCTGAACGCATCATGACTGCAGAGACAGAGAGATATTCACTGCTCACTGTA
>NC_060150.1:48747648-48754509 GCF_021292245.1 Micropterus dolomieu | reverse complement strand
TCCAACGCCAGCGACGCCGTTGGTCAGAACCACTCTGATGGCTCTCTGTTGGCCAGGTAAGGCTTTAAAGATGTCCTGGCACCTGATTGGAGTGTCATGGAGGGTCTTCTTCTTGGAAGCTGTCTCAAGCTGCCTCACCTCATGCTGGGTATTAACCTCTTCACTCTGTCCCTCTGTGATGTAGAGCTCAGTGTAGATCCTGTTGAGGAGGGTTCCACTTCCTGTTTCATCACTTCCTTCAGTCACACGTTCACATCTCCTCCTCAGACTGATCTTATGTTCATCTAAAACCTCCTGCAGACCACCTCTCACTAAAGAAGAGAAACAATGTGAGATAAAACAAAGAATATGTGCTGATTATTTTCATTACTAATATAAAAACCATCAATATCAGAATATCTGAAGAAGCAGACAGATGTCCAGTCTTACTTTGTACAGAGCTGCTCTGACTGGCTGTCTGCAGTCCAGCTCTGGTTCTGGATCTGTCTCCACACTGGGGACAGGAGGAGTGTCCAGATGAAGCAGACTGGTCCCAGTATGAGGTGATGCACCGTCTGCAGAACCAGTGTCCACAGCTGGTAGAGACTGGATCCTTCAGGACGTCCTGACACAAAGCACAGCAGGACGGCTGCTCCTCCACAGGAACAGGACTCCTCTTCCTCTCTCTGTGAAGACATTTCTTTAGAACTAAAATGATTTGTTGATTGTTGTTGAAAAATATCCAGATGTGTCCGACACTGTGTAGAAGCTCAGATGGTCACAGAGTAAAAGTGTCGTTACTTTTCTGTTTGAATTCAGCTTTCAGTCAGTAATGAAGATGATTGTTCCTTTTATTTCAGCTCTCCTGCTTTCAGAAACACTAATTAACTGCTTTTCCTGTCTGATTAAACATTTAGTGATCTGCCTGCAGTTTGTTATTAACACAAACTCAACACTTCCTGCAGCTCCTTCACAGTAAAGCCTCCATTAAAGAGAGCTGATTATGTCCTTCACTGTTTTACAGTCACTCTGGGCAGCTTAGCTTGAGTTAGTTAGCTTTGAACTGAGCTTAGAAGTGGTCTAAACACACAGCATGTAACAGCGGTGTCACAGGTTCAAGTCCACACGGAGCCTTGTTTGGATGTCATTCTGTTTCCTGTCACTCTCTACTGTCAACTATCACATGAAAACTATTCAAATATTGTAAAAAGAGAAGTGGTCCAATTTTCTGCCCTTTTTCCATCCACTGCTAACTTTTCCATCAGTGCTGCCCGTGGATGTTTGTTCTTCACTTGTCAGTTTGCAGTAAAAACAGTCGCTTACTTTGTGTCTGAGGGTTCAGGTTCAGGACTGAACTCTGGAGGACAGTTTTTGGACCAGTCACTCTTCATAGACAGACAGCTGGATACTGAGGACTCTGCTCCGTCCTCCTCTTCCTCTGTCCTCCTCTTCATCATCTTCTGGACTTCAGTCAGTCTGAGAGGTAAAACAGTAAAACTGACTGAGCTCAGAACACAAGAATCAGTTGAAGTTCCTTCAACAGTCACAAGAGAATAGAAAGTAACACAGGCAGACAGTGTAATAAAAATCAGCCTGAACTCGACCTGCTCACTTTTTTTGTTTTTCCCCTCTAAGGTTTCTTTCCTCTCCAGTCCACAGGGAGAAAACTGCCTCAGAGACTTTGACAGTAACATAATAAAATGTTGGATTAACACTCACCCTGCCTCAGCCTTCAGTTCTGGGACTCTAACTGAACTCTTTCTGCTTCAGGTTCCTCCCTGTTTTCAGTGTCGCTTTTTCCCCTCTCTCCAGTTACAGGAAGTCAGCTGACTTCCTGTGTGACAGGAGCTCCTGCAAACTCCGCCTCTGGCTCAAATAGCCTACATGGACTGCAGTTCAGGGCAGCTGCCTCAGAGCTTGTTGTATTTGTCAGGAGACGATGACTTGTAATTTCATCACAAATAAATGTTAACTAGGTGTTTGATAAAACAAGACATTATTAAGTTTTTGCCCTTTATGAGTTAAAGCTGGAGAAATCCTGTTAGTGTTTCTCAACAGGGGCATTCCGAGGACGATGGGGGGCGCTGGAAGTAATAGGTGCGACTTCCGGCAAGATGGCGAACTGAGCACACGGTATTTCAGCTGCTGCGGGTCGGTCCATTGATGGAGCACTAGGAACAGGAATCGGCTGGACCACCAACGGAGCTGGTGCTGGTTGGACCACCGATGAGTCAACAGGAGTCTGATCGAGATCAGGCAGGCTGCTAGCAGCACTAGCGAGCCGGGGATTATGCAGGCAGCTAGCGGGCCGGGGATCAGGCACGCAGTTAGCGGCGCTAGCGGGCCTGGGATCACGTTGGTTGCAGACGGGTCGCTGCTGGTGACCTGGTCGCCTCCGATGACCACCAGGCAACTCCCTTTAAAGGAGAACTCCGGGGGAAGCCTAGCCTCCAGGCTATCGGGCCATAGGCTAGCTGGTCAACTCAGAGCTGGTTGGCTGACTGGTTGGGAACTAGCAGTCCTAGGGCTCTCTGGTTCTAACGCTTCTAAGTCCATCAAAAAAAAACCAGAGAGCTAGATGTCCAGGAGTCCCCAACCAGTCCGGATGATGGAGCCAACACAGGAGGGAGATGACCAGGCGGGCAGCTAGCAGCGCTAGCCGGCAGAGAATCAGGCGGGCGATTAGCAGGCTAGGTGCTAGCAGGCCTCCCACCCTGCAGCTAGCAGGCCGGGAACAAGTCCTTTCGGGGTTAGCAGGCTGGGGAACAGACGCACTGGATCTAGCAGCACCGGGGATAGGCTGAGGACTAGCAGCGCTATCCGAGATGGAGACTGGCGGATCAGGTTGGCGGCTAGCAGTGCTAGCGGGCCGGGGATCCGGTTGGCGGCTAGCAGCTCTAGCGCCACCAGGCGGTAAACCCTCAGGAGTGTCCATTATCTGCTCCAGGTCTCTCTTCATCCATCTGATGACGACCAACTGCTCAGCCAGGGAGGGGAGATTCAGCAGCCTTGGCTTGCTGCACAGGGTCTTCTCCATGAAGCCATAAACACACAGTCTGCGATTTATTTAACAAACAAAAAGCGAGCACACTTACAAACAGAGTGGCTGATTGACTGAGTCCAAAGACAAAGGCTGTCCAACAGAAATCCAAAAGGGTGAAAACCAAAATGAGCAGGGAAACACGCAGACACAACGAGTGAGGCTGCCAACACAAGAAACTCACACTGCAACTCAGGATGACAACATACAATGACCCAACAAAGACAAGACAGAAACACCAGGTATATATACACACAGGGACTAACGAGCAGGGCGGGAGCAACACAGGTGACAGACATGAGGCTAACGAGGCACAGGCAGGGAGAGAGAGAGCAGGGGAAAACAGAGACAGACATGCAGAGGGATCACTGGGGTAACAGACATTACAAGGATTACCGAACACTAGACGACAGACAAGACAGACCCCCAAAACCCAACAGACCAAAACAACAGATAATAAAACTGACTGAGTACAAAACATGACAAGGCAGACAGGATCGTGACAACGTGGATACGTCAACCATCTGGCTCACTCATCGTGGATTCCACACCCGGAAATGCCGCTATCTAACAAGATGAAGAAAGCTGATGCAGCAACATCACTTTTCCCTCATGACTACTGCTCTGATGCCAATGGTAACAGCATGGTCCTCTTCCCGACACCCCTACTAAAATACCTGTCTTGTTTAAGAAATCTAAAAACGAAGCAGAGGTATCCAACGCTACAATACTCGAAGCGGTTCACAACCTCTTCGCCATGTTACAAGAACTCAATGTGCAAAAGAAAAACAACAGCGCCATGATTGCACAAGTGGCGAAGAGCGTGGAGTTTAATTCCAAAGAAATAAAAGACCGCCGATCCAAAACTCCTGCTTTGGAAAAGGTGATGAAAAGGTTGGTAACAGAGAACGTCGCTTTACAAGAGAGAGTCCTGGAACTAGAGCGTTACAAACGGCGCTGGAATCTGAAACTGATGAAAGAGCAAGAAAATGAAAACACGAGAGAGAGGGTGTTACAGATCCTACTCAAAATCGCTCCGCATTGGGCTGAGAAGATGGACGGTATCGTCAACTCCGTGCGTCGCCTGGGCAAAAGAGAGGAAGCCAAGTATCGGCAAGTGATAATGCAGTTCACCATGAGGCACTACTGAGATGAGCTCTGGCGTCTTACCAAGAGATCTGCAGCGTGCAAGGAGCTGAATGTAAGTTTCGCCGAGCACATTCTACCAGCTGCCCGGGAGGCAAGAGCAGCGGTGTGGCCTCAGATTAAGCAGGCCAGAGAAGCAGGTCAGCTACTTCAGGGGCCCATCTGGATACATAAATGGGAAAAGAATTGTGGCTCCTTAGCCAAACTCTCGCAACGCTTCACTAACTCGTCACTGTCTAACGTGAAGACACTTGTTTAAATTCCTACGAAGGACTTCCAAGTTGACTGTTTTCAAGGGGACGTTGCCTTATGTTCACATTCCAAAGCAGTTTTTCTCCTGCTGACAGACCTCGTGTTGTTATTCCTAAGTGGGAGGTTATTGTCTACTGTTAACTGTTGATTCTAATTTCTGTTTCATTTCGTTCAATGCAAGGGGCCTTAGAGACAGTATCAGACGAAAGGCAGTTTTTCTCTTCTGTAAAAGTAAGAAACCACACTGTGTCCTGCTGCAAGAGACTCACTCCACTGATACGGATGAAAAATTTTGGTCCAATCAATGGGGATAATATTTTATTTTGTCATGTAACTAATCGTTCTGCTGGTACCGCTGTCCTTCTGAACAACTTCCCTGGGAAGATAGCGACATCCAAAAAGAGCACAGATGGTCACTGGATCCTCTGCGTCTCTGTCAGTTTCTGTAGCTCCTGATCTGTCTGACCCTTGGTGCTTTATAGACCCCAACTTAAAAAAACTTAGTATCTGACTGCTCTATATCTTCTGCTCCCCTGTCTGACCACTGCTTTATTAATCTCACCTTAAAACCCAGTAATAATCACAAACGAAACGAAGGGTTACTGGAAACTCAAGGCCAGCTTGTTACAGTCCCAACTGTATTGCCAAGGGATTAAAGACATAATTTATGAAATTACTCAAGACCCCAACCTTCTGTCTTATAGCTCTAAATGGGAATACTTAAATTTCAAAATAAGAGTAAACAATTGCAACAATCTGCCCTTTTAGAAGAGACCAATTTGACAAGAGAGAAAAGTCTCTGCTGTAATAAACCCACACTTACGGGTACTGACAAAAGGAAACTACTTACACTACAAACCAAATTAGATAATAAATATACAAGAAAAGCAAATGGAGCCTTCATCAGATCCAGAGCAAAGTGGATCGAAGAAGGAGAGAGAAACTCTTCTTATTTCTGTAGATTAGAGAAAACCCGCCAGGAAAGAAATAACAGAAACACTGGTCATTAATGAAAATGAATGCTCTGATCCTAAAACTATAACCAATGAAGTTTATTCCTTTTACAGCAAATTATATTCTTCTAGATTCTCAGCTGATGCAACAGAGGCCTTCTTTCACCAAATCAGAGGTTTTATTCCCCAAATAAATGAGGACTTCCAAATCACATGTGAGTCAGAGATCATGTATAACGAGCTTGAAAAGGCATTGCAATGTTTGACTTCGGACCGCTCCCCTGGCCCAGATGGCCTCTCAGCCAACTTTTATAAACATGTCTGGGAGCATATCAAAGTACTTTTATTTGAAACACTTAAAGAAGCTTTAAACAACCGCTCACTTCCACAGACGTTGAGGCAATTGTTCTAATTCCAAAACCAAACAAAGATCCCAAATTCTTGGACAACTGGAGACCGATTACACTATTTAAAATGATTATAAATTACTAACACACATATTTTCAAATCGTCTTCAAAAGGGTCTTCCTCAAATAATAAGTGACACCCAATCAGGATTTATGAGAGGTGGATCAATACACAATAATGTTCGCCTTGTCCTTGATTTACTTGAATATAATGAGCATATAAAGGACGACGGCTTTATTCTCTTTATGGATTTTTAATAAGGCGTATGACACGACAGAACACCCCTTTATTTTTAAGGCTCTGGAACTCTGTGGTTTGGGGGAAAAATTCAGAAACACTATAAAATGTTTTTATTACGACACCAACAGCTCAATATCTCTCCCAGGTGGCACCACGCCTCGCTTCAATATCAGAGGTATAAAACAAGGCTGCAACGTCTCACCCTCACTCTTCATAATAACAGCTGAAATGTTGTCAATCCTCATCAAAAATTCAGATATCGAGCAGTTAAATGTCTTTGATAGCCGAATAGTTATAAATCAACTGGCTGACGACACCACTCTGTTTCTGAAAAATGTTGAGCAGGTCCCAAAGGCGACTGAAACTATAGACTCATTCTCAAAGACATCCGGGTTACAAGTGAACCTGAAAAAGTGTGAGCTGTTGTCTATACATGACTGCCACCTTGAGGCAGCATATGGTATCCCTATTAAAACTGCAGTGAAATACTTGGGCATACATATAACCAAAGATATTAAGTTAAGTGAATCATTAAATGTATGGAACAAATTGGATGAATGTAAAGCAAGACTAGACAGATGGTTAAATAGAGATCTTTCTCTGTTTGGTCGCATTTATATTACCAAAATGGAAAGTTTTTACAAGATGCATTTATCCAGCCTACTCTCTGTCCATCCCCAGCAAAGCTGTCAAAACCATCAATACATTAAACTTTGACTACATCTGGAAAAGAAAACCCCATTATCTGAAAAAAGCGACTTTAGTGAAAGACTATGAAGATGGTGGGCTACAAGCCACAGACTTTGAGTGTATAAATGGAACCTTAAGGATTAAATGGTTAAG
>NC_060150.1:48728880-48747548 GCF_021292245.1 Micropterus dolomieu | reverse complement strand
GTAAAGTAGTGAGCGTACAGCTTGTATAACAGTGTAAAGTAGTGAGCGTGCAGCTTGTATAACAGCGTAAAGTAGTGAGCGTGCAGCTTGTGTAACAGTGTAAAGTAGTGAGCGTACAGCTTGTATAACAGTGTAAAGTAGTGAGCGTGCAGCTTGTGTAACAGTGTAAAGTAGTGAGCGTGCAGCTTGTATAACAGTGTAAAGTAGTGAGCGTGCAGCTTGTATAACAGTGTAAAGTAGTGAGCGTACAGCTTGTATAACAGTGTAAAGTAGTGAGCTAACAGTGTAAAGTAGTGAGCGTACAGCTTGTGTAACAGTGTAAAGTAGTGAGCGTACAGCTTGTGTAACAGTGTAAAGTAGTGAGCGTGCAGCTTGTATAACAGTGTAAATCTGCTGTCCCCTCAAAATAACACATCACACAGCCGTTAATGTCTAAACCGCTGGCAACAAAAGTGAGGACAGTCCCTTCAGTGGAAACCTGTGAACTTTATGCCCAAGAGGGTTCAGGCAGTGCTGGAAAATAATGGTGGCCACACAAAATATTAACACGAGTTTAGACATTAACGGCTGTTTGATGTGTTATTTTGAGGGGACAGCAGATTTACACTGTTATACAAGCTGCACGCTCACTACTTTACACTGGAGCAAAGAGTAATTTCTTCAGTGTAGATATAATCAGATATTTACAAAGATGTGAGGGGTGGACTCACTTTTGAGAGATACTATAACAAATGAGCAGGTTTGAGATTAACGTAGTTGTAGATTCATTTTACCACCTTCCAGCCAATCACAAACCAGTCCTCTCTGAGCCGTTAATCTCACTCTGGTCACTCTGTCAGGTGCGTTTCTTTTCTTTCCCACAGTGACACCTGTGCAGAGGCGTACCTGTGTGACCTGAGCAGATGCGACCCCGCCCGCCCCCGCAAACCTTCATTAAAGCTGATGAACCGTGGACCGGGCAGGCGGCGGCGGCGGCTTCAGCCTCCACGGGGTCACATCAGGACACACACTCACTTGAAGTGGCTGGAGGTGTTTCATTTCATTTCTCATTCAGGGGCTGAGGGAGGCTGCTCTGTTCTGCATGAGAGACATTTACATTTAACACAGCTATTCGACCTACATACGCTCCTGGAGAGAGAAAGAGGACGGGGTGAATGTGAAAAAGAAGAGATGGGGAGAGGTGTTGAAAGAAAAGAGAGAGTGTCTCGCTGAATTTGAATATGAAAGCATCCGTTTTTCTACAGTGCAGCCTGAAGGTGCGGCACTAACAGGATGACACGTCAGTTCAAACCATGAACTGAAAGGAACTCCAGCAGCATCTCGCTCTCTCTCTCTTTAGATATGTGATAAGAAGCATAAATATTTCCTCAGATTTTCTGGGATAACGGTTTTTAATTTTGCAAAGACACCCTGACCTGATTTCTCCCGTCGTGCATCCTGAAACTCAGGCAGGAAAAAGTCAACAGGCGGTTTCATCTGGCCGACCACTGACTCAGTTAATCCGCAGCCAGGAGTCTGTGCAGGGTTTAAGGCTATTTAAAGCTAGACTAAAGCTTCGATATGGCTTTACATCACACGGCTCTTTGAAAACTGATTGTAAATATGTGACAGCTGCAAGTTTAACTTTGAATAGAGGGATTTGTGGTAAGAGTCATTAGTTTGTTATGGGCCAAATAATTCCACTGAATATGTCGCTGGTTTAAACAACTGATCATAAGCCAACAAACCGTCCAGAGGTGACGGCCCTTTAAGCCATGTTTCCATGTTCTCCATCCTCTCCATCACTCTGTTTCTTCAGTCCAGCCTGAGCAGGACAACACACTCATCTACCTACTTCTAATCCCATCGGCTCGTCTGTAAACTCCCGGCTCCTCTCTTCCTGATGGAGGACGGAGGTGTAAGGCTTTAAAAGTCAAACTGCAGGTGCGTTCATTTCATCTACATAATGTACTGCAGCTTCTCATGACGGTGGGAGGAAGCATGTGGAAATGAGCTGCCTCATTTACATTCTGCACCGCTGGAAAAGCTACTGGACCTCTTCTGATGAGGTGCTTTTGAAACAGGTGAACAGCCGGTACAGGAGTGGGATGTTTTGCTGGCTGCAATGGTCCCAGTTTGAAAGTGATCGTGTGCTTGTTAGAGCCTGTTAGGTCAGATAGCAGCAGTTCAGTGACTGGACTGTCACATTGAGTGTATGTAACTGTGCATTCAGATCAAATGCAAATTTAATTCACGCAACGTTTTCTTCACGGGGGGTTCATCGCTGGACTACTGCGAATAAACGCAGCCCACCATTACTACAGCTCTATGAACCGAAAAGGAAACATTCTGCTGTGATTAAATAGAAATAAACGGATCAAACTGATGCCGAAATAACTACAATATGATGCAGATTTGTTAAACATATGAATTCATGCTTTGTCAGGTCTGTCAGCAGGACGACAACTTCTAAACCGTTTGTTTTCTGAATGGAGTTGGGATCGATCAGGGCTATGCTACGCTAACTTGCTCACAGTAAAGTACAACGACAGCTGGAATAAAGTTACAGACACACATTTTCTGAACTCACCAGGTAGTTCAACCTCCTCGCTTTTTTATATAAACATGAAGTAGTAAAGGCGGTGCGGTGGTGCAAAGGTTAGCACTGTCGCCTCACAGCAAGAAGATCGTGGGTTCGAACCTCGGTCGTTCCCGGCCTTTCTGTGTGGAGTTTGCATGTTGTCTGTGTAGGTTCTCTCCGGGTTCTCCGGCTTCCTCCCACCATCCAAAGAAATGCGGCCGAGGTTAATTGGTGGTTCTAAATTGTCCTTAGGTGTGAGTGGTTGTTTGTCTATGTGTGGCCCTGTGATGGACTGGCGACCTGTCCAGAAGCAGCTTTATTGCCAAGTAGTGTTTTACACAATTGGGGAATTTGCTGTGGTGATGAGACGCAGACAAACATACAGTCGACATAAATAAATATGGAAAAATATAAATATGGAATGGAAGAACAACGTTGCAGATATATACATGTGCATTATTCTGGGTCTGTGCCGTGCAGAAGTAACGCAACGGAAGAGAATATTGTGTACAAATATATAAACTGACAACATAACAATCAACAACAAATATGTGCAACGTTCCAGGTCTGAGCCCAACACGAGATGAAACAGTATTTACATGTGCAGACATTTGTATCATTTGCAAGGGGGGAATCTCAGTGGGGGATCCGGACCTTGTTAATGCAGACGGGAAGAAACTGTTTTTGTAGCGAGAGGTTTTGGTCCTGATGGACCGCAGCCTCCTGCCAGAGGGGAGAGTCTGAAACAGTTTGTGTCCGGGGTGGGAGGAGTCAGCTGCAATCTTTCCTCGAGGCGTACAGGTCCAGAAGAGAAGGAAGATTGCAGCCAATCACCGCAGGAAGTACATCCTCGGCTGGGCCTTCTTGGTGAGGGAGGTGATGTTCAGCTCCCACTTGAGGTCCTGGGAGATGATGACTGGGGAGTCACACAGGATGATGGGGAGGGTGGGGCTGGGCTCTTTCTGAAGTCCATGACCATCTCCACTGTCTTCAGAGCGTTGAGCTCCAGACTGTTCTGGCTGCACCAGGTCACCAGATGGTCCCACCTGTAGGCAGACTCATCCCCACCTGAGATGAGCCCAATGAGGGTGGTGTCATCCGCAAACTTCAGGAGCTTGACAGACTGGAGACTGGAGGTGCAGCTGTTGGTGTACAGGGAGAAGAGAAGGGGGGAAAGAACGCAGCCTTGAGGGGAACCAGTGCTGATGGAGTCAGAGACATGTTTTCCCAGCTTCACGTGCTGCTTCCTGTGCGTCAGGAAGTCTATGATCCACCTGCAGGTGGAGTCAGGCTGGGATGATGGTGTTGAAAGCAGAGCTGAAGTTCACAAACAGGATCCTGACAGAGTCCGGCCCAGCTGATTTGCGGGGTTTCTGCCTCCTGAAAAGACCGTTGACTTCCCTCTCTGTGATGGAGAGAGGAGGGGAGGGGGTGGAGCTGGCCAGCTTTGAGGAGGGAGGGGAAGATGTGGTGGACTGAGGCTGAAGCTGAGCGGAGGAGTCACGGGGGATGGTGTCCGATTGACTCTCAAAGCGGCAGTAGAACTGGTTCAGCTCATTTACCAGGCGAGAATCGTTGATGGAGTGGAGGACTTTGGGTTTATAGTTTGTGATCTGTCTGAACCCCCTCCAGATAGAAGTGGCGTCGTTTCAGAGAACTGGTTCTTTAGCCTCTCTGAGTACAGCTGTTTAGCTTCTCGCACCTCCATCCTAAACCTGTACATGTTAACGCCTCTTCCTTTTTCAACCTAAGCTGTCTGAGTTTAGCTGTGAACCAGGGTTTGTCATTGTTATAACTCACCCTGCTCCGTGTTGGAATGCAGCCGTCCTCAAGAAGCTGATGTAGGACGTCACAGCCTCTGTAAACTCATCCAGGGTGTAACCCGCCTTTCGCCCCGATGTCAGCTGGGATTGGCTCCAGCCTGTACGCAGGATAAGCGGTTTAAGATGGATGGATGGATGAAGTAGTTGTCCAACAGAGCTCTGACAACAGTGGAACCGGGTGTGCCCGGACGCTAGCTCGAGTGAAGATAAATCAACGTTGTAATTCCAAAAACTAAAGTTAAAAGCTAATTTAGTAAAAGCAGTTTACTCTGAGCTCCTCCCGTGAGCAAACAAGCGTAGCTGTCAGAGCAGAATCTGGTCCGACTACGGGTGTTTATTTGTCCAAAAGCTGCAGCGCTGCTCCGGCTTTGTCTTCGGCTTTTCCCCGCAGTTTAACAGCTCTCCGCCGGCCAGCGGCGTTTCACTGCCCCGCTCTGCCAAAGACAGTTGAGTAGTGGTGGGAGGTGCCAGCATGTTATTTGTACATTTTATACACTGATGTTGATGTAAGTGGGTTTATGGTTGTTAACATTATTAATTTTATATTTTCTGTCGATAGTCATAGCCCACTGCCGTATTTTTACTGTATTTCTCTGTATTTTATTTTATTTTGCCTCTTCCTTCTGTCAACATTTATGGGTATTTGAGCTGCTTGCTAGAAAGACTCAGTAGCATACCAATCTGTAAACTGACCTGTAACGTTACATGTGGTCAGAAATAAAGCTGGAGCTACAAGAACCCCTGAAGTAATTGTGTCCTGCGTGGCATCTAATCCACGGGCTACATGTGTTTCATCAGACTCTTATACGCAGAGTTTCTTGTGTTCAGACATTTCCCAGACGCTGCTGTAAAAACGTGCTTGTCTAACCTTTGGCTGAGCGTTTCAGAGTTTATTAGACCTCATACACAGCAGAAGAGCTTACCAACATGGAAACATTTCATTAAAACCTGAACCTGAAAAGCAGCACAAACACTGGTTACAGTGTTCCAGTTAAAAGCAGCCATGTGTGATTCCTACGCTGGTCCGTGGGCTCTCTAACCCGTGACGTCACGCGGACACAGAAACTTTGAGCTCCTCCACCGAGCGTGAAATGGAGACTGACTTTGTGGACTCATAAAATGTTTGAGGTTTTAAATCCAATTCTGCCGTTTCCGCTGTGGCCACGCTCACAGTTATGAAGCAGAAAATTTGCTCATATCCCTGGAAATCCCTGCTGCGCTGCATGTCTGCAGAGCCTCCCGCTGCATTCAGCCGCTCGCTTTCCTTTAACCAGAGCAGGCCGCTGCACACTTCAACACGTTCACACTGAGAGCCGAGCGGCACAAACACAACTGGTCTGCAGCCTGGGGGGCAGCAAAGTACAGAATCCCAAAAACTGTTGATGTGCTGTGATGTGGTTCAGACCTTCGTGTCCCCTCAGGATGAACTGGAAGAACTGTGGTGATCCTTTGACTTTTCATGTAGCGCCATCATCAGGTCAACATGTTAGTGAGTCCAACACTTTGCTTTGTGACCAAATACCTGAAGAACTCATCAGCCGTGTACACTGTGTTTACAACCCGTTCTCACTCCCAAGACATCACATATGTAACGCACTGGGAGAAGCTCTGTAGCATAAGTTTTTAACCCTAAGGGTTACAGGTAAGTATAGGATGTTTAACAGAAAGTAAGGAGGTGGTTTAGGTGGACCGCTGGGCCAGAAATCAGGCTTTCAGTCAGGAGACCGGTGTTTGTTCCCCGTGTGAAACACAAAGTCACATAACGCTGTTCCAAGTTCGTTTGGTGTCTAAACGTCACCAACTAGCGCCGTTTCACAACATTAACTGCTAGTTTTATTTTTGAAAGCTTAACAGGACGTTGCGTACTTAGTACCGTGGAGCCCTACACTTCAAAAAAGACATTAAAGGGTCCCCAGGGTGTTAACAAGTGACACTAAGGGGTCTGACCAAGCGTCCGTATGTGATGGGTTGGGAGTGAGACTGTGTTTGTGTTAACTGCTTAGTAGCTAATGCTAACATGCTAATACACTAAACTCAGATGTGTCTTACATCTTAAACCTGTTGTTAATTTATAACATTCAGTTTTTAAAAACAATTTTATGTTTATTTGATCCATATTCTTCTCTTTATTTTATGGAATTCCACCATTTCACTTTCTTGTTTTTACTGTAAATTAAAGCAGGAGTAATATAATTATTGTACATCAGCTGATTGGCTAGTAACTTCCAATCGTATTCCTCCAGGCTTTATTCTGTGACAGTGCATCCTTGTGCACGTGTCTGACTGAACTAGCAGCAGCTCTCTCTCAGTCACGTTTGAGGTGTACAGTAGTAGTGAGAGGTGTGTGGTGCATTGTGGGAGAAACAGCCCTGGCGAGCTGGAAACTGTGAGGCTGTTAATCTGTGGTTAAACTCTCCCTGATGTTCCTGTGTTCCCTGCTCTTTGTGGTTAGAGTGTGGTTCTGGAAACACGTCCTGATTGTGTGGGTTCTGGTTCTGGATTGTTGATTAGCTTCATTAGTTTCCCGCTCACGCTCTCCCTCTCTGTGTTGTGGTTTTGGTCTGGCGGCCTCTCTCTGCAGGATTACAGTCTCAGCTGAACTCCCATAGGACCATCCAGCTCCACTAAACCCAGAAACAGTCCTCCATCTTCACGGTTAACTGGAAGCTGCTCAACAGTTATAAGGAAGAGTGTCAGAAAAAGTGTCTGTAGGGTCGAGGAACCACAGCCGCTGCCTTCTGGGTACTTTTGTTTACGTTAAAGTACAGAAACCCTATCAGTGCAGCAGCAGCTAGAACATTTTCAACACCCGTCCCGATTGTATGTCTTATAAATCAAGGATCATATGTCTTCTGGAGGTTCTAGTGGTCAGTAATTTCCAGGGGATCCTGTAAGCGGTTCTAATGGTAATTTAGGACAGTGGGTCTCAAACCTTTTCAGGTCAAACCCCTAAACTCAAGACACGATTTTTCCGTTTGATAATCAGAATCAGAATCGGGTTTCTTGCCAGGTACATTATCACATACGAGGCATTTGCATGAACATAGAAATATAAATAAGTTTTATTCCAGAAAGAGTCTGAAATCTATGACAAAAATAGTCATGCGTTCAATTATATTAAAAATAAGTGATTCCCCTCCACCTGGAACCCCCTCAAGGACCCCTGGGGGTCCCCGGACCTCACTTTGAGAACCACTGATTTAGGAGGTTCTACATGTTTTTCAAGTGGTTGTATTGTTCGTTAAGGAGGCTCTAGAAGTCCTTTAGGTGGTTCTAGTGGTCATTAAGGGTTTTCTTGTGGCCTTCTAGGTGGCTCTTAAGGTCATTTAGGAGGTTCTACAGTTCTGTTAATTGGTTCTTGTGGTCAAAGAGGAAGCACCAGGACGTCATTAGGCGGCTCTAGAGGTCAGTAAGGAGGTCCTAGGGGTCGTTTGTCTTTTAGGTGGTTGTACTGGTGATTAAGGGAGTTCTAGTGGCCATTAAGGGGGTTTCAGACGTCCTGCAGGTGGATTTAATGGTCAGTAACATCCAGGGGCCTTTTAAGTAGATCCAAGGGTCATTTAGGAGGTTCTACTTTTTTTTAAGTGGTTGTATTGTTCATTAAGGAGCGACTAGGACGTCATTAGGCGGCTCCAGAGATCAGAAAGGAGGTCCTAGGGGTCGTTTGTCTTTTAGGTGGTTGTACTGGTGATTAAGAGGGTTCTAGAGGTCACAGAGATGGTTCTTCTGGTCATTGAGGAAGCTCAACAAGTCTTTTGGGTTTCATTGTGGTCAAAGAGGAAGTTCTAGGATGTCATTAGGCAGCTCTAATGGTCATTAAGGGGGCCTACAGGTCATGTAGATGGTTCTTGTGCTCACTGGGGAGGTTCTGCTGGGTTGTTTGGTTGGTAGAGTCTTTTAGGTGGTCACTGAGGAGGATGTAGGGGGCTCTAGCAGTCTCAGAGAAGGTTTTGGAGGTCCTTAAAGTGGTTCTACAGGTCTGCATTTATGTGATTTTAGTGGTCATTGAAGAGGTTCTAGGGGTCCTTTCGGTGGTCCTAGTGGTGATGAAGGAAGTCCTTGTGGTCCTTTATGTGGCTGTACAAGTCATTTGGAGGTTTTAGAGGTAATTTAGGTGAATTTTCTGTTTTTCTGTGTTTCTTCTTCAGGAGGTTTCACTGGGTCTCTTTCCACCACATCAACAAAACTGCAAATATCTTTCGGAAGAATGTCGTTCATCTGTGCAACTGAAATAGTTCTACAGGCTTGTAGTGGAACACATTAATGTTTTTTTAGACTTGCCACACATTTGTATAGAGCCGCACATATTTACTTGTGTTTCACCTGCTTCAAGCTGCCATGCACCTGGTAAAACAGCACAGATGAGGACTAGAATTTATTTTGCTTATGAAACACCAGCTGGCACAAAGTGATAACATTGATGACACTGGCTGAGCTGCACGCGGCAGCATTTTATCACACGACACACGTATTCTGGCAATTATGAAGCAACACATCAGTCAGGTTAAAAGCAGCAGCAGGCGAGGGGTTTCAAACTGGCAACCTGCTGCCCCGAAGCCTGCTGACAGTGTGTTTCAGCCTCACAGCAGCCAGATGCCACCGCAGTAGCAGTATTTGTATTTTCAAGGCGCTTCATTAAGACTGGACAGGTGTGTGTGTGTGTGCGTGTGCGTGTGTGCGGTAAAGCAGCCCACCTCAAACAGGAGTATCTGCTGAATCATCTCCTGTAGGTCTGCCACACACACACTGAGCCAGGACAAACAGCTCGCTGGGCGTTCGCTGCTGACTAATCACCGCTGGAGGATTTACAGGTGTTGGAAAAACACACACACACACTTCCTGGATGTGTGGGAACTCCTTCTATGGTCATCGTTAACGTGGAGAATGAATCTGAATGATGACGTCATCCTTTCATCTGCCTGTCAATGACTGTTTGTCTGGATGTGTGAGTAAAGAAAATCTTTTATTCCTGTTGGTTAATAATTATTTGTCACTAAGAATAAAATCCCCTGCTTTGGTTTTTACTGAGGTCTTCCTGCTATTTCTGGGTTTTCATTTGAAAATCTTTGGATGCAGTTTTTACACTTCTGGCATCGTCTCACTCATTATGTCCTTGGAACCTTTAGTAATTTTTATAATTATGTTTTCTTCTGGAGTGAGGCCTTTCTTTTTGTTTAAAAAAAGTCTTAATTTACCCAGAACCCACAGTAAATAAACCCTGCTTGATTTAGTCTTTAGTCTTAGAGAGATAACTGTAGATATTAGATATACAGAGACTGGATCTGAGCCAGAGTCTAACTGGTCTTGAATGAAACCGGACTTTCGCCCAGGAGGCCGGCGTACATTTCCCGTGTAAAGCAAGAAGTCGACATTGATTCTTCTTCACTTATGTAATGCAGCTAACATGTGTACTTATTTAAGAAGTCTGAAGCTCTGTTCTCTGCTGTCTGGGTTGCGCTGCCTTCGGGCCGGGCTGAGTAGAATTAAGTTTTCTCCGCTGTTTTGACTGCTTTTACCGAGATTGTAGCTCAAACAATCTGGATTCACGGTGCCGATCGTGAGTAAGAGGAACTAAATATCTTAAGAGGTTCGACCGGTGGGAGAGATGGGAAATCACAAAAGCAAAACAATGGAAGGTTCATTTTGGGTGAACAAATAGTTTTAACCTGTTTTCATTTAAATGTCTTTGTTTTTTTTACCTGTGTGGTTTTTATGTTTTATGCAAAGCTCGTCCACGTGTGACGAGTGAGAAACTGTTGTCAGAGACCTGTGATGATTTCAGTTATTTCACTTTTGTCCGTTCATCCAGTCACTGGTATGTTCAATAGTAGCAGAGATTGTGACAGAGCGATGTAACCTGTCAACTGCATAATCAGGATATTTGATTTAAATAGTTTGCATAATTTGGGCCAGAGGCCTTAAGGAGCTCCTGTTTCCCAGTTTCAGAAAACCAGATGATAGAAGCCCTCAGTGAGTCCAGACAGGAAGTGATGTCAGCACTTGTGTGTAGCCGTGAGTGTTGACTGATGTGTGTCGAGTCATCAGAGCGCGGATCAGATGTGTGCGTGCGTGGTGTTGTTGTGGGAAATGTGTGTTTGATCTGCGCTGAGTCATTAAAGAAAGTGACTGCAGCCGGCACCTTGTTGTGGTCACGGGCTGATGTCAGCCCAGGTGTTGGCGACCTCACGACCTCACGCGTACGTTTCTCCACATCTGTGTTAAACCGTTCAATCTGCGGACAGAGCGCTTCAAAGGCGTCTGGCTGGCAGGGCTGCTGTCACTGAGGTTATTCATCAAACACACTGACAGAAAGTAAAATGAGGCCAAGTGAAGACAAATCAGGAGAGTTTTACTTTTCCTCAGAGGGAAAAGTCAGATCATTTACAACGTGTATACCAGACAACTTTGGAGCTGCTGAAAGATGGATCTTTTATCCTGTGATGGAGCTAGGCTAGCAGTTTCCCCCTGCTGGATGCTAAGCTAGGCTAAACACATCCTGGACCTACTGTGTTGGGGATGTAAATAAATATAAAGACATGACTGATTTTATCTAATGTGCTGTGCTATTAGAGTGCAGGGGATTTTAATTTCTTATTTGATGCTTGGCCAAATGTTCATAACACAACATCACGGAAGACTAACAACCGAGTATTATTCAGGTAACCTGGCCCAGGGCCCCGAGGCAGGTGCTGTCTGTGGTGCTCATTATCTATGCGTACACAACCGCAGTAAAAACAATAAGGTTTCTGCAGCTAAATCCAGGCAAGCAAAGCAAAGCAAACAATATAACCACATCAAAACTCGCACACACAGCTGTTCAGTTAATGTTCAGAGAGAGAAGGAGGAGACATTTCACCCTGTTGGAAGAGGAAGGCCGTTCTCCTGTCTGTCATGGTGGCAAAGTGGTCAATAACCAAGTTAGAGAATTTCCCTCTGGTTCCTCCGCAACAACAGAGTCAGTCGAAGTCTGGCGCTAGCAGCTAGCCACTCTGTACCGATAAAGTTTTCCCCTTTAGATAGAAACCCCTTTTTCCTCTCCAGGCCAGCTCCAGCTTTGGCCTCCCGTCACATTTAATCTTAAGTTGCTGCTGTAGTGGTAGTTTAGTAAAACTATTTATTATAACTAAAAACTCCAAAACTGCACCACTGCGTAGTGCACGTCTGTCAGAAACAGTGGGGCTCCTTCTTTACAGCGGTGGAGGTTCATCAAAGACCCTAAATAAGTTTAGAGGTGTTCATGATAAATTCATAATCGCCACCAGAGTTCGACCGTCAGCTAAAATTACCTGAAGTAAACGAGCAAACACACCCGAGACAGTTTGGACCCTGACACAGGAAACAGGAAGGCAAAGAAGGCTTTTCAGATTTCTAGTTCTTTATCGTACAGACTTTGACCCAACTCTTTCTTTAAACGTCAGAAAAGGATGAGGTGTTTGAATCCGTAGTAACAATAAGAGTATTTGCCCCGATATGGCCCCGACCAACACACACACTCACATGAACCCATACTGAGGCCTCAGTAACAGTGTGATCCACAGTGTAGCAGCTGTGAGTGTGACCTGATCATCAAAGAACAGGATTGAAGCCCTTGTTGTGGTCAGAGGGAGGACACACACACACACACACACACACACAAGAGACAGATGTTTCTGTTCACCTGTCTTTACATGAATCACAGAACCTCACCTGCTCTGCTTTACTCAGCTGGCTTTGCTCTGAGAGAACGAACAAGAGAAAGAACACATGAACAAAAGAAATGTAGGGCGGAAAAGGTTGTGAGAACAACAAGAGGAACACTGTGAAGAGAGAAGTGGCCGGTGGTTTGACAGAAAGCAGGTTAAGGGTTTAGGGGTAGGGTTGACTCAGGCGCCGTCCACACTGCTGCGTTTTCCAATTAAAACGGAGACCTTTTGCTGCGTTTGCAGGCAAAAACGGAGAAGTTTGGAAACGCTGCTGACCTGTTTGTGTTTCAAAACTCCGGGTAGCGTTTCAGTGAAGACGGGACTTTAGAAACGATCACGCTCGGCTCTCTGATTGGCTCTAATAAGTCATGTAAAGCAGAAACACGATGCTGCTGCTGAGTTTTTGTCCATGGTATTTTCCTGAAAATATTCTGTACCGCGTACATAACACTTCCAGCCTACACTCGTACTGTGCATGTCGGCGTATTTACCTTGTATTTACCTTGTATTTACCTTGTATTTACCTTGTATTTACCTTGTATTTACCTTGCGACGACTCCCAGCCTGTTTTCCGCCACCACAGCCCCGTGATACATTCAGTAACAGTCCCAGCTCGTTACTGGTCCATGCAAAATAAAATCTGGTGCGGCTCTTCGTCTGCATTACTTTATTCTTTCGCCAGATCTTCTGTAACTACGGAACAGACCATCTGCTTCCTGTTTACACCGGCACGCGCACGCCCAGTGCACCTGAAAACAAACATCCAAAACGAAGCTAAAACGCTGCTGTGGACGGAGATCGTATTCGTTTTAACTGTCCTTTTGTAAACTAAAACGGAGTAGTGTGGAAGGGGCCTCTTCTTTCTGCGATCTCGTTCTGTATCACAGCTCTAGTGGTCTCCGCTCTGCACCGGGCAGTGAATACATGTAATTTCCAAATGTCAAACTATTGCTTGAACACACAGACATTTGATTGAAATCCATCTTCTCGTTCCTCTCAGAAAGACAACACACCTCCAGAAAATCCTATGCAATTACTCCATGCAATTTGTCGTGCTCCATTAAAGTAGAGGATCTTTTGCGCACTTAAACGGTGGTGAAGAAAAACACACTGGATGCAAAATATTTAATTTAGTTACATAAAGTCATCACAAGAAATGGAAGCCTTGGTGTGAAAGAAAGTCATCAAAAATACATCATATTACATAAACACTTCTCAAATTACATCTGAGGATGAATAATTCAGCACATGCAGTCATTAAACAGAGTGCTTACAAGAAGAAATCTACAGAGAATTATCTGGAAAAGGAGAAGAGGGAGTGAAAGCCACAAGAGACAATAAGAGGAAGGGTCAAAAGTCTGTATTCGTGTCAGAAGTTCGTTGGCAGCAGAATATGTGCATTTATTTTAGTGTGGTTGCCCTCAGACAGACATGTTTTCTCCACTCACAGCCTGAAGTGTATGGAGTATAAATAGGATGATAAATTAAACAGAAAAACCAAACACTGGTTAAAACTTAGAGTTTCTAACAAAGACTGTTTGTGCAAAGCAGCAATTAGAGGCAAGAATGGAGACTCAGGTTCCACTGAAATACACAAACAAACCTCCCATTTATATAAACTGTCTGCGTTACAAGCACAAAGAGAAATACACACATCAACAAGTCGCCTGCTGTTTTTTATTATCAAATGGTCGACTTTTCAGTGATTTGTTCATGAAAGCTGAACGTAATTAGTGAAAACCTCCGTTCATTTTCTGCCAGCTGACCGACAAACACAGAAACTGTTCCAGCGTTATTTTCACAAATACAGGAACACGATTAAAGAATTCCCCGTCACAGTGAATGTCACGGTGACCTAAACCTACTGTCCAACAGCTGCTTGAAGAAGCGAGGACCGGACAAACCCAACTTACAATGTGTTTCTCATTCCACAAAAATGTCCTTGCTCTCCAAAAATGTCCTACTTTTTTTTCAAAACGTCCTCACTTTAAAATAATATGCTGGTTGTCCGAAACTATGTTTGGTCCTCACAAAGCTGGAAGTACAACATGACGCCATCACACATGATGACATCAGCCGTTTACATTAAAAGAGACGTACCACATAACACGGCCTCAAAGCTCGTATAACACGCACCGATCCAGCTGTCAGAAAGATGCATCACACGTGTACGACACACTCATGACCACAACACAAGTAGCTCAAGCTGCTGTGTAGTTTGTCGTCTTACTAGCGTCCCATAGACCTTTATTACAGAACAGTCTAAATGTGTCTGACAGAACAACATCCACATTTATTCATTCATTCATCCACGCTCACCAGAGGGACGAGGCCCCTTCCTCTGACATACTGGGACGAGCTGGAAAAGCTGTATGTGGCCTAGAAGCCCTGCTCATCTGTCTTGCTGTGGCTAGGATCGACTGAGCTGTGCTGGAGCACATGACCGGCTCTGGAGAACTGATGATCTGCAAACAAGGGCACCTGTCCAGCAGCCAGTGCGATTGCCAGAGCGAGCCGCATGGTGTCTTGGCCGGGCCAAAATGTTACTGCAGCTTGAAATTGAGATTTAAGGACTGTTTTTTTTTCTGATCTCAAGATTTGCAACATTTTCTAAACTGAGATTACAAGGAAAACTTGACATCCACCCAAAGGGAAAGCCCCCATCTCAGATATACAGAGGTGCTACCATGATGTTTGCACCAAGATCGAGTGGTGACGTCAACGGAAAAGGTGTAAGTAAGGCATGCTGTGGAAACACGGGAACCCCGCAGAAGGATGTCGGTCCAGCTTGAGCTGATGCTGTTGTTAATTCTTTGGACTTGGGCTTAGAAGACTTAGCTGGGAGATCCATGAGAACAGCCTTATGTGCCATTTATACGTCTGCGTCAAATTGACGGCGTAGCCCCTACCCCACAACGTCACCTACGCCGCCTTACGTGCACCTCCTCAAAAATGTACCGTACCGACCGTAAGCTCTGTGATTGGTCGGCTGGGTAGCCTCGCAATACCTCGGAGCTGACCGGAAGTACCTCGCGCTTTAAAGTAACTTTTACAAGTGCCCAAAACGGCAGCTGTAACACGGTGGATCAATATATTTGACCGTCACAACCCGAGCGAAATGACAGAATGTGATCACGTTACCAGAAGTTAGCCAGAAGTTCACGTTACCGGAAGTTAGCCAGAAGTTCACGTTACCGGAAGTTAGCCAGAAGTTCACGTTACCGGAAGTTAGCCAGAAGTTCACATTACCAGAAGTTAGCCAGAAGTTCACGTTACCAGAAGTTAGCCAGAAGTTCACGTTACCAGAAGTTAGCCAGAAGTTCACGTTACCAGAAGTTAGCCAGAAGTTCACATTACCAGAAGTTAGCCAGAAGTTCACGTTACCAGAAGTTAGCCAGAAGTTCACGTTACCAGAAGTTAGCCAGAAGTTCACGTTACCGGAAGTTAGCCTGCTCAGCCAGCAAAAGATCAACACGGAGGACGCTGTAGCGCTACTGCCGACTAGCGTTTGGGGGTGTAATTGCAGAATGTCGGACACACGGACACACAAGTATAAATGCATGTAGCCTACGGCGTAGCTACGCACGTAGACCCTACGCAGGAGTATATATCAAGCTTTACTCACCAGCAGAGGTTTGTGCCCAACTCCAGTGCCAGTAGTGACATTCACCTCCACCACGCCGCCACGCCTCGGCAGCACTAAGGAGAGCCTTTCAGGGGGTCCTCTTTAGAATGAAAGACTGCATTCCCCTGGTGGGAAAACAACAGAGGCATCCACATCACCCGGGCTTCTCAAAAGAGAATTTAGCCAACGATGTGGCAATCGAGAATTCTTTCCGGCTCCCGTCACATTCGCCATGGCCCAGCTGTAGTTGCCTTGGGGCAGAGGCTGAGATTCTACATTTGAAAAACGACCTTGAGTTTCGCAACAGTCACAAACCAACTGGGTGTGGTGGAATTACAAGGATTACATCAAGGTCCACCAGAAGGACAAGCCCCCATCACAGGAAGCCAGACGTTCTGCCACAGTGGGGGATGTTTAATCCGGTCCGACTGACTTGGAAAGGTATTGTGAATACGGCATACCGTTGATGTCTACACGTCTCAACAAAGATGGAGCAGTCAGACTCTGTTACCACCAATTATCCAGCTTACATCTTGATGTTTGTTTTCCGTGCTGTTGGTCACACAGACCGGGAGCCAATCAAGAAGAAGACGGCTTGTGCAGTCTCGCTCACCACTGAGGCCGTGGGCAAGGCCCGACCTATGTATACACAAGAGTGCATAGATCACCACATAAAACACGCTGTGGCGTCAACATCGTCACTCTGCTCCTCATCTTTGCCTCGAAGAGAAAACAGACATTTTGTTCAGGAGACTACAAAGGTCATATGTCAGGGAAAATGTAAACTGAGGTCTTTTCAAGTGTTTAAACAAATGAGCAATGCTGTTGTTTGTCTGGTGAGGACAGTTTACATCAACCGTGGTGATTAAAGAGCTATTAAAATACATTTTCCTTGTTTAGAGGGGGGTGCTGCACAGCTTTGAGGGCAAACACATCTCTTAAATATTACGGCTTTGATGCCGGCAGAGGAGAGTTACTCTGGGCAAACAGCTCGGTGACAATCTTTCTGAATAAATGACAGAATTCATTTAACATCCTGAACCCTCCCAGCACGCTGCCTTCTCTTCCAAAGCCTCAGAGAGCTGCTCAGCGAGCTTGTTTCCTTTTTATCCGCAAGTGAAACTATTTAAGAAAGTATGCGAGTCCTCCCGGAGGCCTGAGCGCGAGTGATTAGGGGGATTAGGAGCTCAAAGCAGATGTTTGGACACACAGCACACACCTGCAGTCAGCTCAGGTCAGGTCTATTTTAGATCTCCAAACATTTCTTCATACTCTCCTCAGCTGCACTTCTCTTTTGCTCGTTCTTTTATGCTCTTTCTTAGAGTAGTTTTAGCGTGATGTGACCTCCGGCCTTCTCTGTATCGGTAGATTTGGCAGAATGCAATGCAGCATTAACAGGTGGAACTTGGGTAAATAATGCTTGATGTGCTTTTCTGCAGCATGTAGTTTTTCCTCGTAGCTCTTTAAAAGTTCCATAGAAGACGTAGAAGCAGTAAACAATCAGCTTTTCTTCCGAACTTCACATAGTTTAGCGGAGTAGAAAGGAACTCCCTATATCTGGAAATCAAAACCAGCTGCTCGGTTGTTTCCCCGAACCTTTCTCAGATTCTCCGTGTCCTACCATCGGACAACTTTTGAGTCTCGGTGGGTGGAGCCTGTGTGGTTTCCGAGCTCCATTAACAGAGGACGGTGTCCGGTGCTGTCTCCAGTGGTGACTCCCAAAGTATCTACCGGGCTTAAGTGTCTGTAACAGTAACTTTAACATTATTATATCACATTGCATATTACTAATTTAAAAGAAATTCCTTTACTTTGGTTACTCAGCTCCGTCCAAGTGAACCTTTTCTTACCTTCAAAACGAGATGTCGTGGTTTAACAAGCAGCAAGCCCGCCACTGGGAGGACAATCAACCCAACGTTAGCCCCAGTGGCTTTGTTCCCACACTGCCAGACTCTGGACTAAATCAGGTGATTCTTGAAAGTAGCAGTGGGCAACCTTAGCAAGCTGGCGAAGAAGACGCAACATTAGAAGCTTCTTTTGGTGGAGGCTAACCCCGTCACCCCGACCAAAATGATATCAAGCGTCCATCAAACCAGCGGTACGACGGTAAACAAGTCGATCCTCAGATGGTGGAAGCAGCGCAGTTACTGGGATTAATGCCTGTCACGTTATTACTGAATTTGTACTCGTATCCCTTACTCAGCTCGTTACTGAAGAAAGTAATCACGTCATTGTTAGCGACTTCCCGACAGAAAGGTGAGAGAGAGATTTCTCTAATGAAGGCACATCTGCTCTTTGCTGCAGGTGGAACTTGAAGAAAGGCACACATTCAAGAGAATTTTTTAAAGGACGACAATCGATCGTGAGTCGACGCGGACTAAACTTTCCCCATCTGACGGCTTCAAAGAGTCAGAGGCTCAGTAAAAACCCGGATCTGTGTGTGTGCGTAACGTCATCGCCCTCTGAGCCAGAGATCAACAATGAAGCTTTGAACCTTTCAGGCCTGAACCTCCGAGTCCTTATAGACACAACTAACACCTGGGCTTCAAAGTCAAACGTTAACACACACACACCGGGGAGGGATGATGCACAAAGTGAGTGAAGGAGATAAACCTCAGATGACAAAAAGTTAAAGAGATCTGAGGAGCTGCTGTCTCTCTCTCTCCTGTAGAGATGTGTGAATATGAGGTTGAGGAAGAAAGGAGTAAATGAAGAGAGCATCAGAGGGTGGGAATAAAAGGGCGAGAGGGAGAAAGACTTTTACATTAATGTTCCTTATTCCTTCATTCTCATTTTAAAACGAGTTTCCTGCTTTATTAAACTGATTTTCTTAACCTGTCCTCCAACCTAAACAACGACACATATGAGCGTTTCCCCGTGACAGGCGACCGGGCCTAAACTAACTGACGAAACACGTGGTTAACGTTGCGAAACAGTCGCAGTTTGTTTCAGTTTAGGCAACAAAGCTTTAAGTGACT
>NC_060150.1:48705571-48728780 GCF_021292245.1 Micropterus dolomieu | reverse complement strand
TCCCTCTCTTTTTCTCTCTGTCCCTCTCTCTCTCTCTCTCTCTCCCTCTCTCTCTCCTTCCATCCCTCTCTTTTTCTCTCTGTTCCTCTCTCTCTCTCCCTCTCTCTCTCCTTCCATCCCTCTCTTTTTCTCTCTGTTCCTCTCTCTCTCTCTCTCTCTCCCTCTCTCTCTCTCTCTCCCTCTCTCTCTCTCTCTCTCTCTCCCTCTCTCTCTCTCTCTCTCTCTCCAGGGAGATGGCTTTTCAACCTGCAGGTCAGAAAACAATGACGTTTTTATTTCACTTAAAGTTTGGACCTGTGAAGAAAAAGCCCTGTGCACCAACAGAGTTCAGCTTCGTGCAGATTTGAGGATTAATGCTCTGCAGCAAAAGTATTTAAATGGCTCTTTCTGAGCGCCTGTCCTTTCAAAGTTAGATCTGTAACAGTACAGCTGCCCATAAACAGAACGAGACACAGAGCAACTACAAGAACTAGTGAATCCACAAAGTAAAGGAGTTGGAAAATGCACGGCAGTGATGTGAAATATAAACAGTTTGTAGGTAAAACCTGCTCATTATTCTCTGAATCAGCACACAAGCTGGATGTTGGCCTCAAACCTGTGACCTTTTCCTTCAGAGAAGCTTCTACGGCCTCATTTTCAGCGAGGGAAAGGAGCAGATTGTGAGCTCGCAGCTGTGAAACCGCATCATGGTTTCCTAACTCCAGTTTGTCTTTCCCTTCTCCACCCTCTCTGTTCCTCACATAATTTCCCCCCGTTCCTTGTCATGTTTGGACAGATCGCATACGGCGGTTTGGCCTAAATATACGCTGTGGTCAGGAGGTTTCTCAACACTTCTCCCTCTTCACCAACAAGTGCTGTGTCTGAGAACTGCGTCATCGCTGAGAGGATGAACGCTCTCATGCACACGACTCTGATAACGATGATTATGAATGCAGCGACAGGGAGAGGCTCCGTGTGCGAAGCCGTCCTGCAGAGTCACGGTGAGTGTGGAGCGCTCTGACTGTGCGGCCTAACCACCGAGGTGGGCGTTCGCGCCGTGACCGGGCCGAGGCTGCGCTGGGAAAACCAGGACCTTTGACTCGACCGCTGCTGTCATGCAAGCTGATTCGTGAGCAGCAGAGAAAGACCTCGTCTCACTGAAGTGTACTGAGAGATGATGGAATGAGTCAGAGCTGTTAGGATATGAAGGCTTTTGGGGACAGATGCCCTGAAGCTCAAATTATAGTGTCCATGTCTGCAAAGCTGCGAAGGTTAACTTCTGTCTGTGTGTCTGTCTGAATGTAGAAAACATCAAACTGCTGTGAAAAACATATAAGATTATTGGACAATGGCGAAAAAAGTACAATCGATGTGTCTGGCGCTTTTTCTGCTCTGACTTTTTTCATCTTCTTGCTTTGAGATAAAAAATCGCTTTTTTAAGGTGCCTGTCTTCACCAGGACACTCTTGAAAAAGCGATTTTTAATCTCAATTAGTTTATTGATTAAAATGAAGGTATATTAATAAGGATGTTGCATGAGCAGCATGCAAAACGTTTACTGCCTGTAGAGAACTAGATTATAATGCCGGGGTAATCCGCCTCGCCTCGGCCTTTATTTGAACAGCAGCTTTTATCTGAGAGTTTTGCAGGACTACAGTTTGCAAACTTCTCTGTACAGACTTAAAGCAACTCAACTCAAAAGCAGCAACAATGGTTGTTTTCGGAGACAGAGGGCCTCATCCCTGAAAACATTCATCCAAACTGACGTGAGTTTACATGATGCGTTGTTGTTGATATGTGAGAAACATTAAGGCCCCCAGCAAACAGCGCTCACCCTGAGGCAACACCGCTCTGTGTTCCATAAGTAATGTCACTGCTGACTTTTTCATCTGCAGTGTTTTCACTTTCAACATACAGTACAAAGTTTTGATTTTTAAATATTTATCCCTGGTCCACGCTCTCATAGATAATTTAATGTGCAGAGTTTTTCACTTTAAAGTGTTTTACTGCACTTTTTAATGAAATTGACTGCTGCGCTGAAAACAGGAGATGTTTAATTACCTACATGAGCATCAGCTGCAACAAATAAAAAACTGATTTGGGTTTAAATTCCTGAGAAGAGATGAACTCCTTGTTTTGACATCCTGTTAGTCACCAACTGTCCACATGACTCTGGGCTTTCGGTAAATTACAAATGCTTACTGGGAACTGAATGAGATACCACTTAGATAAACAATGATACTTGTGGATCAACTGAAAGAAATTCTCAGCAGCTTTATGTCTTTTCAACATTTCATGCCCTTAAAAAGGCAAAAACTGCAGCTCTGGAGGACGTTACTACACAGTGAGATACACTCTTTCATCTGCATTAATCACAAACTGGGTGTGTTTGCTCAAGCAGTCCAGTCCAGAAAGTTTCTCCCAAACAGCAGAGAGTGAGATGGGGGAAGTTACCTGGCTGCAACACGAGTTTGACGCCCACCTCCTGCTCTGCATCCATGGCAGCGGGCTCTAAAAGGTACTCCAGATGTCCTCAACCTCCAGCTCCATTCAAAAGGGCAGCTGTATCAGGTAAATAACAGTAATCATGCACACACAGACTGAAAAATGTCCCGAACTATATGGAGGTGAATCATACCCTCCAGATACAATGCTTCTATAAACCCAGCATCACAATCCCTAGCAATCAATCAGTGTCACCATGAATATGTCTAGAAGGTGATGTGGGGTTGAATATAAGGTCAATAGAGAGATGCAAGTAGGCGCAAATACAAATTAATTCAAAAAGACTTATAACGGTCCAGCGGTCAAATGTCTAAAAATCTAGATTTATTATTATTATTATTAAATGTGTGCAAATTGTGCTAGATGAGAACTGACTGAGAACACATTCCAAGACTTCAGTATTAAATAATGTGTTCGGTGCACTTTTGAGCTCCCCTTGAATTCAACAATCCATGATGAGAAGTCCTCCGACCTAAACAACAACATAGGTACCAAAACCACTTGGTTAGGTTTAGGCACCAAAACCTCTTGGTTTAGGTTTAGGCATAGGCACCAAAACCTCTTGGTTTAGGTTTAGGCATAGGCACCAAAACCACCTGGTTTAGGTTTAGGCATAGGTACCAAAACCACTTGGTTAGGTTTAGGCACCAAAACCTCTTGGTTTAGGTTTAGGCATAGGCACCAAAAACACTTGGTTTAAGTTTAGGCATAGGCACCAAAACCACCTGGTTTAGGTTTAGGCATAGGCACCAAAACCACCTGGTTTAGGTTTAGGCATAGGCACCAAAACCTCTTGGTTTAGGTTTAGGCATAGGCACCAAAACCACCTGGTTTAGGTTTAGGCATAGGCACCAAAACCACTTGGTTAGGTTTAGGCATAGGCACCAAAAACACTTGGTTAGGTTTAGGCACCAAAACCACCTGGTTTAGGTTTAGGCATAGGCACCAAAAACACTTGGTTTAGGTTTAGGCATAGGCACCAAAAACACTTGGTTAAGTTTAGGCACCAAAACCTCTTGGTTACGTTTAGGAAACGTTGTGGTTTGGAAAGTGAGTAGCGCTATATAACTTAAAACTCTAAATATCTCAACTTACATAGTTTAACATGGGACTCAAACGCCGTTCTCCTGAGTGAAAGTCCGGGATTTGACCTATCTGACTACCCCAGCCTACTTCTATATTTGGACTTCTTCCCTACTTATAATAAGTCACTCGACTTCCTGCTTCACTGCCATTGTACGGCCACCGGAGGTCGCTGACACAACTAACATAAATATGAGTCATATTAACGTGCAGAACAAACAGCCTATATTGACATTTTTCTGGGGAGGACAGTCTCAACCATTAACCGGTGCTGGAGCAAACGCTCTGCCCTCTAAAGCTGGATTTATACCTGAGGCAAGAGGTAAATGTCCCATCATCAATACCTCGAGCGTTGGTTGGGATTTACAGTTGATTTCACCACCACAACACAGTACGGATGTATCGTACGAGATCAGAGTGAATACATTATCAACAGAAAGCTACCCAGGCACTTCCCTTAAAATGGGAAAACAGGTGATCAGACTGCAGATGGCCTCCCACCAGTGGCTCCTACTGACGACGCACACATTGACAAGTCTTCCCGCCAAAACATGACAGGCTTCATTTGTGATTTAGATTATTTTGGGACCTAAAGATTTTGGTGTTCAGCAGCTGACTCTCAAATCTTAGATACTCAAGCGTCCTTGATATACCAACAGGAAGTGTTTCACTGTATTAACACGTAATGATTATATAACTAGGAATAAAACATACGATGGATTTTCTCTCTGCAGGACAGATCATGTGATAAGATTGAAAAGCTCCAGAACAGCTACTAAATGGACCTTGGGGTGAGATTGTTTTGTCAACTACTGTTTCCAAGGTCAATGATGGAGGTTTAGCCAACATGGACGAATTTCTTAAAGTGTTTAGATTGATCATTCCATGACCGCAGCATCCATCCGCTGATGAAGAATCTGTCATAAGATCGAAAGCTCCGAAGAAGCTATTCTACGCAAATTCAGGTGAGATAATTTTATCAAGTACCTGCTGAAAGTTTCATTTTTGTAAGCAGATTTTCATACAAATGAAGTGAGACTCATGGCTGCCAGGGAGGACGGGAATCCATCTGCAGAGACTGAGACATGATCACCAGTATGATCATTTAAACACCTACGACTTCTTTCAGATTGAGGGGGTCGTGATGTTGGGTTGCTGCCAAATAGTTGGAGTCTGACACAGTGACACTGCCAGGAACCACAGGGGAATTTTGGACGAGAGACACAGAGAAACACAAAGAGAGAGAGAGAGAGAGAGCTGAGTGTGTGCAGGCGAGTATATACATACTTGAGTCAGACGTTGTTCCAGCAGTGAGAGTGTCGGGGGTCTTTATTCACACAGTTTTTGTTCTACATGCCGTCATGTGTTTTATATCTCTGTGTGTGTTGGAAGCTGCCCTGAATCACCTCAGAGCCTTTGAGGTGTCACAGGTCCGAGTCTGGAAAATGTCCGGATACTGTAAAACACACACGAAGCGCTGAGGACGAGGATGTAGGACATTTAAAACCCGAGCCTCGAGCACCCTGTGTGTGTGTTTATGTTCACTCATCTTCATCCATCTTGAGCCTCTTTGTGTTTTCAGTTTATAAAAACATTCATGTTTCCTTCCATTTTCTGCTTTTAAAATAAAAGTGGATGTTCTAGTAGCTGTGAGTCACTCCTAACTTTAACTACCTAGAGTGATTACTTGTTTTTTTTGTCCACTTGGAATTGATTCTGATTTCCATTATTGATCGATTCCTTTATAGTTTCCTCTTCTCTGTCACAGAAAGGAAGCAGCTCGTTCCTCTAAGGCTTACTGTTGTTCAGACACGCAGGGCGAGTCAGGTAGTGTCGAGTCGAGTCAGATTGAGTCCAGCCAAGTCAAGTGATGTCAGTTTGAGTCGGGTCAGATTGAGTCCAGCCAGGTCGGTTTAAGTCCAGCCAAGTCAAGTTCAGTCCAGCCTGCTCCAGCCAAGTTAAGTTGGGTTGAGTCGAGTCAGGCGGCGTTGAGCTGAGTCAGGTCAAACCCAGCCAGGGCAAGTTGAGTCAGTTTGAGTCGAGTCAGGTTGAGTCCAGCCGAGTCAGGTTGAGTCCAGCTGAGTCAGGTTGAGTCGAGTATCATTACTTAATTTTGGACTCAACATTCTCATTTGTTCCATGGAAACTAAAGTGCTTTTCACACACATTGTTCCTGAGTCAGGAAGGAAAGGTGTGAACATGGTTCAGGGTTCAGTTCTGTGTTGAGTTCAGTGTGTGAACTGGACTAAACCTGTTTCCACGTCTCCGCAGCTCTGTGACCTTTAAAACCTACCCATCGTCACCTTCTCCTTGTCTGATTGGTAAGTGAGCATCGCAACCACATCACTGAAACTGCTGCTGAAGTTTTCCTGTGATGGGGTTTAAGATACCCGCCTACACACACACATAACAGACACACCCTTACATGTGCACGCCACACACGACATGTCCGTGAAAAGGTCTGTGTTTGTGTTTGTTTGTGTGCAGGAATGCATTGTTAATACATTTGAATCCACACTGATCCATGAAGATGTTTCCAGATTTCCACACACCAGATTAGATTTATATCACTTTAGTGGGATCTGATTGGCTGCAACTCTTCTTCTGTCCTTCTCTCTGTTCACCTTTTATCTGCTTTTCAGCCATCCCTGATGTTTTACCGTCTCTCAGAGATCAGTAAAGATCTCCTCCTCCCCTGAGAAAGAGCGACGCCCTGTAGCAGTTTCACTTCTCCCAATGTGAGAGGTCAGAGCAACGCTATCCATCACACACACACACTCTTAGGTAGACATTGTGTGTGTGATGCAGCAGTGCAGTAAATTAGTCTGCACCTCCACACTGTTTCATAAAGCTGCAGAGAGAAGAGGAAGAGGAGGAGGAAGGCATCACTCACCTCCCACAACAAACGAAAGAAAGAAAGTAATGGGGTGTCTCCAACAAAGCACATTTAGAAAGATAGAAAGATGGAAGGGAGGAAGATAGTGACCTAAAGTTTTATATTTCACTCTATCTCATCTTTAATAGTGACCCAAAGAGAGAAAAAAGGTAGATACAGAATGAAGGAGAACAAACAGAAAGAAAGAAAGAATTAGTAAACAACAGTAAATAAATCTAAAGACATGGAGAAAGATGGACGAAGGGAATGAAAGAAAGAGTGTGTGGAGGTACTTTGAGGTCACACAGATTACAGTTGACGTCCACTAGATGGAGCAGTTCAATCTGCATTCAGCTCTGTGACAGACCTGAACACTGCAGCTGTCCACAGCGTCTGTTTACCTGTTCATCACACCTGACCGTCCTTCTGAAAGCACCCGCTGTGAACTGATCAAGAATTACAAATGAATTATCAAAGTCAGTTAACGAGTCACTGAAGGATAAACCCGTCAAACAAGCAAAGCAGGGTGGGAGCTGAAGCATTTGAAGAAGCACTCGACAAAATAAACAAAACACACATGTGAAGGCAGTTTGTACATATTTTAACAGGTTCAGGCGTGTTTGATTTCCCTCCCTGGACACCCTGACTCTTTGCTTCGACTTCCCACAGTCGGATTTCCCCTTAAATGTTTTTTAAGGTGGGACAAAAACAATGTTTTACACGTCCTCCGACAGTACCAACTCCAAACTGCCCCTGAGAGAATCATCTTACTGTGGACTCGAGTCTTACGTTGTGCCTCTTCTTCGTAAAGTAAATGTTGCGTTTGGATGGTTATGTGTATTTATAAGAGTTTTATATTTCCACCAAGTTTAACTCAACTTCAAACTAAAATTTAAGTTAAAACAAAAAACATGTGTATCATGTTGTTAAAGCTTTATGATGTTTCCACTGAGTGAAATACTCAAACATGTGGCCGCATTATCCCATCAGACGGTATATTCTACGTGTCTGCTGCATCCTTTTCTACACATTCCCCCAAAATTCAGCCTGACATGTTTGGTATCTTTGGAAACTTTGGGATCTCCACTAAAACTTTAAATAAAGTTCTGTGGGTTTGAACAACATAAGGACATAATGACGGACCTGGCAGGGTTGAAGAGGTTCATTTAAACCAAGTGCTCCCTTGTACTTTTCCAGCCGTTCTGACTGTATTTTGGATGCAGTTTTTCAGCCCCAGAGGCGACTTTAAAAACGACGTGCATCGGTGCTGCTGCCGGCGTTACGGCAGGTTCATGACTCACATGTTGGGAGTTATTAAAAGAAGCCACCGGTGCAGACAAGTTAATTTCATAATACACACTGCGACGCCTTTATAAGGCAACTCAGTGAGCGGTGAGCTCACGCCGGCATGAGATGGAGGTCTGTAGTTGTAGACAATCAGACGAGTCACACAAGCACACACGCTACTTCCCCTGCAGTGATGATGTCATAACAGCAGAGGGAGAATCCCAGACATTAAAGCATGAAGCTTTGTGAGTGTAACTTAGCCGCTTCCTCTACAGTCAGATCTGACTGGGTTCTCTACGTTAACGGACCACATGTTGCGGGGTTGAACAGCGGTATGAAGTAATGAGAGAGTGTGAGAGAGAGAGAGAGGGAGGATGGCTTCTTGAAGTACCAAAAACTAGTCCAGAATTTAACAACAATGTTAAAGTATCAGATTTTCCTTTGAAAAACGTCCCCTTTGAAACCCACAGAATCCCCTCAAAACATTATAAAACCTTTAGAACCCTCTTAGAACCAAATATATTCTCGTGTAGAACCATTTAGGTCCCAATTTAAGAAATAACAGAACCACCCCAAACCATACGGAATCCCTCAGAACGCCCTTAGGCCTGTTCGATCCTCTTAACATCCGTTCAGAAATCACTTTTGTTTCCTGATCAAAACATTAGAACCTTCTTAAAACCTGCCACATTCCTTCAACAGCCCCTTTAAAACAACATTAAAAACCCATTAGACTGTCTTGACACCCTATGCAGAACCACTCATGTTCCCATTTAGAAGAACCCTAGACCCCCCAAAACATAAAAGACCCCTAGAACCCCTTAAAAGTCTCCTTTGAGCCCTTTTAGATCCTATTAGAACCTTTAGACCATTTGGAATTCCTGAGAAACTTAAACTCATCTTTTCCAGATCCCTTAAATCCCATTTAATCCCTTCATCAGTTCTTGTTCATTTGACCACCTTTAGAACCTCTTTTAAATTCCGTCTGTTCTAAAATTTCCCTTTAGATTTTCAGGACTGCGAGAACCCATCAGAACTCCCTCTTGAACTTGGATTCATTGGAGAATTCATCAGAAGCTCCTCAGGGATCCACGTAAAACCCCTTAGAGCCTTGTTGGGAAACAGACCATGTTTGGAATGAGTGGGCTGATGGGAAATTAAGTGGCATGATGAATTATTTCTGAAGAAGCTTGAGGGAGTGGATGAGCAATTTCAGGAGGATAACAGGGCTCTGATGATGACAGAGAAGATCACCTAAACGAAGTTATGCTTCTCTAATTGATTCGGGAGGTTCTTGTCCTGGTGTGTCCTGTCAGCACCTGGGACTGCAGGACAGTCAAGACTTTCACCTGCTATTAGAAATCAAAACCGTAAACAACAAATACTTTGTGAGCGCAGACACTCCCAACTGAATTTCCCAGTGAGACAATGCGACTTGGTTTCGTTCATATTCACAACACTCACCGACGCTTTCTTTTTCAGCTGAAAGCTCTGCTGCTGAAAAACATTTCCACATTCAGCCGTGTCTGTCCTTTTATTGAGTGTTTAGGTCCAGGGCTTGAGGGACATGGTGTTTGTTAAAGGCCGTTAATTTTACAATAATAGTAGATTGTGTGTATGAACCAAGTCAGAACAACATACTGTTTTTTGTAATTATCGTTTGTTACAAAGGTCATCTTACTTCTGGAAGAGAACCTGGACGTTCTGGTTTCATGTGGGTTCTCTATTGAGAGAGAATGAACGCCCAAAGCTCAAAAATGTTTATCACAAAGATAAAGAGCTGAACAAGGTCAGCAAAACAAAGAAAACAAAGACGAAAACAAGAGATAGCTGTTATCTGAATCGGCGACCTGTGCAGGAATCCCCTACTCACAATGCAACATGGCGAGACCGCACAGTCATGAACCATGATGTCATGTTGACAGGAGCTGAACGGCAACCAGACTACACAAATCCAGACTGTCAGACAGACTGACTGACTGATAGGTAGTCAGACAGATGGACAGGAGAGTCACAGGCTAAATCCAAGTCATCCAAGAATTTTCCCTTCAACACGTAACTCATTCACCGCCGAGGGGGGAGGGAGGGCTAAAGGAATCCCAGCTTTGCTCCATTAACAGCCAAACAGAGGGAGGGAAGAAATAAATAAAGAAAGAGAAGGAGGCAAAAGTTATGAGTCACAAAGCGAGATGGGAGGAGAGAGAGGGATGAGGGAGGAGGGAGGGAGGTATAATTATGGTAGGAGGCTGCCAGTGCGAGAGAGAGGAGAGAGAGAGAGTCCAGCCCACTCCGGTAAAACCATTCAACTGGTGAGCGAGGGAAGGCATTCAACACAGAGAGAGAGAGAGAGGAAAAGAGGTAAAAAAAAAAGAGAGAGGGAGGAACTCCTTCGTCTGGGATAACTTAGTCAAACTGCCTCTTTAACACACACACACACACACTCTGAACACACACTCTGCAGCGGCTTCACCCCGGGAACAAGGATCCTCCTGCAAGCCAGAGTTTTCCTTCTCCGCTTTTCCATCATCCATTCATCACATCCGAGAGTTTTTTCTTCTTCTTCTTGTTTTGTTTTCTTCTTTCTTTCTTTCTTGTGACGCCTCCACATTTTCCAGCCATCTGTCCCTGACAAAAAAGATAAGGATTACTCATTTTCTCTCTCGGCGTTGTGTTTTTTTTTTTTCTCTCTTTTTTTGTCCTCGTCTCCCTCTCGTTTCTTTACAGCTTTTTTTTTTCCCCTCCGTTTTTTCGCAGGTGGACTGTGAGCTGAGCTGAACTTTGCAGCTTCCAAACTTCTGAGGAGAGAACGAGACACACAGAGAGAGAGAGAGAGAGGAGAAAGACAAAGACAATAAGAAAGAGAGAAGGCAGAGGAAGGTGAATTTCAAACAGAAGAAACACTTTTCTTTCTTCAACCAGGACTCAATTTTTGTTCAAACACAAACCAAAAGTTGACTTTTCTTCATCTTTTCTGTCTCCGTCTTTGATTCTGCATCCGGCAGCATCACTAAATCCGACCCAGCAGCCAATCAGGCAACTCCTGCCACCATGTCTGTCTTACCTCTGCTGAGCTGGACCGTCCTGCTCCTGGTCCAGAGCTGCGGCTCCTCCTCAGACCCGGCGTCCAGACCTCTGTCACTGACCGTCCATCCTCACCACCAGCCGCTGCCGGACGTCGCCTCCAGCTCCCACTGCCCCTCCTGCGCCCTGGCCAGGATGAGGAGAAACGAAGGGGACGCGGACGACGTGGCGGGACACGACCGGGAGGAGGAGGCTCAGCAGGACGTGGTGGAGGCGGTGAAGAGGCACATCCTCAACATGCTGCACCTCCAGGCCCGGCCCAACATCACCCGGCCCGTGCCACGCGCCGCGCTCCTCAACGCCCTGCGCAAGCTCCACGTGGGGCGAGTGGCAGAGGACGGCAGCGTGCAGATCGAGGGGGAGGAGGAGACGCGAGGGCGGGGAGGCCGGGGAGAAGGAGGGGGAGGAGCAGCGGCGGCTCGTGTGGCAGACAGCGGCGACGCGCAGGAGACAACGGAGATCATCACCTTCGCCGAGGCTGGTGAGTGCGCACAGCTTAGTGTGTGTGTTTGTGTGTGTGAGAGCATCGTTTTGTCCTTCTGCAGCAGCAGCGTGTGGAGAGAAAACCTTTATGTGTGTGTGTGTGTGTGTGTCCACCTGCTTAATTCCACCTGCGTACTCACTCAGCCGAACCCGTCAGATATCCACACACACACCAGCCTCTGTAATCACCTCCTGCTGTTTTCAAATAATAGCCCATTATCTACTTAAAGTCAGAGGAGACTCGTGCGTTTGTGTGTGTGTGTTTTGTGTGTGTTTTGTGTGTGTGTGTGTGTTTAAAAGCAGTTCAGAGTGCTGGAACACTTTTCTGACAGACGGTAGCGACAAAGAGCGAGTCCGAGAGAGGGAGGAAGGGAGGGGGAAATGAAGAAGTACTTCTGTGATAAAACCCGTCTCACACAGTCAGACCTGTTGGACTCTGGGAAGCCGTCCGGTCCGTCCTGGACCTGGACTCGACCTGCGCAGGCTGACGTCAGGTGTTAACTGTGGTCTTTCTCTGTCTGCTCACCTTTGACCCCCTGCAGACCTCCAGCTGGACTGGCTCTGTGTTTTAAACACCTTTTAAATCCAGGTCACTGACGGGTCACGCCACTCTCACACTTGTGAGGTTTCCTGTGTTCCGACGTGGCTGTAAAATCATGCAGTTGTCATGTGAAAACCTTGTATCTCCAGTTCTTGGTATTTCTTGCCTGCTGTGTTTTATTCATCAACTCCAGTTTGGCTGGAATCTCCGTTCCTGCTGATCAGTTTTTAGACTTTCAAGTCTCTTCTATGATAAGCAGCTCGCAGAGGGTCGAGACGTGCTGCAGAGACATAATCCATCACAGTCAGTCAACTTTATTTTTTTTAACCAACCTTACGGATGTTATGATATTTGAGATATTAGAGTCGTCAGCTGAGTAGAAAAACTTCAAATACAAGAAATTCACAGTTTTTTCTGTGTTTGATTTGCAGAAAAACTAATTCCTTGTATTAATATGGTGTGCTTTGGAAACTAGCAGTAATCTAAAGGGTATATTACGTCTGCATGAGTTAGTCCAGTGGAAAAGGTGAAGATTTTTAAATGACAGCATTTTAGTTAAACTCTTGTGACCTTCTGTCAATTAGAGGCATGAATCATTTCAAAATGCTGCCTCTGCGGAGCGCTAATGGATCTGAAATGAATTGATTGCTCTATGTGAGAGCTCACCTGTCCGTCAGACAGTGTGGGCGGGACTGTGACGTCCTCTCCTTCCTCCTCTGGATTTTCTGTTGGTGCAGTTTGAGTTTCTGTAGGCGAGAGTCTGGAGCAGCAGATGGAAAAGATTTTTATGAACTGGATCTTTACAGAGCGGCCGAGAGGAGCAGCTTTCTCTAAATGTAATGTCGTTTAAAGAGTTCCTCCAGGTGGATATAATCTGGCGCCAGCCAATTAGAGTTCCCGAAGTCTCGAATTATGTAAAATCTGGGCTCAGAAACATTCCTGTTCTTTTTGTCTTCGTCACCACGCTTAAAATAAATGTGGAGCACAACAGTGGGCGTGTCTCAGGCTGCACACATGCTTGTTGGAGGCTGTATGCAGCCTGCAAACGCTGCTCGAGTCTCTTTCAGATTAACTCTGAGACCAGTTTCAGTGCCAGGAAGCGTTGGCTTAGTGGGCATAAAACATTGTAGTATAAATTGCATTTGAAGTTTATCCACATCGGTGATCTAGAGTGATCTAACAGATCATGAAACCAGCCAGGTGACCAGACAAGACAAATCACTAGTGCGCATGTGCCAACGCGCATGCAGCCTGTTGCAGTTGCTTTTTAACTTTCTTTTTTATATCTCACGTCTGTGATTTTTGGTCTATACGTAATTTAAACTTTTTTTTTTTACAGAAGGATCCATAAAGTATTTCTGAAGTTCTGTTGCATCGTCTGACCCGACACCTCTAGGCTGGAGGTTTAAGCACTGAAACCACTTGGTTAGGGTTAGAGAAGGGTTTAAATAACTACTTGGGTTAAAATAAATCAGCAGTGACTGATGGAAATGACCCATCCCTGACCCGTGATCTTTGAGGCGCCCTATTAACGTCACCTGACTTCCTCCTTTGCTCCCTACAGGCGCTAGAGGGCGTTTTGACTTGAACAAATGTTTTGCTGAGTACTTGCTGTTCTAAAACTTTTGCTTTGTAGTCTCGGCGTGTCATACAAACAAGTTCATCTTAAGCTCACTGAACCCTTTAATGTCCTGTAAAACCCAAACTGCTCGGCTGCCGAGGTGTCGCTGCCACTTTAAAGTAAAAGAGGCCCTGCCACTTTCATAGGAACTGATGAAACCGTGTTGTTCTTCTAAGATACAAAACAGCCCGCCGTGAGAATACTTTGCACCCCGCTGGCCCTGTGCTTTGTTAGGAATAACTGATGCGTTCAGGGACCTCTGTAATTATTTTGGGCGGCGGAGATGGCAAGTAGGGGAACAGAGGGATGACTGGATTCTTGGCGGAGACGAAGTGTCAACCTCCGTTTAGCAGCTCTGACACAATATCATTCTATCATCAGCCTGTTTAAATTCCTCTCCTCCGTCCCTGTTTATCTTCCCCTCTTCTCTCCGTCTCTCCCCGCACACAGAGGACAATTAGGCTAATTGAACTTAATTGAACACATCATTAGCGACATTCCACACTGCATTTTCATTCCCCTCCTCCGATCTGCCGCTCTCTAACCCGCCGGGCTACCCTTGCCTCCTCTGGCAGCCAGAATAAACCGCTCATTGTTGGATCTATTCTGGTGGCCGGGCCCGTCTGGGGATTCAAACCAGCAACCTGCGACGAGCTCGGCCCGCTTCACTGAGCTCCGACAAATGAGAGGAAACGGTGAAGCTCACAGGAAGACAAAGACAGACAGAACCGTCTGTCTGACATGGAAATAAACTGTAATTAGCATGTTTCCACTGTCCGTTTGCTTTTCTCTTCCTCACACTCTTCTCTTCTTCTCTCATCTTTCTTTTGGCATTAACTCACATTTTCTTCTTGTCTGTTCGTTTTCTCTCCATCTTTTTCCAAGTTTAACTTTCTCCCTCCTCTTCACTCGCTCGTCTGCTCTGACTTTTCCCTCCCTTTCCATCACTTCCTCGGGACGTGGCTTTAGCGTGTTTATAGCGTGCTAACGTCCGTGTCCGTGTAGTGGGAACGCTGCTGGTTTGAATCCCGGCTGGTTTTAGTCCTCGTCCCACCACATCGTTTGGCTCTGCTTTGATGTGTGACCGGCCGCCAAAGATGCTCTATGTCTGGGGAGATGAATCACTCGATAGTAAACAGCTACAGATTGTGTGCAGACCAAACACACAAACCGACTGAGAAAAAATCTGATCTCACAATTAAGGATAAGGTGCTCTTCTATGTTTCTCTTCATGTTCAGACTCAAACCTGCAGCGACTGTTTCTCCTAACAGGTCTTGTGTGTGACGTCTCCTCTTCCTCTGAGCATAAAGCTCCTCTGTTGTCCAGGAACCGTTCAAACCCATCGGAGAGCCTCACAGGCTGACATGTTCCTTCACCACCATGAACACACCCGCTGGAGTTTATTTTGACTCTGAGCCTGTCTAAACACGAAACTATATATTTGTGAGTTTGTTTTTTAAAGATTTACATCTTCTGGAGGAACCAATGGGCTGAGAGCGGAGAAGCTCAGACAGGAAGTCAGACGGTGCTGACAGACGGTACTGACATGTTTGGGTCTGCACGTGAAATTTGTTGACAGTAAGAAAAATAGAGCGTTGGATGCTAAAATGAAACTCAGACTCCGTTTGTTACCTAAAACTAAAAACTGTTATTTCTCATGAAGTCACAGGACTTTGCTTTTACACTACATCCTATTAACCAATCACACAATTTCACACACTGGTGGAACAGCCACCAGGGGGAATTCAGGGTCCAGTATCTTGCCTAGGGATTGAACCGCCGGCCTTCCGATTAACAGGCAACCCGCTCTTCCTCCTGAGCCACAGCCGCCCCAGTGGTGTCGTTTGAGAAATAAATGCACGATTAGCAGCGGCTATCTTTTTATGAGCTAACGAGCCCGTGTTTCCTGGTGTTTATGCTTGTAAGCCTCATTAAAACTCGGAGCTGTTTTGGTGGATTGAGCCGTTCAGATCAACAAACAGAGATCTACCTCACTGATTTGGAAAAAGTAGCATCGATTCATTAAAATATTTGCTCTAACGAGGCGCCCTTGATCGTTTAATAAGTTGTAAGTAGTTGTTTTGTGTATCGTCTGTAATTTCATTTGGATCAGTTAGAAGCCAATCATAAGTTTTGGGTTGCCAGGTTGTGAAAAACCTTCTGTGTTTATCTTTTCTGTTTGATACTAATGCAGTTCATTAAGAAAACGTTCGTTCTGACTTTCTTGGGAATTGGTCAAATTATTAAATGTTTCACAACCTGGCAACCCAAACGTTGTTCCAATTAGTTTCCCTATAACTGATCTATAACAAATTAGTGAATGATTTATAAACTGTTAGTTAAGCAACCTTTGTCAAGGGTGCCTCATTAGAAAGTGGTTCCCAAATATTCAGTTGATGTAATGAGTGAGTGTAAATATAGCTACACTAAAAGCGATCTTACATGATTAGTTTTAAACCTGACATAAATCAGCCATCATTCAGACAAAGCGAGAGACGTTTGTGGTGCACAGAGAAAACGGTCAGAGTGAGACATCACTGTGTCGCCCGCCTCTCTGCCAGCCTCCCGCTGTGTCGTCCCTCTGGGAGGAATCAGGAAGGCAGCGAGCGGTGGCCTCGCTAAATACAGGCGAGTTCAAACAGAGGGGGAGGACGGAGAATTAGAGAGAGCAGAAACCATCCCAACCTTGGTGACCGTCCCTGAACGACTCCTCAGACTCTCCGAACACTCCCTGTTCGTCTCTTTTTGAACCGCACACGCAAAAGACTTTTCCTGCAGAGAGCTGTGGCACCGTACCGATTGTACCAGATTAATGGTAAAGTTATTATTAAACAGGTCCTTCAGCAGCAGCAGGGTGTGGTCAGGTCACTGTGACATCACGGGTGGGTGTGGTCACAGAGCACACCTCTGAACACTGTGGTGCAGTTTGCAGAAAGCGTCTATGATGCATGTCCTTTGTGTTCACCAGCTGTAATGCAGGTGTCAGCCCGACAGCTCATAGGAGGACAGATTACAAGCCGCTGAAGTACTCTCTTTGTCTTCTCGTACTCTCTTTGTCTTCTTTCGTTGTGACACTTCATCTATCTAACTTATGTTCTTGTTCCTTGACATTCACCTCTCATCAGCGCGACTCCTGCAGTTGTAGTAAGTTTGTAAATTCAGTATTAGTATGATGCAGAACTTTATGAGCTTGAACTGGAGGCTCGATGCGGGTCTGATTCGCGTCCAGGGCAGGCTTCTTGTTTGGGTCCGTGTCACGGCTCTCGGGACACTGGAGGTTTCCTTCAACATGTCAGAAAGCCGTCTGTGAAAGCCGAGCAGCGGCACAGTCTCACTGGCATTCTGGTATTTTGAGATGGGAACATTTGACTGTCAGATCGGACTGCTTATCTGCTCTCTCATTATAAATAAACAGGCCTGGGAACTCTGAGAGAGTTACAAGCTGGCACTTCAACTTCAATTTAGCTCAAAGCGTTATTGTCCCGAGAGAGAGATCTGGTTTGTAGACGAGGCCTGAAAATGAAACCGATGCCATAAAATCATTTTATTAAGACACGAAAATACAATAAAAGCTGATGGAAAGATGAAGGAACACTGCAGCAGCAGAACAGCTGAAGTCACTTTGATGTGAAGAGTCAGTCTCTAACTGTTTCCCACAGTCTCGCTCGGCTGGGACTGTCTTTATGTTGGAAAGTGCTGGAATAATTTGACAGACCGCTTTTATTTGGTACTAACAGCCGAAGCACGACAGGACGGTTTTAGCAAGTTAACAATGCAAACTGACACAGTGTTAAAGATCCGACGAGAAACTGTTTTCCTCCAGTTTCACTTCATTTTGTTTTACTGCTTGGCTGCAGCAATAAAAATCACCACCATACCATGGCATACATAAACACACAGCACTTACATTACAGACAAGTAAAGGGCAAAACATCCGAAAGCATGTTTGTGTTTGTAAGCAGTCCGACGCCCCGACCCTAGAAATGACGTCCAGATTGGTCAGAAGTCGTGATTTAATGTTCAGAATCAATGCAGAAAGTAGTGAGGTGGACGGACGTGAAGCAAGTCTGTGCTTCAGTCTCTGCCTCGGACCTGCAAGTAATATGTGACCACAGCGCAGTTACCATGCACAGATACGGAGACGAACTTTCATAGTAACTGACAGGAAGTAAGGAGGACATCTGGGGTCGTAGCTGTGCAAGACACTTTAACACCGGAGGTTACTGTTTGTCTCCAACAGACAGTTATTTTAATAGGAACCATGATGACCAAGCTCCCCTGACACTGGCAACCCAAACCCAGTCATGTTTGTGCCTGAAGCTAACCAAACCTGAACGCTGTCGCATCATTAAACAGATCCCTTCTTTTGCTTTTGGAAGTCACAGACAGACGATTTATAGCAAAACACCTGTCTGTGTCATCCTAGAGGGTGAAGACAAACAACGTGATTGACCACAGCATTTTAAAAACACAGTTAATTAACATAACAAATGTTTGCAGTTAACGTGATATCCAGCACCGATGCTCTGGCCTGGACATACCGCCAGATGTGTCCTGACCATCCAAACGTCTGACCTACGATGCGTCCAGGAATGGAAAAAGCTCGGCCATAAACATAATGTTTTTATTTTTAAGAGACGGGGTTGCGTGCCAGGAGGGCTTTAGCTCCACGGACACAACCAGAACCCCCAGCTGTTTGTCTTGTTTTACTTTATTGTCTCGTCAAGGGAAATTACAACAAATAAATTCTAGGCAGAATGTAAAATATAAACAGGTAAACATGACCTATAAAGCAAAGACGTTGGGATGAACTCAAATGTTCAACTTCACCTCCCTTTGAACCATCTGGAGCAGATTTACATCAATTCACATCCATTTGGGTTTTTGTGTCACGTGACCTCTAATTGTCTCTTTGCGTGCAGTCTGAACACCTTCAGGCTGCAGAGATCTCTATTAAACACAGATCTCAGCTGTGATTGGTTACTGTACCTGGCAGGTGTCCTCGCCCCCCCACCCCCGGAATCTGCTGATTCTTTTCTCTATGAAATGTCAGAAAGTGGCAAAAACCGAAATCCAAGGTAACATCTTGGATGTCTTGTTTTGTCCGACCAGCAGTGCAGAACTGGGAGATACTCAGTGGAGGAAAAGCTGCAGTTAATTTTCTGTTGATGAGCTAATGGCCTGCTTTACCATGAAGGGTGTGTTCAATCTGAACATGATGTCGTCCTCTTTTCACTTTCTGTCTCTCTCCAAATGATCTGTCTCTCTGCTTTGATCCACCCAAATGGAAATGCTTCTTCACAACTACAAAAGGCACAAGGGTTTTTTATTTTTTCTTTAAGTGTGTGTAGTCGGTCCAGGCGAGACTTTCTCTTTCCTCCAGAGGATGAGCGAGTTTGGCATTCAGGACATTCCTCTCGTCAGACGGCGAAGCTGCTTTAATGCCTCCTCACCACTTTTGTTTAGCAGCGTTACACAGATTTTGTTTCACGTCTAGAGCTGTGTGTGTGTGTGTGTGTGTGTGTGTGTGTGTGTTTTATTAACACAGACCCGCTGACTCACATGTGGTGCCAATAAGGCCGAGCAGGGCGTCGACTCTGGGGATCTGGAGCAGATTTCTGTCCCACGCAGGCGAGGCTGAGCCTGACAGTCACCACCGAGGGCTTTTTACACGCCCACGTCATGCTTCACCTTAACTCCATTAACGCTGTCACCGTTTACATCATCAGCATTTAAACACTTTCATCTGGCGGTTTTAAAGGAGCAGACCTACAGCTTCTCAGGAGACTAAAGGTTTCACTTTGAACCAGAACACCAGAGTCCTTAACGTCCTCAAACAGTCATGATGGGATCACTGTGTATCAGTAGGAGGATGCACGTGACTTTTTTCTGCTTTCTGTGCAGGTTTCACGGGATGTTAGTGTAAAAAGATGGTTTAAAGTTCAACATACTGCAGTACATGACTCTCTTCTTACTTTGCATGCCTTCTTTCTGCTGTAACCTGTGGGTTTGATTAGATCTATATACATATGTTTGGGTTTCATAAGACTTCTTTAAATGTCCCCTTGAGCAGCTTTAAAGCTAGACGTTGCAGCTCTTTCTGCTCCCTGCAGTGAAGCCACAGCAGGAGTTGAACCCTCGACCGTCCCGGTGCCTTGCTCTACGCACTTCACTTGGAGTGTATTTAAACTCCTGCAAGTAAACAGGAAGGTGGTTTCTTAAACATTGTTAGGAATCAAACCTGAGACATCTTAAACACAATCTGCATGCTGTGTGTGTGTGTGCTGTAAGCGGGGGAGGGTGGGTGGGCGACCCAGCCCGCTGATCCCTCCTAATGTAAACTGAAAAGACAGAAGAAAGGCCCGACTGTGATGCTTTTAATGGTAAAGAGGGAAAAAGGAACATTCCTTTCTTGCTCCTGTGCTGCACTGTAAAAAATATGTTCACCACATTAAACCAGTTAGACTGAAAACAGATTTTTCTGAAAGAATCACTTTGTGTTAACTGCTAACATTAGCTAATGTTAGCATGCTAAAACGCTAAACCAAGACGGCGAACATGGTAAACTTTAGACCTGCTAAACATCAGCACGTCCAGCCCGTTCTCATTCCCAGAGCGTCAAATTTACTATGATTTGTCACGCACACGGCACCCGTTAGCATAGGTGCCATTTACTCTGGGGACGCTGGGGACATGTCCCCGTCACTTTTTGAAAGGTTTATTTGCACAGCAAGAAAGGAATAAGAAACAGATCTGCGTTCCTTCTATATAAGAAAAGAGATTTTCACCATAAATTAGTGCTGAAAAGGTCTCCAGAATGAAGGAAATGAAGTGTTAAATCTTCTGCGGGAGGACCACCAGACCCCCCAGCCATACGTTTCATCAACGAATATTTATTCAAAACAGTTTTAAAATATCTTCTTATCTTGTGTTCGTGCATCATCACGTCTCATGGCCTTAAAGTCAAACCCCTAATCTGAGCCACCACTTCTCAACACAAAATGACGCCGTTGCTTTGGCGCCATTGTTCAACTGGACTCGACCCCGGAGGCCTACGCAGCACGGCTGGGGACAGGGTTCAAAATGAAACCTGTTTGACTCCTTTTGTACAGTGTAAATGCAGAAGCTTCTCTGCAGGAAGATGGAGAGACTTTGATCCTTCTAATGTAAACGTGAGGGGCGGAGAGGAGATGGAGCCGTAGATTAGCTTTCACATTAAGGAAGCAGCGTTTGGACAGGAAGTTATCGTACGCCCGATCCGTCACATCTGCCTCCTACTGTAGGTCTCATCTTCCTCAACTCATCCTGGTGAACCAGCATTTTCCATTTGGGAGTGTGGGAACGAGAGTTACAGGAGGAAGCCAAAGAAAAACAGCAGCAGCAGCAGCAGAAGAAGAAGAACAGTTTAACTCTCTTCCTCACTTACTGACGTGAAAACACACAAACACACTCCTCCAGTACACAAACAAAGCTACACATTTACACAAACAGCTGAGGGACACACACAGAGGCTTGTCAGGCTGTTGAACGCCGCTCATCCATCAAAGGAAGGATTATGATGGACAAAGGAGAACACACAGGGACGCGGCGTGTTTGGACAGATGGGTCTCAGTAAACACAGGGAACAGAGGGTGGAGGGTGTGTTCGCTCACCGAAGTCAACAGGCAGATCCAAAGTTAGCAGCGTCCTCCGACAGACCGCGCCCGCTAAGGTCGGACCGCCGTCCCAAAATGACACGGTTAGCGCTCTACGAGTTGAGAGGGATCAGTAAACTACTGAACGCCCCGCAGTGCATTGTGGGATATTGAGGCCTAAAGAAGGCTGGTGCCTGTTCAGATGTTCAGATGTGTTTTTAATGGAAATACTGACGTTGGGGAACGTTTGTAAGAACATGACGCATCGTACATTTGCATCCCAAGCAGAAAATATAAAACTGGAAATGGCGAGGGCTTTAAGGTGGCCCTTTGCCTGCTGCTGTGGCCCCACCTTGTACACGGGCCCTGTGGCATAACCTAGTTATCCTACCTTTATATTCCAGTTGATACGTTGCTTACAAGCTGCATTTTCCTGAAGAAATGTGAGTCAAATGACCCTAAACTACCTACAGCTGTACAAAATAATGCAGGCTGGTGTTCCAGTTCTTATATTAATAAATCTTGTGGGCAGATATTTAATATCAGTAACAGATAAACAAAATGACTTCGACTTGTTTTGTAGTGGGATTTTGCAGAAGAAGTACGATATTGAGAACAGGATCATTTAGCTGTTGTTCCTGAAACATAAGCACACCGAAACATTTTGAAAGATGTCACGAGTCTGTGTGTGTGTGTGAGGGGGATTACAGAGGGTTTAATAAGATTGATCATAAACCTCGAGTCCTGTTGTTAACAACATGTTGGCAGGGTCTCTTGTTTAGCTTTGTTAGCTGCTCAGAGAAGCTTCAACTGATAAATCAAATCAAAGTCATAATACGGCCGGGGGGCTGATGGGAGGGTTGGGAAATGTTTGCTGAAGTCGATGGTGGTGATGTTTGGCTCAAATGTCAGTTTATCGTTCCTGATTTGTGCGTCACAGATTTAAGAACGACTGATGAAGAACTTTTCTCTGTAAGGACGGACACGCTGAGAGAAGCGAGACCTGAGTCACTGCAGCAACAGGTTTAAGATGTTCAGCAGTCCAGAGTCCGCATTCGGTGGTCCAGACTGGGTGTTGGTGATTTAACCTTCTAGATGTTCTAAATGGGACGTCTGATGGTCTGAACTGGGTTCGTTATGGCCTAGACTTTGTTTTTGATGATCTCAACTTGGTTCTAGATGGTCCACGCTGGATTTTTGAAGCCCTAGACTTGGTTATTGATGGTATACACTGGGTTCTTTAGGGCCTAGACTTTGAAGGCCTAAATATGTTTGTAGATGTTCTAAACTGGATGTTTGATAGGTTCTTTATGGCCAAGACTTCAGTTTTGATGGTCTAAATGTGTTTCTAGATGTTCTAAGCTGGATGTTTGGTGGTCTAAATGTGTTTTTAGATGTTCTAAGCTGGATGTTTGGTGGTCTAAATGTGTTTTTAGATGTTCTAAGCTGGATGTTTGGTGGTCTAAATGTGTTTCTAGATGTTCTAAACTGGATGTTTGGTGGTCTAAATGTGTTTCTAGATGTTCTAAGCTGGATGTTTGGTGGTCTAAATGTGTTTCTAGATGTTCTAAGCTGGATGTTTGGTGGTCTAAATGTGTTTCTAGATGTTCTAAGCTGGATGTTTGATGGTCTAAATGTGTTTCTAGATGTTCTAAGCTGGATGTTTGGTGGTCTAAATGTGTTTCTAGATGTTCTAAGCTGGATGTTTGGTGGTCTAAATGTGTTTCTAGATGTTCTAAGCTGGATGTTTGGTGGTCTAAATGTGTTTCTAGATGTTCTAAGCTGGATGTTTGGTGGTCTAAATGTGTTTCTAGATGTTCTAAGCTGGATGTTTGGTGGTCTAAATGTGTTTCTAGATGTTCTAAGCTGGATGTTTGGTGGTCTAAATGTGTTTCTAGATGTTCTAAGCTGGATGTTTGGTGGTCTAAATGTGTTTCTAGATGTTCTAAGCTGGATGTTTGGTGGTCTAAATGTGTTTCTAGATGTTCTAAGCTGGATGTTTGGTGGTCTAAATGTGTTTCTAGATGTTCTAAGCTGGATGTTTGGTGGTCTAAATGTGTTTCTAGATGTTCTAAGCTGGATGTTTGGTGGTCTAAATGTGTTTCTAGATGTTCTAAACT
>NC_060150.1:48675588-48705471 GCF_021292245.1 Micropterus dolomieu | reverse complement strand
GTGTTTCTAGATGTTCTAAGCTGGATGTTTGGTGGTCTAAATGTGTTTCTAGATGTTCTAAGCTGGATGTTTGGTGGTCTAAATGTGTTTCTAGATGTTCTAAGCTGGATGTTTGGTGGTCTAAATGTGTTTCTAGATGTTCTAAGCTGGATGTTTGGTGGTCTAAATGTGTTTCTAGATGTTCTAAACTGGATGTTTGGTGGTCTAAATGTGTTTCTAGATGTTCTAAGCTGGATGTTTGGTGGTCTAAATGTGTTTCTAGATGTTCTAAGCTGGATGTTTGGTGGTCTAAATGTGTTTCTAGATGTTCTAAGCTGGATGTTTGGTGGTCTAAATGTGTTTCTAGATGTTCTAAACTGGATGTTTGGTGGTCTAAATGTGTTTCTAGATGTTCTAAGCTGGATGTTTGGTGGTCTAAATGTGTTTCTAGATGTTCTAAGCTGGATGTTTGGTGGTCTAAATGTGTTTCTAGATGTTCTAAACTGGATGTTTGGTGGTCTAAATGTGTTTCTAGATGTTCTAAGCTGGATGTTTGGTGGTCTAAATGTGTTTCTAGATGTTCTAAGCTGGATGTTTGGTGGTCTAAATGTGTTTCTAGATGTTCTAAGCTGGATGTTTGGTGGTCTAAATGTGTTTCTAGATGTTCTAAGCTGGATGTTTGGTGGTCTAAATGTGTTTCTAGATGTTCTAAGCTGGATGTTTGGTGGTCTGAACTGGGTTCTTTATGGTCTAAGCATTTTTAAAAGTGTTACAGGTTCAGATTTCAGATTCATAAACATTTCTTTGAATTTCTCAGTCTGAGGTGTTCTCCTTCAGTGAGTCCTGCACCAGGACACAGACCAGGTTTTTGTCTCCACCTTGTTGAGAACTTTTTCAGTCAGACTGGAGAACTGATTTAAGAGGAAAACACTGAGCTTCAGTTTTCTGCAGAACAAACTGAGTGTGTTTCAGTGTTCGCCACGCTCTCCTCCCTCGCCGCTGTGCTGTCCAAACACAGACGCTGCATGACAAACTGTGTGTGCGCCCACAGCAGACGAGCCGACGAGGGCCAGAAATCAGGTTTTATGAGTTGTTGAGACATCAGTTTGTAAAGACCAGTCTTCTGTAAATGGAGTGGGATTACAGAGAGAGAGAGAGAGAGACACGTTCACGTCATCATCAGTGTTTAGATTGATTTCCTTCCTTGCAGGCAGCCATTGGTCTCACTTCAGCTCTACGAAAATCCTCCTGCAGGGACCCAGAACACTAAATGCTGTACTGTTTTCCTGTTTGGGCCTTTAGACAACAGTGCTCGTCCAACTTTGTGTCAACAGTTTGTGTTTGTCCCTTTCCTGTTTCTACATGACGACGCCCCGAAAGCATTCCACCACCAAGGCTGCATATAACTTATAATCTTTTAATTTAATAGTGTAATAAAATTTGAATCTGCATCTGGATGTGCTTCACACAGCGATGGACGGTCATGTGATGCATGTGGCAGATTGTTTTCATTCAACAAACAGCAGTTGTTCGTGAGAAAATACAAACATGTTCACAGATGTTCAATCTTTCCACCAAACTCCACTAACTTCTCTTTACATTTTAGTGTTCAGGGAGCCTTCGCTGTCTGAGGAAGAAAAAGTGGACATGGGAGCTGTAGCTGTTGAATACCAACAAAATAATCCCTTTATCTCCACTGTTACAGTCCGGTACAGGAGTAGAAACTTTTTATCTGTTTATCCACCAACATGTTTCAGTTTCAGTCAGAAATAAAACCTCTGGGAGAAATTACACTGAAAGAATTTGGCCACGCTCGTGATACTATAACACAGAGTTTAAGGATGTTCAGTGTTTCTGCAGACGGATGTGTAACAGGACTCTGCAGCGAACGTTTGCCTGTAAATCACACGATGTTACAGACGTCTGTCATTATGGCCGTAATTACCGGCTCTGCATGAACACGCGGCGCTGACTTCTATCTGAACACACCCCCCCCCCCCCCCCCCCCCCCCCCCCCCCCCCCCCCCCCCGTTACAGCTGCTACTCTGTGCTGCTAACATGCTATTAGGATTTACTCTGAGGATTCAGTTCTCTTCAGGTCTCTGTGGGACTCTGAGCTGGATTTAATAACTCACAGCAACAATCAGCTGCAGTTTAAGGTGAATAAAAGCCATCTTGTTCTGCAAGCAAGGGGCTGAAGTCTGTGACAGCGTGGTCTTGTTTTGAAATTTAGGAATGTATTTAAACAACACATTCTCACTCGCTTGGTCAAGACCCTTTGGCGTTGCTTTTTAACGTCAAGGGTACCCTTTTAGCGTAATTTTTAGACGTTTAAGACTCCGCAGTTAAGTTAAGTACACTAAATATGCAACTTCTGCTTAGACTTTCAAAATAAAATGCTAGTGTTTTGAAACATCGCCAGTTTAAACGGCACGTTATTACAGATGTGAAACGTTTGGTTGGGTTTAGGCAACAAAACTACTTGGTTAAGGTTCGGAAAAGATCCTGGTTTGGGTTTAAAAAAACTACATACATCAGCTAACACGTAACTTAACTAACGTCACTTACGTAACTTACATAAACATATTTATTGTTGACACAAACTCCGGTCTCCTGGTTCAAAGTCGGGGTTCTGGTCCTCCATCCACCTCCTCGCTCAGTCTTTTCGGTTAAATATCATATACCTGCCTTTACTGTCAAAAACGGACGCCACAGGGCTTCCCCCACTGCGCTGAACTATGACGCTATAGGGATCCCCAGTGCGTTATAAGTCGATGGGTCTTGACCCTGCGTCCATGTGTGACGAGTCGGGTTGAGTTATAACATTTCATCTTAAAGTCTGGTGTAACTTCCTGTCTGTGGCTCTGAGCTCCAGCTCCACTGGTTCCACTGTAGTTTTTATTAAACAGCAGGAAACAGAGCATGTGTTGGGACTCTTTCCAGCGGTGGATGGATCCACATGTGGCGCTCTAGTGAGCGTTTGGGCCAGCAGGACCCTGTGCAGCAGTCTGATGGGTTGATAGTTTCTACGGCTCAGAGGACATCCGTTGTTCGGTGATACGTTCACTGCTTGTGTCTGAACATAAAGAGAAATCTAGGATAACACCAGCCTCTATATTAGCATCACTGTTAGCGTCACACTAACAGATTGGTCCTTTACGCTGCTGGAGTTAAAACAAAGCCTCTTCTTCTTTTTCTCCCAGCAGCCAGAATCACAAACACTATTCTAAGAAACAATGAATGAACAGGGCTTTTTATTTTTTAACCTCACTGAGGTGATGATGATGTAAGTGAGATAATCGCCTCCGAATTGTCGGTTAAACGGCGTTAATGGAGCCGCTAAAGTGCCGGCCGCCTCCGCACACACGCGCGCACACACAGACGAGCCGCCCATTCACACCGTTTAACAGAGCGTCGCTGCTGCTGACATTCATAAACTCCCAAATCGTGACTTTGATTTTCTGTATGGACGCCCACGAGCGAAAGACATTACACAGAGAGGGAGAGGGAGGGAGGAAAAAGGTGATGCGGAGATGTTATGTAACGGCGGTGGATGGTAATTGGGTCTTCAAACCAGTGATTAGCTTGCTGCCTGGCCTGGAGGTTTCTAGGAAATGTAAAATACAGGCCTGGATGTGTGTGTGTGTTTGTTTGCATGCAGCGTTTGCAGAAAAACAGCCGTTAGAGGATTTATTCGTCCTGGTCAGTTATGTGCCAACCCATCACGTGTCTGAACAGCTAACTATTAAAACATTGAATCATAAACTGACTTGTGGATGACAGTCTGTCCATGTTTCTTTGCCCTGAACTCGTCTTCACAGGCCCTTAATTAGGGCTCAAACGATTGGTTGATTCATTGATTAGTTAATTGACAGAAAATGATTCTCCCTTGCAGATTAAAAATAAAAGATTTGACGCCTTCTCTCTTTTACAGCCTTTAAACCTGAACATGTTTGAGTTCTGGACTGTAGTTTGGGCTGAAATGTCGCCTCAGCTCTGGGGAACTGCGGTCTGAATCTAAAAACGCCTTCCAAAACACAACTCGCTCTCTCACTCGGCTTCTCTCCTGCTGACACGCAGCTTTTAAAACTTTCCCATAATTCACGGCGGAGTAACAGAAACAGAAAGATTACACTTTACAAATGTTGCTGTATATTCAGGCGTTCTGGGCTGCAGCTCCGGGTGGGAACCATTAGCTGGTTTAAACGCTGCCTGACTCCAAAACCTCCGACCACTGCTGCTGAGTCAGCAGGAAGGGTCCAATCAGCAGCGAGTGTGTGTGTGTGAGGTCACGTTAGAGATGGTAACATAATGATCAGTATGTGTGTGTGTGGACGGCTCTGTCGCTCAGATGTGGCCACACTCAGACTGAATGCACTTGAGGTAAGTAAAGACTTTGACACTCGCTCACGTCTTTGCGAGGCGTTCACGGTCCTTCTGTGCATCTCTGTTCTAGCACGAAGGAACAGAAGGGTTCAACGTGTAGTTTGTTGAAGCAGTGGGCAGGTGAAGCATCAGCACTGTTGCTTAGATATCATGAGCGCTGACCTGGACTATGTTTTAGCCAATCACAGACCAGGGTTTTCTGCAGTATGATGTTGTGATCATGAGTTGGACGTTGTCCTAACCCTGTGTCTCCCTCTCTCTGCCTCAGGTGAGTCTCAGGGCATGGTGAACTTCGTCCTGTCTAAAGAGGGCGGTGACCTCTCTCTGGTGGAGCAGGCTAACGTCTGGCTCTTCCTCCGCTTGGCCAAGACCAATCGCAGCCGAGCCAAAGTCACCATCCGCCTCTTCCAGCACCGGCAGCTCGCCAACGGCCGCCCGCCGCAGGACGACATCCTCCTGGCGGAGAAGACCGTGGACACCCGTCGCAGCGGGTGGCACACCTTCCCGGTGTCGGCGGCGGTGCAGGCGCTGCTGGAGAGCACGGAGAGCACAACGCTGAGCCTCAGGGTGTCCTGCCCACTCTGCGCCGATGCCGGGGCAACGCTCGTCCTGGTGTCCGGCGGCTCGGAGACGTCGACGCGCGCCAACCAGCGGGAACAATCCCACCGGCCCTTCCTCATGGCTGTGGTCCGGCCGGAGGATAGCGGCGACTCTCGGCGGCGCAGGAAGCGCGGGCTGGAGTGTGACGGGAAGGTCCGCGTCTGCTGCAAACGGCAGTTCTACGTCAACTTCAAAGACATTGGCTGGAACGACTGGATAATCGCGCCGCCCGGTTATCACGCCAACTACTGCGAGGGGGAGTGCCCCTCCCACGTGGCGAGCATCACCGGGTCCACGTTGTCCTTCCACTCCACCGTCATCAGCCACTACCGCATGAGGGGCTACAGCCCCTTCCAGAACCTGAGGTCGTGCTGCGTGCCCACCCGGCTACGAGCCATGTCCATGCTCTACTACAACGAGGAGCAAAAGATCATCAAGAAGGACATCCAGAACATGATCGTGGAGGAGTGCGGCTGCTCGTAAGACCGGGTCAGGAGAGGAGGAGGACTTCTGAACCCAGAGAGGGCGAGAAACGGGGAGGAGACGGAGGGAGGAGGGAAAGATGAACAAGTGACTTCATGATCGCCGTCACTTCTTTTTCCACAGCGCTTCGTCACTCCGTCACTCGGGGCGCTCTCTGGGAATAAAAACTCTTCTCCGTCCTCATCCAGCAGAACTCAGAAAGAGTCTCGACGGCACTTTCAGAAAAAAAAAAGAAAGAAAAGATAGAAAAAAAAAAGAATATCTAATATATTTTTGTTACAAAAGGAGGGAGCGAGGCTTATTTATGTGGCTGAGATGTAGAAGCACCACTCCACCTGTCAGATCTTGGAGAGACCAGGTGCCTAAAAAACTACTAGATCTCAAAACTATGCAACTTGTTTCACGTATTACGATCTTTTTACTTTGTCCTGGGTTTTGTTGTTTGTTTCCCAACTGTTTACTTTTTTCAAAAAGTACAAGGAAGAAAGAAGAAGACTCTTTTGTATTATTTTTGGAAGTACACATTTGTGATGTGTGTGTGTGTGTTTGTCCATTCAAGTGTGCATATATGTACGTTTGTGTGTGTGTGTGTGTGTGTGTGTTGAGAGATACTTGAAGGAAACAAGTTGGCCGGCTGCTGGAACCAAACACTTCTTTATATGTTACCATCGTTACCATGTCGATGTTATAATTATTATTGTCAGTAAGTATATTAATAATATTATTGTTATTGTTGATAATATTTTTATGTGGCTGCATTTGTGTTATTATGTCTGTTATTTCTTTTCTTTTTTTAAAGAAACGTTACAAACGTTTTCATGTTTTGCACTATAGCGACACTCGTGCTCAGATTAGCCAGACTGAAGAGACCCTCAGAGAGACGGGAGCTTCCTGTCCGGGGTAGAGATCTGAAAGGTTGGATCCCCACAGTAGGCCAGGTGTAGGTCAAACATCGTCATACGTTGAGTGCAGAGTCTTGGAAAACACAAAATGTCTGTTGGTTTCTGAAAGATTCAAAGACTGAATTTCATGTTTACCGCTCTCTCTAATCCTAAACTGGGTAAAGGTTAAAAACAAGTAGCTGCAGTCAAGCTAACACACAAGCTAAGTATTAGGGCTGTAGCCAGGATTACTGAGACACACTATTTGTATTTTTCATGTTTTGCTAAAATGTGTTTAACTGTTTAATCACAATTGTGCATTTTATTTCCAACATGGAGGTCTAAACGTTTTGTCAAAGCCTTCTCCAAACTGCAAGAAATAACAATCTGACTGGCAGAAATGCTGCATATTTATTTGATGTTTCCAATAAAAATACAGAGTACTCGATCTCTTCGATTCATTTTAATAAAAACATTTGTAAAATCTCCACCAAAACTCACATTAGAAGATATTGAGAACTAAACAGCATGTAGGATTTCTAGAGAGAAGTTTCCCCATTTGCTCCAATACAGCTGCAGATGTCTGGCAGCTAGTGGCCGTTAGAGGAACTGCAGGTTAGGAGACTTTGGAGGCTTCTGATTGGATAAATCTACAGCTAACATGTTGGTGATATGCTATGCTAGCCGGTCAGTTAGCACAGTTGAAACATTTTCAGTCAGTACCAAGCGAAAGGTATAAACACATGAATAAAAATAGCTTGTAGATCATGGCATTGATACGAGTGTTGACGTGATGACTGAGAGCCAATGAACTTACAGGCAGCAGCAATCGTCCACAAGATGCACCACGAACCTTCTTCGAGGACTTGTGTAAAAGTGGAGAATAAAAAGCACTTAGAGGAAGAATCAAAATGCAGATTCGGCTCATAATTAAAATTCGAAATGGGCTTTTAGATCTCTCATATCTCAAGTCCATCTTATGTCCTTCCTGTTAGCTTAAATATTTGGCTCTAATCTCCAAATACCACAGTAGAAAGAACAAAAACACTAAAAGCACTAGAACAAACCCCTTAAAACAATGTCTGTATCTTTGTCTCTGGTGGATGTTTACAGCACTTAATCTAGCTGACTGAAGCTAATTAGCATTAGCCAAGGAAGGTGTTGTTGTTTTAAAACACAAAATGCATAAATTTTTCCCTTGAACATCCTTTATGTTTTGTTAAATCAAGATTAAAGTTTTAAGGGATTCGTTCACAGAGGCTCTGTCGGTTCATCTTTTTTATTTTTTGTGGATAGGTTTTTAATCCGTTATGAATGTGACCTCTGAAAACAATTGTTCATTAGGCTAATCCCTCGTTAGCTGGTGTCAGACGCCTTTAAAACATATTTAGTGGGTAATCAGTAGTGATGGAGGATTTTGGGAGACCACAAAACATATTGACTGTTTGCCTGTTTAAAGAAAATGAATCTCTTCAGGGAGACGTGAACTTAAAACCACCTTAAACCAAATATGGCTGCAACTCAAGATAACTCTTATTTCACATGTTAGGGGTTATTATGGGGTCTGTGGTCTTATTGGATCAATATAAGTTGTCTTTTGACATGAATAACAATGTGAACCTGCACAGAGCCTCCGTGCACCAACCCTCTCTACGCTGTGGCATTTTAAATCTGAGTTATTGGTGGAATTCATAATAAAATATGTGATTCAAATGTTTTGGGTTGTAGTGATAAGCAGCAATTTATCACAACGTATTCGTTAATTTTCCCACAGTTCACAGTGAAATACAAGGTTTTTCAGATGATCCCGTTAGGTCAGTGTGTTTAGTTTGAGAAGAAACATTTTGTTTTTGCTCTGGAGAAAACCTCCAGGGCCCAGTTTTAGTTTTGCTTTAGAACACCAAAGAGTCCAGTTTGTGCACTTGTTTATGTGAGAGACAACTGTTGGATTTAATGATGCAGAAAAAAAACAAAACCTAAATTTAAACCCTGATTTATGTCTATTTTTGTGGGGAACAAAAAGAGAAAAAACTCAATCAAGTTCACGGTTCAGTATCTCTGAAGTCTGTAACAATGTGCCGTCCTTTTGTTGCTTGCGTAAAGAGGTGTTTAATTTATAGTTTTTGTTTCAGATGAATTTAGTTTTGTGGGTCATTTGGAACAAAACTCTTCAGTTTTTCTTTGAGTTGTGATGTTTTTTCAATTCTGACATTATCGTCCACTTCCTCTCTCCCTGCACAGCAAGAACTCCGCTTCCCACAATGCTTTACTCTTTACTTTTTATTGCATCATAAACTGAAAGAGACAACCCACCGTCACCTTGTTCGGTTTTTGGGAGAAAACAAACGTTGTCCAGTCCAGATGTGGTCACTACGGAGTGTTTCTGTGTTGTATGTGTTTATATCAGTATTGTCGACTTGTTCACCAAAAGTTTTGGAGTATCGGTCCCCTTTTTTGATGAAGTCCACGTGTTTTTGTTTTTATTTCCTCTTTTTGTTGTTCTTCTGGACTCTTTAGGACAAACTCATAGTCCATCCCGTGTGTACATGGACGCATTACGAAATGTCAGTGCAGAAAAAAAAAAAAAGACGCAAAAAGTTGGAAAAAAATAAGAGAATAAAAAAAGTGGTTGTATTTGTTCAGATTTTGTTCTTTTTATCGAGACAAAAAAAACACTGACACTGAACGAAGTGGACAAAGAATAAAAAGTCTATTTTTTATTCTGTATATATGTATGGAAATTAAGATTCCAGTATGTTGCATTGCTTTGTTGTACAAATCAAATGTGCTTGTGGCATTTTTCTAATCTAATTTATTTTACGGTATTGTTTTTGTTTTCTGCTTCACCATTAAAGTTTAAAGGATGTACACAAATGAAATGCGTCTGTGGTCCTTTAAATCTCCTCGTTCTTCACATATAATTCTGACTTATAAACCAAAACACCTCATTTTTCCATCTTTCATTAAAGAGGTCGTGTTATTCTCACTATTTAACAGGTGTACGAGGTTTAATTTCCCAAAAACACCATATTTGCTGCAGCTCCTCTTTTGTGTGATGCTCCGTTTTAGCGACCGAGTGAAGCATCTCTCTTCTATTCAATCGTTGTTGGGAGCTGCACACGTGCAGCTCAGTGTGTTTCTCCACCAGCGTTTCTGAGGGCGCTAGGCGAGCATTCAGACCGTTCTCATCTCAGGGCGACCAACACCAACGCTTTGTGCTAACTATTTACGTTCATGCTAAAGGCGTTGACAGCCCGAAGCCCCCTACCTTCACCATAAACATCAGAAATGTTAGCGCCTAAACCTCAGTCAGCGACTTTATGCATGTCGACATGCTAACCCTACAGCTAGCAGGTAGGTTAGCCTCCTTTGTGTTGCTGCGATCTAGCAAACTGTGGCGTTTCATACGGACGCTGAAAGGCACCTTATGACGCGTGTCACACAGTAATGCACATAAGTAAAGGCTGCGTTCAGTTCAGGAGCACCGTTTTCTGTGGGAGATGGGAACTTTACTTTTATTTATTTAAACACAATTAAGGAGAGGGGAAAAACCTAATATTACCTCCCAGGGAGCAGTCAGGGGTTCAGGGCCTCGCTCAGAGGCACCTTCCTCAAATGGTCTTTGGTGGACTCGAACCGTCAACCCTCCTGTCCCCAAGCTAAGCCCCCAAAGTCAGAGATAACGCCACCTGCCTGTTTGTCATTTAGCAGCTTTTATCCGCAGCGACTTACTCTCTGCAGTTCTGTCAGAGGTCGCACGCCTCTGGACCAACGAGGGGTTAAGCTGTTCTTACTAGTACGTATTGTCATTATAGACCTCGTGCTGTATTTGATGCTCTGTTGATGCTTGTATGTTGTTCCTAAAATGTAAGTCGCTTTGGATAAAAGCCAGATGAGTAAATGTAAGCGTCCTGCTCAGGCACCTATTGGTGGATGTGTCACAGTGGGAATCGCTCACACTAAAGGGACGTGTTTTATCTGCCATCCCCACCCCAGGTGATTTCCCCATCAACAGAGACCGACTTTGAGAGATTGCAAAATAAGGTTCATATGAGGACTGTGTGGTTGTTCACAAACAGAAGGTCGGTGTCGTGCAGCAGGTTGTAAAGCTCCACCCAGGCTCTCGGCTCCGGGTCACGTCCAGATTCATAACGGTATAAAAATGTGATTGCAAAAACCGCCGCTGAGCTCTTCCAGCTTCGGGAGACGAGCGTTCAGGGTCAAGGACGAGGCGGCTGGAGCGACTCCAGCCAGCGAGGAGGAGACGCAGCAGGAATTCATTTCCCCACGCCGAGGCTGCATTAAAGCTGTGATGCACGAGGCGAGAGGTCAGGAGGTCTCCCTCCCCTGCCCTGCTACACTTTAAAGCTGCTAAAAAGTAAGTGGAAACAACGTGAGAGGCAGATTCCACAGATCGTTAATCAGATTTAAATTACAGAGAGCATTAAGATCTAACGGAGCTCCACACCTGCAGCAGGTGAGTCATATTTGAGGAACCTTTAAAGGTCCCATGAGAACCGAGAATGTCCTTTCCAGCGTGGTTACTGAAGGTGAACTGTTCTGCTGACTCATCCGTCAGAAGGAGGGAGAACTATCCAGCCTCCAGATGAAAAGTGGACTGCTGTATTCAAAACGAAGGGACCAAGAAATTCAATCCGACCATTACAGAAACTAAAAATACCAAAAATAATCAGATTTATTGCCAGGTACGTCTTCACATACGAGGAATTTGCCTCAGCGTGTGTTGGGGCTTAACAGTTCACATAAATCTTCTGTCGACATCTTTCTGATCATTATCTGAAAATGTTCTGATAAAGCATTAATCCAGTTACAGCTGGCAGAAAAACGTTGCTCCTCACAGCTGCAGAACTAGAACGAGGAGGTGCGATCACACCTGGTTCAGCCTCTTTGCTTTGGCTCCCTGTTTGTTTTAGGACTGATTTTAAATAAGGATGTTCGGCCTGATACGTCAAAAGACCTAATACATTTTAACGAATTATTATGTGGAGGCCTTTTAAAGTGTCGCTGTTCTGCTGAACTGTCTCCAGCACATCCGCTCCATCTGTGGCCGACTTCTTAGAAAAGAACCGCAGAAGGTAGATAAAGCTAGCCGCACCTATATTTGGAGTGCACACGTATTCCAGCCTTTACGGTAAGTGAAAGGGTCCAGAGCGAGCTGACAGGCAGGTTAGAGACTTTATCCTGTCAGTTTGTCTCTTTAGTATGAAGAGAGGCTGTGAAGTCTTCATGTTACAACATTATTTATCAAACCGGGTCGGACTGGATGGATTTAGCGCGAGGAGGAAACACATGTGACAACGTCCGGTTTTCAAAATAAGGCGTCTGTACAGGATGGAATTAATATTAACTGGATTATATTCACAGAAAGTATAAAACATTTAACGTGTACATTAAAAGGAAATGGACTCATGTAATTTACTTTACCGGAGCCTCTCGGGCCCCGGACCCCCCCACCGTAGTCTCTCCACATCCTGAGGAAAAAGCACATTTTGACTATTTAATTTATGCAAAGGGGAGAAAAAGGCAAAATAGATGGAATAAATGGAAAAAACCTTGTTCATTATATTCAGCCAAGAATTTTCATTCATTCCCTAATTTTAAGATTGTATTGAATACTTGAAAGGCTCTCCTGGCTGCAGACCGTTTAACCCCTTATGAACCTCAGTGTAGTTTAGGGCCGTCTGTCTCCTCTTGTGTCCAGGATTAGGACTAAAGGGGGACAGATCTTTGCTGTTGGGGCCCTGAGGCTCTGGAACAAGTAAATAAGGCTCTCAGAGTCGGTTTCTTCTTTTAAAAAAGCACTTTCATCAGATTATCTGAGCTGCTTCTTTCACATTAAGGTTTTTATTTTAGTTACATAAAGTTGCTGTTTATTCTAGTTTCTGTTGCTCTGTTTTACCTCCCTGTGATTTCTAAGTTTCATGTATTTTATCTCCTGTGGTCGTGTTTCATGTCTTCTTTATAAATAAAGTTATTATTATTATAACTAGCCTGAGGATTATCATGTTTTTAAGTTTTATTCAGTAACAGTAATGCAGTGACGGCTGTCTGTACATGCATGCTAACTGCTAACAGGAGCCAGTTTGGCTAAATGTAAAAAAATCCAGGCGAGCATTATATTTCCTGTAATCTGTAGTTCCTAAATTTAGAGAAAAAAACAGCATGCTAAAATGTATTTAATTTGTTTTCTTACAGTAGGAGGGACACTTTAAGATAAGATAAGCCTTTATTTATCCTACGGGGACAGGATTGAGATAAATAATAAGAGCAAGTTAAACTATGGAAGAGAAATCAGATTCAGTCCCTGTTTTTTTTTTTTTTTATGAAACCCTGCAGATTCAGAAAGTCCTGTTTTCCACAGAGACATCAGCGAATGAGTCACGGCGGCAGCAGAAAGCCAGAACGCTCTCCGCCTCAGCAGCAGCAGAGTGCCAGCGTCGCTCAGTCAGAATCTGCCTTCAGCTCCTGCCTGCTTTTAAATATCGCTGTAACATGTGTTGTGGCTTTGACGACCAGAACCAGGACCAGGAAACCCCAACAAACAGCAGCAAAACACTGTGTGTGCATGTGTGTGTGCATGTGTGTGTGTGTGTGTGCGTGCGTGCGTGCGCGGCCTATCGTGAGCAGAAGTGGATTTGCATCGATGAGGTCATGGACTGAGGTTTGCATGTGTGTGCTAAAGTGCATTTATTTTGAGGATGGCGGGTGGAAAGTGTGTGTGCGGCTTGGCTTCCCTTTGCTCTGGTATCTGCTGCTCTGCTCTGGTTTTGGGTCATGAACATGTCTGATGTTCTGATGTCACACGAGAAGCCGACGCGCACGCACACAAACGTTCACCTGATCTGAGACGTACTGAGTGCGGTAGAAGCATTTCAGTATCGTTCAAACACAAAAATCTGCATCTTAGATCAGTTTGTTTTGTAAATATGCTTAAACTCTGCAAATTTAGCCAGTAAGTTTTGTTCCACTCTGCAGTGATGCAGAGTTTTAATCGCTGCCTTCATATTAAAGGCGCAGTAAGGGACTGACGTCATCTAGCTGTCATTAGAGTGAAGCACGAAGCTCACATCACAACAGCAGCACGTCTTGGTGAACGCTCACCACCCGAAGAGGGAAACACTGAGCCAATTACCACCGGGGGGGTGATTCGATGACCAGATGGTGAAAGCCAGGTTGGGAATTGTTGCCATGACACCGGGGAACCCCCTGCTCTTTACGACACATGTCACGAGATCTTTAATGACCACGATGAGTCGGGAGCTCGGTTTAAAACCGCTGAGGCTTCTGATGCGGGTTTCAGGACTAATGTTGGTGGATCTTGGTTGGCGTCCTTCCTGCTCTCCAGAGGACGATCCCTTTACAAATAGTTATTTCAGAAATGATCATGCGCTCTGGAATTAATAAAACAGCTTCCTGCGTGCGAGTCCGACTGCTCGTGTGTCTGCAGGATAAATAGGAGTCAGTCTTAATGACAGGAGGACAGTAAAATGTCCGCCGCACGCTGCGCCGGGCCATCTGAACAGCTTGACAGCCGGGACCCGGGTTCCATGTAAATGTTACGGTGACGTTCAGCTGCAAAGGCCCTCACGAGTACAGCAGCAAAGTGTGTGTGCAGATCAAAGGCGGCGGCAGATCCCAGCAGGGAGTCTCCCCGCCAGCAGGACGGCCGTCGCGGTCGGCCGCCGTTTGATGCTTCTGTTTCAGGAGGAGACGTGTGCAAGACAAACAGATCTGATGCTAAATGTTTAAGGATACGCCTGGGTTTGCAGACTGGACGTGAGGTGACTGCAGAGAGCTCTTCGTCCTGCAGCGTACGCCTTTAATGTTAATTAGCTACAGCTGAGCGTGTGCTGTCAGACCGATCGCATGTTATAATAATAATAATAAATAATTAATCTAGTTTAACAACATACGCTTTCCTGCCAAAAGCCATCTTTAACCAGCGATCCTTTTTTTATCCATGACACATCTGATCCTGCACGTCCCGTAAACAGTTCCACAAGATAAAGATCTGGCTGAATAAATGATGTTGATTCTGCATGAAGTCTCCGGGTCAGAGGCGCTTTGTAAAGGCAGTAGTTGCAGAGCGGGATCAGATGCAGGCTCCGCTGAAGAAAACACCGGGTCATTTAACACGGAAGTTTTTCTTGACAAATTACAGACATGGGCGATTTGCAGGGGAATAGAATCAGTGAAGGCAATTATGTGAGATCCCTGTTTCCCCCGTGTGATAGGCAGGCCGCTGAGAGTTAGCTTACAGTACAGAGGGCGTGACGGCAGAGTCATTTCCCCTCCGACGGCCACTCTCACAGTCCTGCATGGGAAAAAACAGACCTGATACCGGAGCTGCTTAATGAGAGCTTTACTGCCGGCGCAGAGCTCAGACACTTTCTCTCTGCGTGTTTTCTACACGAGGCTTTTTCTGGAAACGCAGATTAGATGTCAGATTCCTGCGATGACGTCAGACACTGAGAGCATCCTCAGCGCACGGTTCAAACCGCTGTGGTCACTGGTGTTGAGGTCATTGAAAAAGAAGCCACACTGGACCGAGGAGAACTCGTGCCAAAAGAAAACAAATCCTGCAAAGTCAGTCTGACCGGAGAGTCTGAAGCAACAGAGAGAAACGAGAGGCCGTATTCAGGCCCCGCCCACACGGCCGCGTTCTCCTTTTAAGACGGATAGCTTTTGCCACGTTTGCTCCTCCCGTCCAGACTAAAACGCCGAAAACAAAGACCTTAAATTTTGAGAACGCTGCGGACCCCGTTTCCCCGGGCGAACACGGAGGACTTTAGAAACGATGACGCAGACGCTCACGCTCGGCTCTCTGATTGGCTCTTATCAGTCATGCAGTAGTTAGTTAGTTCTTAGTTTTGGTGTTTTTATTGAAATATTCTGTGCATGTCGCCGTTTACTTTGCGACGACTCCCCGTCTGTTTTCCTTTTAACTCCCGTGTTACATTCAGCTGCAGTCGCGGCTCGTTACTGGTCCGTGCAAAATAAAATGTGGTGCGGTTAACCTTCAGTAGAAGTTCACGCAGCGCTGTATCCAGCTGTACAGAGCTGGAGGTGAGCCCAGGTTCTGTTTCCGTACAGACCAAACTTCCAGTTCCAACACATCAGCACCTTTACAATGTGCACAGATGAAACAAGATCCAGCGTGTTAATCAGTGAACTTTAGAGCTGTTATTTTTGCTTTGGACACTTTCGGGTAAATCGGGTCCAAATCAACGAGGGACTTTTATGCAACTCGACATCATTTGAAAAGGATCACATCCAAATAAATCCGCAGAGGCTCCAAACTGTAATCCTGGAGTAAATGGTACGTAGTGGTTTTCCATCTGCTGATAACAGGCTTCAGTGATGAAATGATCCATTTCCTGTCCGAATCAGACAGAACGTTAACCGAGACCGACAGAACCGGGACCTGCTGAGGGAGGCGAGCCGCGCCAGCCTGCGGTCCAGAGTACGAAAATAGCACAATGCGTGCAGGACAGGAATCTGAGTTTTCAGCTGGATTAAACCCGGACGTTATCCCATCATGACTGAGAGGAGTGGATGAGGACTAATAAATCACAACCATCTCATCTCTACTGTCCTGAACCTGGATCCTGAAGCTGCGGTGCGGCCTTGGAGCAGAGCAACGAGACCAAAAAATGTAATTTGCCTTCAGTGGTTTCTGATTTGCTCCCGCCTCCTTTAAGCGTCCTTGAAAAGATATTTCAGCAGCAGCCAGCTGAAGAACGTCGGAGAGAAAGAGCGCAGGCTGGATCTCCTCCGAAGCTATTTTAATCACGCCATAAAATGTAAATGGGGTTAACCAAACTTTCTTTTCAACCGCAGAAAGCCATAGAGGGCGGCAGGAACGCCGTCTCAGGTCAGCAGGATTGTATCTGAGGCCGGCGGTTTGGCCTGAGGGGCCCGAGGCCTCCGAACCTCAAACGGTCTTTCATGGAAAACACATTCTGTGTTTAAATGCCGAGACGTTAATGAGACTTCTGCTGCGAGCCTTCGGGTTATAGTTCACAGATCAGTGTTTCCGCTGAGCCACCGCCCGCTGCCCAGCTGATCAATCAACCGCTCCGTCTGTTGTAGCTCAGCTAACTGATCAACTACTGATTTACCAGCTCCGGAGACGATGAAGAAGCTTATTGTCCCAGGAGGCTCTTCTGGACCCCGTTTGCTTTTATCCCCTCTGGGCCTCCATACGTCGAGGCTGGTTTACATCCTGCAGAAAGAGGGGGGCGGCCCTTTACAACCTCGGAGGACAGGAATGCAGGGACGGCGAGGAGATAAATCAGCTGTCAACCAAATTAAATCTCTCCTGTACTTTTATGTTAATTATTATTTGGTTTCAAAACAAAAAGACTGGACTGACGGATTGTGTTTTCTTTTCTCCTGCTCTGATCTTTTGGGTCTCTCGTCCTCTCTGTTATGCCAGTATTTTTTAAGGTGGCAGGTTTACGGTTTCTCTCTGGTGTCCAACTCCGAACCGAGTCCTTCTATTGATCAGCAGCCCCTCGTTAGTACCTAATTACAGGCTCCCCTCTGATTCACAGCTTCAAACACGCGGCGGGAAGGAGTTTCAGGTCAGCTGTTCTGCGAGACGGAAAGCAGCTTCCCAGGTGGGTTAGTCTGACAGAAGCAGCGATCTGGACTGCACTTTGATTAACTGCTGCCATTTGTTTCCCATCAGCCTCCTCACTGAGGAACGCCCTCGCTATCGCCGTCCACATCGCCTCCTGAAACACATTCAGCTGAGGTCGAAGCAGTGACCTCGCTCGCAGTCCGTCATCTCTCGGCTTTAATCTGATTCTGCAGTTTTTCTGCCGTTTGCTTTTCAGGCCTCGTTGTGAGCTTTCAGGACGACAGGCGGTAAATCGCTCATGACTCTGTTACAGTGAAGCTTCACGTGTCCAACATGCTGCTTTTTACCCCGCAGTGTCTGTGAAATGTTACAGCAGACAAACAGTTCGTACCTGACTTCTCACATGTTAATTACACATGATGGATTAAAACATTTAGTTTGTTTATTCTTATTTATATTAGTTATATCATCAGTTTTGCAGTTGTGATCAGGGCCGGTGCATTCAGGGACTCTTACATTCAGGGACTGGTGCATTCAGGGACTCTTACATTCAGGGACTGGTGCATTCAGGGACTCTTACTTTCAGGGACTGGTGCATTCAGGGACTGGTGCATTCAGGGACTCTTACATTCAGGGACTGGTGCATTCAGGGACTGGTGCATTCAGGGACTCTTACATTCAGGGACTGGTGCATTCAGGGACTCTTACATACAGGGAACGGTGCATTCAGGGACTGGTGCATTCAAGGACTGGTGCATTCAAGGACTGGTGCATTCAGGGACTGGTGCATTCAGGGACTGGTGCATTCAGGGACTGGTGCATTCAGGGACTGGTGCATTCAGGGACTGGTGCATTCAGGGACTGGTGCATTCATGGACTGGTGCATTCAGGGACTGGTGCATTCAGGGACTGGTGCATTCAGGGGACGGTGCATTCAGGGACTGGTGCATTCAAGGACTGGTGCATTCAGGGACTGGTGCATTCAGGGACCGGTGCATTCAGGGACTGGTGCATTCAGGGACTGGTGCATTCAAGGACCGGTGCATTCAGGGACTGGTGCATTCAGGGACTGGTGCATTCAGGGACTGGTGCATTCAGGGACCGGTGCATTCAGGGACTGGTGCATTCAAGGACCGGTGCATTCAGGGACCGGTGCATTCAGGGATGTTGCGACACCCAAAAAGTCAGTAACATCTTTAGGTATCATAAGTCTGGTTTGTTTGTTATGAAGCACCAAGTTCAACTTTCCTCCAGTCAAATCTAGGCAAGAAACAGAACCCTGATGAAACGGTGGCAACGAAACTATTGCAAGTGGTATTATTTTCTTCTCTATCACAAATGAAACGCCGTCTCTGCGCAACCGCAGTCAGCCCAGGATAAACGGCGTGAAATGACACACGAAAAGCAAAAAAGGCGATAGGACGACATTTAGTGACATCACAATACAACGTTTACTTTAAAGGAGGGTCAACTTAAACTACCCTTAACTGACCTACCAAATGACAGGAGGGGGGGGGGGTCACTTAACCCTGCAATGAACCTTAAAATAAACAAAGATTCAATCAGTTTATAACCTAATGAACTGGAACCACTGCAGGATGCCAGACACACCCAGATGCTTGTCAGAGTGAAACAGATATTAGCTGCTGGGGAGGATTCATGGATCCATCAAAGGTGCTGTGATGTGTGGTCTGAAGCTGAGGCCATCACAGCTGTTAAATAAAGGTCTAAAAAAAGAGTCAGCGGATGGTGGAGCAGTCATGAACTTTGTTTTTTAAAGGTCAACTAGGACGAACAATATGAACACACGGACGTTTCGTGAATTCATTTCTTTTACACTAAACAGGGTTTGTTTTTTTAAGGTGACAGTGAGACTCTGAAAAGGACCTGTCTGCAGCGAGTTAACACTCTCTGCAGGTTGAACTGAAACCAACGGAAGGAAGCAGATCAGTCCTGGAAGTGGTTTAGAAAAAGAACCGGTGCATATCAAACAGCCTTAAAGGTCTGAATCATGTTAAATGAGCATCGTGTCTCTTTAAAAGTCGCCACCACACTGACCCTCACAGTCCTCAGCTATACAAAGTATTGTTGTCTGTTCGCTCTGCTGATACAAAGTGCTGCAGCACATCCTCCTTGTTTCAAGTTCCTGAAAACTGTCGCCAGCTTACGTCAAACCCCAACAAAGTAACAGCCAGACTCTCCGAGGCGCTGGCACGAGTTGGATTGTGCACAATGTTACAGAAATGAGATTGCGGGAGGAAGCTTCTCGACGACGACGCCACAGAGGTTAACCAGCTTCTAAGTATCTTAACCAAGTCCAGTTACCCTTGAGTTTAAACTTCCTCATAAACTAACTCAACTGTTTCCAGCCACACTGATCTCATTCCTTTTATCCACTTTATTTTGTGAGTCATTGTTCTGTTGCGGCTTCCTGCTTTAGCTTTACGTACCCTTGTTTAAATAAAGTTTATTATTTTTATTATAACTACCTTAACCGTCCCGCTCTGTTCTTGAAGCGTCCACCTGTCAGTGCACCAATAAGTTTCCTCATCTTTGTAGACGCGAGCTAATCACAGCGTGGCTGACAGGAAACTTTAAGTTCCTGTAAGTGTTAATAATATTTGTTTTGCATTTTCATTTGAGGGAGGATTCTGCTTTACTTCCACTCGACTTCAACACGTCCGGTCAGTGTGGATGAAAGCTGGATGAACCTTTCGTTCCTGCTGCGTTGGGGGCCGTGACGCTGTTTCATCTTCCAAAGGGCCAAAACCAGTTTTAAACCAGCGCTGCAGCCGGACCGTCAGACCTTTCTCTTCCCTGTAAGTCACTCAGCATATGGAGCTCTGCAGGAAGTCATTTTCATTCCAACATGAAACCTGCAGATTCACCAGACCTCTGCTAAACCCCCCCCACCCCCGGCAGAGATGAACGCTGCAGAGCCAACAGGGAAACTTTCCGCTGGCGAGGCATCATGAGGGATAATAAAGGCCTAATTGGCTAATTACCAGGCTGGCTAGCTCGCCGCTGAAAGGTCATGCGCGTTAGATTAGTCACCGTCATTACAGGGAAACAAGCGAAACACACACACGAGTACCCACAGCAGCGAGCGCGCAGGCGTCCCCGCCCACTGAGGTTCGAGGTTAAGGACGGCGTTAGTCATCAGCCGGGTTCATCACGGTTCAGTCTGACAGCAAACAGTCGGATCCACATCACACAGAGGGTCAGGGATGGGTTTGGAGCAGACGCCATTTTCCACCAGCAGGAGGCGGGGCTTAATGTGGAGGAACAACATCGGATCTGGTGATTTTAGGGGCGACGCTGTGCTCTCCATGCAAAATCCTAAAATTCCATTAAACCTACAAATGATTATTTAGTAAATGACTGACGCTTTTGATGTGTTTGGTTCTCGCTGCTGAGTCGTCAGACCCGTTGGCGTCAGTTTGAGCGCACTGGGGGAAGCTAAACGCAGGTGTAGGTGGTCGCTGGGCCAGAAACCGGACTTTTACGCAGGAGGCCGGCGTTTGTTCCCCGTGTGAAACGAAAAGTCAACACTGGATGTTTTTATTCAGGTTACGTAGGTTACTTACGTTGCATCAGTAGCGTTACTGAACTTCAGAAACGGAGTTATGCCTTTGGTGTGAGAGACCCGGGTTCAATCCCCACTGTGACCCACCCACCATTGTGTCCCTGAGCGAGACACTTAAAGCCTCGTTGCTCCGGAGGCGTGCGACCTCTGACATGTACAGCAAGTCGCTTTGGATAAAAGCGTTGGCTAAATGAATAAATGTAAATGTATTTCAAGCCAAACCGTGATCTTTTCCTAACAAAGTAGTTTTGTTGCCTAAAACTAACCAAATGCAACATTTGACAATGTTCTCCACTAGTTTTATTTTGAAAGTCTACCCGGACGTTGTGTATTTATTTGAGATTTTTATTTATTTGCACAGTTAAAATGACCTCAAACTAATAATAAAAGGTGCAGATAGAGATTATTAACATGACGGCGGAGTCCTGCACGTCAGAAAACGTGAGAATGTGTTGGTCCTCAACAAGACGACGAACAGCAGTGGTTTTAATACCGACCCGATGAAGAGAACAGACAGACGTTTGTTCTACCAACACCTGAGAACACGGCAGCTTTACTTCCCGTCAGCTTCTTGTGTTTCCGGCTCAGGTTGATGCGTCCACCAGATTGTCTCCAGCAGAACATCCGTTCGATGTTCTGCTGAACCTGGTGATTGTTCTCGGTTGTGCTTCATGTTCTTCGTCCCCTAACATGCAGGTCACAGGCTGGACGGGCTGGTTCCTGTCCAGCCGTCCATGTTTCCTCTCCGGAGGGATTCCTGCTGTCATATCTGTGTATTTACTGCTCCTACTCCCCGACTGCTGCTGTGAATTGAAAACTCATCTCCCCGCGCTCCTTAAATCATCTCCCCTTCCAATACTTTCCCCTCTCCCATCTGTACCCGACCTCTGGACCACTGGAAAACATCAAATATACGTAAAGCATACATGTGGATGTGTGTTTATGTGCAGGTACGGCAGCCAGGGAGATTATTCCTGGAAAGCCTCGCTGCTGCTCAGCCTTTCAAACGTCATTTTGGGATCATTTGAGCCGCGCAGACTAAATCTAAAGTCCAGTCAGCTGCTGCGTCTTATCTTAAAAGAATCCACCACTATTAGGAATAATGGAGAAAATCTGTTACATGCAAACGCAGCTTTAAATGTAGCTTTAAGGAATGTTTGAAACTGACGCACGAGAGTCTGCTGTCAAGGTCTGAGATGCTGAATGGGCTGAACGAGAGCTGGCTATCAGTGACGGCGGGATCCTCGGGCCCCGTGCTGTCCTCCACAGCGACACTCAAGACTCAACAGGACTGATAGCTGCAGCCTGACCCTGGCCTCACTGTGTATCTCTCTGTGTGTGTTGTTGTGTCAAGGCTGCCGGCGTGTTGTCTGTGCAGATTTACTGTTTGTGTTTAATGAGCGGCCATATTCTGCAGCTAATAAACATCAGAGCGTTACAGCTGCTCTCACTCCTGCTGTTTATTTCAAGCTGCTCTGACAACAGGAGACAAAATAAATACTTTATTACTCGCTTTATTTGTTGATTCACCAACATGTGTTTGATTAACTTTGTTTTCATATTATTTCAGAGTGTGCGTTATTATTTGTTTTACCCATTAGATTTTGTTTGATATGTAAGTACGTGTTTAGTCAGCTGAGTTACTTTGAATTATTCATGATATTTCATATGAAGGCACCGCTAAGGCAACATGTGCACTGTTCTTTAATCACACCGCTGACTCTGAGTCCTCTGCAGCGTCTCGGAGCTTTAAAGCTTCTTTCAGCTCGTTGTTTATCTGTCAGCGCTGTCAGAGAAGAAGAAGCTGTAAAACGCCGCCCCGTCTCACTCCCAAGTCGTCGTCACGTACGGACAGAGTGGGAGGCCCTGAAGCGTCACTGTTTAATAACAAAAGTAGGCGTTGTGTTTGAAGATCAGAAAGACGAATGTGAAAGAAGGTGGTCGCGATGGACGGGTCAGAAACTGGACCAGTTCTGTTTCCTAACTTAACTCAGTGGTTATTTTAACCTGGGGACGGGGCAGAAACAACATCTAAATATACATCTAAATATTTTCTGTAAAAAGCTGGGCTATATTTTTAATAATTCTTTCTGTTATATATTCAGTTTGTTGCTGTTCAGTAAAGTTTGATGCTTCTGATTGGTTGTCATGTTTGAATTTGCAGCGCCGCTCGTCAATCAGTTAACCTGTCTTTAGAAAACGGTTAAGAGCTGAAAACATTCTTTAGAGAGTAATTTAATGTAATAAGTTGCATTACTTCAATGTTACTTTGATAAAGTACTGGGAGCCAGCAGACAGACTCAGTCAGCTGAAGAGCCAGAAACTGACCTCAGGAGCTGGTGGAGACCAAACACAGAGCTAACGGAGGGTGCAGCAAACTGTGCGAGCAGCAAAAAGCGAACAATTCTACATCTAATTTATTAAAGCATCTGCTGAAGCAGCACAGAAACGTGAAACTTACAGAAAGAAACTGCTGCCACTCATGACTGGGCTCGTCGGGAGAGAGCAGCGTTAACGTAACGATTTGTAAAAATACTGAATACTGCTCTTATAAATACAGAACACTTAAAAGAATGAAAGAAAAAGTTATAAAATAATTTATATTTATTTATGATTTTTAATGTTTTTAAATGAGTTTCTTTGTCTTATATGCAAATCTAATTCTGTAAAGTAACCGCAGCAGTCAGCAAAACAATTGTGATATAAAGAAGTTAGAAGGAAGAAAGTATAAAGTATCAGGTACACACATGTAAATATCTGCCACGTTGTTCCTTCTCTGTAAATAGTTGTATTATTTTTCTCTTCTTCTTTATTATTCTTATATAACTCGCATCTGTTTATTCCATATTAATGTATTTCTACATGTATTTATGTCAGCTGTGTGTTTGTCTGCGTGTAGCAGCTCATCACCAAAGCTAATTCCTCGTATGTGTAAAAAACTACTTGGTAATTCATAGTTTTCAGTCAGGTGACATGCGCGGTGACCTGGAGGGCAAAACAACAGACCGGACTCCCTCGTGGAGACGCCACAAAAGCCGTTAAATTTTATTTGGATCACCTCTCAACTCAAGGAAAAGATTCAGCCGTTGTTTCAGCCGTTAAAAACCGCCAGGGCCTCGCCGCCACCTTGTAGAGAACCCCTCTCCTGACACAGCTCAGGCTCGTCTCCTCTGAAAGCACAACAACCAGTCAACATTTTGGCAACGCAAAGGTAATAAACTCAAAGGAACAGTGTATCACTTGCTTCCTGGTCGGCAGGCAGCGGAAAATAACGTCTTTTTTGGCCTCCAAGGCAGCGTTTTCCCTTGGAAAGTGACGTCACGTGAAAACTGTGAACAAAGCTCCTGATTGTGATTCTACAGTAGTTAAAAGCAGCGAATGTACTTTTCCTGACACAGTGAGTCAGGGGGGTGGAGGCTGACGCCATGACATATGCTGATGGATAAAGAAGTGAAGGTCAGAAATAAAGTAACCTTCAGTCAGAGTCTCCTTGGGAACAAAGCCGACAGAGAGGGAGAGGACAACAAATCTCAGCGCTCAGCTTTTCACTAAAGGCAGACTGACAGCTGCTGGTCGGACCGCAGATCGCTGCTCCAAAACACTCTGCTGGGTCAGCTAATTCAGGCTTGGAAAGGTTTTTAAAGCTGCGTTAAGTGATTTAATAGAAACTTTTGGCCTAACATGTTAGCAACCAGCTGCTGACTTTCACGACCAGCAGTCACAGAGCTGTTTGTGTTCACCTGGTGACGCTAAAATCCATCATCTTTTACCTCTGGTTTGTTCTGCTGCTGCTGCTGCTGCTGGAGACACAGACCTTCAAATAAATATACTGATTTAAAGAGGCACACACAATACAGGAAGGAGCTGCAGACAGATTCAGGGGATCAGGGGCTGAGAAACGCCGTCTGCAAACATCCCAGGTTGTCGCTGCGGCCCGTCTGCAGCCGCACAGCGACGCACCAGAAGGTTAACGACCCCCCGACCTTTCCTCCGCGCCACCACCGGGACAAACTTTACTCCTGAACATCAGAAATATCAACATCTGACATGATCAGAGACAGAGCGAGGCCGGAGAAACAGACTGTGTTCATTCATCTCATCCATCTTCCTGCTGCTGAAAGGCCAGCCAACACACACACACACACACACACGTCTGTTTAATTTCCTGGCCTGCTATCGTTTTACTCCGCGGAGTCGTCAAAATAGGATTAGAGCGTTTAATAAAGGATGATTCCCACCATGTGGAAATGACTCCGCAGGGCGACACACACATGAACAGACACAGTGTAACACCTCAGGAGTCTTCACTCTGATCGCCTGCTCAGCTTCTCAGTTTCCACTGGATTAATAAACACTTCAACGCTTATATAACCTGCTTCACTTCTAACACACACACAGGCTGTATTATCTCACCTCACGTGTGACCAGGGGTGGAAATTAACTTTTTGGCTCACCTGCCAATGGGACTGGTAGATTAAAAAATCCGCCGGCCAAAATAATAACTTGCCTTTTTATGTCATGTAAACATTTGTTGCACTACTTTTAATTGAGATAATAAGGGATTCTGTCAAATACAAACTTAAAAAAGACACCAGATTGAAAACTATAGCAAAATTTATTTTATTTATTGCTATTAAGTGTACTTAAGACATATAAACTTATAAGACGCTTATTATCTCATCACTGCTCACTCTTAATCTTGCTTTATCATTCAGCTTAAACCTCCTCATTAATAAAAAAGTTTATGCTCTGCTTTAGCCTCATTTTGCCCCCCCACTATATTCATTAAACTTTCATATAAAGTGAATCACTAGAATAGGCCTAATATTAATACTAAGTTGCTTTAATTTCTTAAATCTTTGTTGAAAAACAGTCTATATTGGTCTGTAGTTTATTTATGCTAATGTTAAGAACTAACTTAAACAATATATAACTATTCCTGCACAAAAATGACTGTAGGTTGCAGTTTTTACTCGCATATCATAAATCATTTTTGTGGTTTGCACGTATCTATTTTAGGGGCAAACGCATGTGAAACACTCTGTTTAGCAACGTATCATCCATCCTGCACCCGTCGCGCTGCTTCTCTTCTTCTTGTTTTATTGGCTGTGCCATTGACTTCCCTTCACTGTTACAGAGCTGTTCTACATGCTAACACCGGCTTTAACGGAGGGGACCGTAGCAAACAGCAGGTACAAATAAACGGGAGATTTACGGGGAAATATTTTCACGGCAGGAGACCGGGAGAGAACGGTAAAATACGGGAGAAACCCCGGGGGAAACGGGAGGGTTGACAGGTATGCACTTTACGGTGGTAGCTAGCTAAATGCTAAAAACACTCCAGGTACTCCAAGCAGGACTTGACGGCCCTAACGCCCGCCCCCTTACATATCTACGCCAATCAGACAAAAGAAACCTGAAATGAACGTAAACAACAACCAATGAACGCCCTTAATCCGTGTGTTACACGATTTTAGATCCCTGGGTACACCAGGGACCAATTTAAGTGTGACACACATCAAAAAACTGAAAGATATTTTAATGGCGATATCGTACTGAATACGTTTACCCGCCAATGTGGTGGGTAGCCTCCAACATTTAGACGCCAAACGGAAAATCTACCCGCATTTGGCGCTTGGCGGGTGTTAATTTCCAGCCCTGCGTGTGACCACGAATCTGTCGCGTCGCCCCTCGCAGGTTGCTGAAGCGTGTTTGTTTTCCAGCTTTGTTAGTTTCTTGGAGGCAAAACAATGAGACGCGAGGAGGCGCTGGATGAACGTGATTGGCTGTCAGTCAAAGCAAGTACACCCCCCACTGTACCACACTGGGGGGACCATGTTATGGTTTCCAAAAAAGAGGGCAGTGGCGGCAGGCAGACAGACAGCGGTCAGGTAATGGGTGTCTGTTTTACAAATACTAAACAAATGCGTCCACCAGCGAACGACTCTGACACGTACCAGCTTCACATGGACGCTGGTCCAGATGAAAACACAGGGATCGTTCTGGGTTGGGGCATTGTTTACGCTGCTGCATTGGTACTTTGCCGATGATTGAGATGCAGTTCAGACCAATGTTTGCGTGAAGGACTTGTACATGACCGACCAATGGCGGGGTGCGAGAAGGTGGGACCTAAAGAGAAAAGTAAAAGCGATGCACACAATGAGCGGCCACTGTAGAAAGCAAAAGCCGAATCCCGGACATTTTGGAGCGTAGGTTCTTCACATCCTCCAGAAATCAACGCTGCTCATCCGCGAGATGCAGTTCAGCACATGAACACGGGGGCAGTATGTCGATCTGACCGGCAGGTTGGCAGCAAACTCCTGTTCCACTCACCAGCCAGGTGGTGGCGGTGTGCAGTTGGTGTGCCAACCAACTTTAAAAAAGGAGATTTATGGCGGGATGTTTACAGTAAAACTCCTGGAGCTAGTCCGCGATTTTTCATTATGACGTCTCATTAAAATCACAACCTGGAGGAGGTTGTCAAGGAAGACGATCCGGTGTTGGGGAGGGATGACCCAGTCCTGATCCGCCCCCTAGTGGATTCCGGTTTAATTCTCACACGAAAAGTACACAGGCAAGTACGTGAACAACGGCGTTTGCGTCGCCAACGCCGACGCCCGTCTACGCGTATGCATCGTTTAAAAAACGAGTATATCCAGGGCCTTCAGGTATACATTTCTTTTTCACGGTGCGAGAGTCTTGATGTTTGGTGTGAGAGCGTGTGAAAAGTTACAGTTAGGTAGTTTAGTTCAGCCGTTCGGGCATCGGGCCCCTCCAAAGGGTCACAACATGAATCCGAGGGGTCATGAGAGGATTGATGGGAGGGGGGGGGATAAGAAAGTAGGTTCTGTTTACAAAAGTTTGAATTTATTTCATTTATTTACTTATTTAGTTTAACGTTTCTCTAATCTTTGGAAGAGAAAGAGTTACAGAATAACAAGCTGAAGAATTGGAATACATGAGCAGTAAGAGGATAAATCAGCAGTGTAGTGTAGCTGAGGAGTCCTCCGGTTTATCACTTCAGTGAAACACTGTTCCTTGAAAAATCCTCCTCTCTCTGACGTCCACATCCTGCTGTCATTATACTGAACAGTGTGAATGTATAGCTTCAGTGTGTGTGGGTGACCATAGGAACAGGACCGGACAGTATATAATAATAGCATAATTGACTAATGAAGAAGGTAATCAAAAGCATTTCAGGCCTCTGACGCACCACAGCGTGTGAATAGAACTGACTGGGTGTTTCTGTTGATCGTCAAAAGAAGGTATGATGGAAAACTATTCAATATATTTAAAGATAAACGAGGATGACGCACAGCAGACATTCCTCTCACTTCATGCTCTGATAATTAGGACTGTTCTCTGACTGTGTTGTTCACTCAACAAAAAGACACCTCATCTGTTTCCTGTGACGCGTCCGTCGATGAGATGGACCTTCATGGGTCCAAATGGGTGTTCAGTGGTCTGGGATTGAATTATAATGGTCCCAGTTTGGTGTTTGATGTTCTAAGTTGGGAATTAAGTGGCGGAGGTCTTCATGGGTCCACCCGAACCTCTAGGACCCGAGACATGACCCGGGATCCGTACCAGTTCAGATCCACATTTTAGATGGTCGATCGGGTCCAGATTAGGTCCCGTTCTATTACCGCTGGTTGTTTTTGACATTATGTATAATACCTGTGTGGATCCAAGAAGACCAGTCCGTAATCAGAGCACAGTGCATCTGTGGCCACACGAGGGTACCAAAGACCTGCAAGCGAGTGCCCCTGCTCTGGTCAGGACCAGAGGTCAGACTCGTCTAAGAGAGCACGTATTCAAAAGTTATCGTTATTATTTCAGATGCAATGCGTCATTGTGAGTCAAGCCCATAGAATATATAAAAGAAGAGGATTTAGCCACTGTGAGTTTGGCATTTTGGCCGTCGCCATCTTGGTGACCATATTTGGAAGAGATAGTGGAGCTAGCTAGCTTGGTGAGGAAGGTGCTTTCAAGTTAACTGTGATATTAGCTGCAAAAAAACAGGCTTAAAGAACCTCCTGAGGACGCAATCTTTAAAACCGCTGACTTACTTTTGCTATTTTCAGTCCAAAAATCAGCGAATTTATTGTTAAAAATATCACTGGGCGCCATCTTGATTATTGTCTTTTTTGCCGTCCCCATCACTGTGGGATGTTCTGTTCTCAAGTTACACGCATGGGAGTGCTTTTGGTCCCAGCAATGATGATGAGCATTCACTGTTTTCATCAATATTTGGAGGCCTTATGTCATTTGGAACGTGGTTGTATGGACAGAAATGAGGTTTTGAAGATAATTCCCAATAAGAGTCAACATTTAAACAGTAAGTGTTGTCAAAATATGGACATTCGCCTGTTATGTTTAAAAAATTGTTGTATTTTAGTTTATTTTCATCAAATTTACAGTTACAATTGCATTCCAGGTGTATTTAAAGATAGATGGTTTTGATGGTTTATTGCATTAAAATAAAGCTTTTTTTACCAGACGAGGATGAAAATGTCATTTGTCTTTATTGCATTTAGTCTGAAATGGTAAATTAAATATGTATATATTTACATTTTTACTGGATTTTAAATTTGGGATTGTTTAGTCTACAGTGGCAACATAATAATCAAAGCTTTGAATGCAATGATTTCAACGAGTGTTCAACCTTCTTCTGTGGGCATTTGACTGCCTAACCTGGGATTTTGATGGTTTTCACTTGGTTTTGGAGGGGTCAGATTGCCGTTCTGTGGTCTACTGTGGGTATATGCTCTAAGCTTTGTTCTAAAAGTCTCAACAAGCCGTTTAATGGTCTAAAATAATCTGTTTTATGGGGGTCTAGTGGTTTAATCTGGCTATCTGATTTAAACTGGAAATGAACTTGTCTTAATGAGTGTTGGGTGGACTAAGCCTTTAGTCTCTCTAGAGGCTCCTTTGACAGCCTAAGCAGGTCTTTGAGTTCACTGCTGTGAGAGTATCTGCTGCACAGCTGAAGTGAACTCCTGGAGCCCTTGAATGTGTGCGTGGGTTATAAAAGAATCACCTTCATCCTCATTGAAAGTGTCACCTCTGGACCAATCAGAGCTCTTCACTCTCTGCGACTCGGTGGCGGAGGAGTGCTGATGAGTCACAGTGCCTCCGATCAGGACACCTGAAGAAGAAGGTGATTGTCTCATCAGACCACAGAGAAAGAAAGGGAGTTATCACAGCGGTGATGAGACGGGAAGTCAGGCAGTGTCGGCTCGACTGACAGAATCCTGAGATAACTAGCTGTGTGTGTGCGTGTGTGCGTGTGTGTGTGTGTGTGTGTGTGTGTGCATGTGTGTGTGTGTGTGTGTGTGTGCACATTTTCTTGCACACACGTG
>NC_060150.1:48662667-48675568 GCF_021292245.1 Micropterus dolomieu | reverse complement strand
TGTGTGTGTGTGTGTGTGTGTGTGTGTGTGTGTGTGCGTGTGTGCGTGTGTGTGTGTGTGTGTGTGTGTGTGCATGCGTGCGTGCGTGTGTGTGTGTGCACATTTTCTTGCACACACGTGCAGGAAACATGACGTCAAACAGGCTTCATTTAATGAGCTGCTATTGTAGCATGTGTCACAGAGTTCACGTCCAATCATCTCCCTCGGTCTCTCCCTCTCATCCATCCTTTTATTCATTCCCTTTGTTCTCATTCATTTATTTTTATTCTCGCCACTGACTGAACTCTTTCATTTCCTGCGTGCACACTTTTTTTCCCACTCTCGCTGAACTGATTTACGATAACTGTTCATGCAGTAACACCGTGCTGGTCTCCATTTACAGTACTATTAATTCTAAAATCATTCATTATTCGTCATCAGAATGTGACATCGGCATCCACATGGGCGTAATCTCCAGTTTCACTTTCTTACTAAAGTCCCCCCAGAGAAGAAGAAGAAGAACGGCAGGTTAAAATTAGATGACTTCAGTTATCGCCACACGTCCAAAGCTCGACGCTTGGGAAGCAGCAGTGTGGCGGTGACTTCTTTACAGGCTTTATGAGTCTTGTTCTGAACACCTGAAGACACAACTGAGGGCTGAAAAAAGAAGTGCCACATTTGTTTTTTAGGTTTAAAGAAAATTACTAAATCTGAAGTTTATTTAGAGTAAATAAAAAGATACTAGAATTAGTCGCACACAGCTGTTTGTAGTAAGGATGGAAATTCAACAGCATCTATCAGAAAGGCTAAAAATTATTCTAAGCAGGGTCAATACATTACCTATATATCTATCTGTATCTCTCTCTGTTTAATGCCCTTGAGTGCTGATTTACGACATTACAATGTGCCTTCAGTTTGTTTCTATATGCAGGAGAGCCGTGGTTCAGTCTGAGAGCCAAGAGCGGCTGTAAATTTCACCTGAATTTCCTACAGAGACACAGAGAAACCCTCGACCCCACAAACCCCAGGAGCCGTATATAAGGATTAGCAGGGCTGTGTGTTTGGGCAGATGTTTTATGGCTCTGGACGCTGACATTTAAAAGGACAAAGTCACTGAAAACCTTCTCTGCAGGACGGACGGATGAGGAACGAGGGAGGAAGAGGAGGGGAACGTTCCCACCGTAAATCAAAACCGCTGACGTCTCGAAAAACTAAAATGTTCATCCTGAGCAGAAGCAGAGCGAAGAACAAAACTCCTTTAAATGAGGAACAAATCCTGATCGTACTCCAGGCCGGACAGCGGACGAGCGACGGGTGGTGAAGGGTTCAAATCCCCAACCAGCTAATTCATTGTTTCCATAGGTTAAATAATAAAATACAGAGACATGGGTTTGGACTGGAAGGGTGATTTATTAAACATTAAAAATCAGAACACAAGCTCAGACTAAACCAAACAGGATGTTAATGCCAACGCTGGCAGGAGTAAATTACATTCAGTCATAAGTAAGTTTCCTGGAATGAAACCTTTTGTACATTTGTTAATTAGAGAAAATTAGTTTCACAACATTTGTCCTACCGTCTCTTATTATGCTGATGATATTGTTAACTATTGTTTTCCATGCTTCCTCCAAACTGGATGGCTCTGACAGATTTATGGTTTCAGAGCTGATCAGACAGATGTTTTGGATCGTGTCACAAGCATAAAACAGGAGCTCTGTCGTTCCTACATTTACGCTGCGTCACTTTAAATGTTGCTGCTGCAAAGAATTGTGGGACGGCATTACCTCCTTTCCTTTGGTAAAGGATGGTCCAGTGTACGCTCTGCTAAAGGAGATAAGAAAGGAAGCACCTTTCTTTAGCTTTCAGAGAATCCGACCAGCTCTTGTCCCGGCTGCCACTTTAACACTCCCGGGTCATTTCACTCGGTTAGAAAACCTCCTGAGCAAAACAGACATTATTCAGGCACAACTACTCCAAAAGCTTACCCATCACACAGTAAGCAGTCGTCTGCGTACGTAGACACAATCCACACATGAACCCTGGACAGCAAGAACAGCAGCACCTGTTGTGATTGGCTAAACAACATGAAAACAAGAAAACAGCGCGCAACCGTTTAACAAGAGTAGAATAACGAGAGAATATGCAGAGAATACACACAGAATACGCAGAGAATACACACAGAATACGCTGTCGCTCGTGGTGTCATTTGAATCCCACTCATACGTTTACTGTGAAGGCAGGGAGTTTCCATTCAATTCAATTCAGCTTTATTGGCATGAATGTAAAACGACAATATTGCCAAAGCTACAAATAAACTACAAAAGAACAATTCATTTCATACATTTCATTAAATAAGTAAATAAAACAGTAAAAATGTGTTTGTGTTAAAAAAAATTAAAATAAATATGTAAAACTGTAAAAGTGTGTTTGTGTTATAAAAATAAAATATAAAAATAAATATTAAAAATAAATAAGTATAACAGTACAAGTGTGTATATGTTAAAAAAATAAAATATTAAAAATAAAAATAAAAGTGTGTGTGTGTTTTATAGACACTGAAAAAATCAGTATCAAATGTGAAATTTAAAAAATTAAAATTCTCTGATGACAAAATGCTTCCGTGCTCTTTACAAATATATGCCCAAAGACTGACTTTGCTTTTCTTTCTTTCATTTATATATTTTATTCCGGGCAACAATTTGCTCTCTACGTGCCTCTGTTTTCATTTCCATATTTATTTCTATACTTTATACATTGTTTCTTTATCTACTTTATCTATTTTATCCTGCTTTTTTTTAATGCAGGTCACACAGATCTGTAAAACTAATTTGTTATCATACGCCTACAGTGACAAATAAAAGATTCTTCAGTTCTTTCTTTCATTTGTCTCCTGGCTTGAAACATCCAGAGTTTACAAACAGCTCAGCAGAAACTCTGGAAATGAGGCCCAGCAGCAGCAGAAGAAGATGTGTGACCTGGTGTTGTTGCAGAGTTCGTGTAAATAAATAGTTTGGACGCTTACAGGTGAAACTGAACTTTGAACTCCATCATAAATCATAAAACTGACTCTCGTCTCCAACCGGGAACCACACCAAACCTTCAAATATTGATTTAAATAAAATAGCTTTGATCTTCTAAAGTCTGAAATCTGCAGACTTATTGATAATATGTGTGTCTCTGACAGTCTACGGACACGAGCTGAAACACATCAGATTATATAATATAATTTTTAATCTCTAATCAGAAACATGTTGAACTACAGAACACTCATTAGAAACAACATTTTAACTTGAACTAAATATGAATCAGGAAATATTTGAAATGCTTCTAATAGAGATTTTTTTAATCTGCAAACCTTTTAGTCAAAAAGCTTTATTTAATATTTTCAGGCAGAGGAACGAGAACGCACTGCGACCCCGACATGTGGATGAACCGACGCCCCCTGATGGTGAACCTCACCGTCGTCACAAGCGTCCGTCATCAAAGAGTCGACTCTTAAAGTTTGGTTTTGACATTTTTGAACACACACACACACACACTTCTTACGCAGGAGGTGTCAGATACGATCAGTCTGATTGGCCAAGAGCGAACACTGTGTTTCCCAAGAGGCCATGTGGCCGGCGGCGGTCTTAGACAGACAGGAAGTGCTGAGAGAGATTAGAGGGAGAGAAAGGTAAGGAAGAGAACTTTATCAACACACCAGCTCTGACAGCAGGATGTGGATGCAGCTCAGAGAGTCCGGCCCCCCTTTACGTTCATCTGACGGCACATTTATATAAAAGATCCAGGCGCCAGTGTTACTGTGTCGGACCTGAAACTGTCTGAATAACACAAAGAGTAATAAATGTTGTATCTCAATCATCATCTCGTCCTCACAGAACCAGTTTAATAAACTGAAATCCTTCTTGGATCAGATCAGTCTGTAGAAACTTCCATCAGTGACCTGACAGAGAGCTACAGAGCCCTAAATGACAACATGAACATTAGCAGGTCCGGGTTGGAGCTGATGTAGAGATTACTGCTGGTCGTGGATTCGCAGGTGCAGACAGGAAGCCCGAGTGAAAGCAGAACTTCCAGGTTCTGTTCCAGACGGAAGAAACCTCACTCCAAAGCCCTCTGACATTTGTACCAAGAATACATCTCACAACCATGTTGTGTGGCTTCATTACCTACGGACTGCGGTCACTGTTTTTACTTTTAATGAACACCATTTCCCATAAGTCAACAGACCATGGCAGGTTAAACGCCGCAGCTCGACAGAAGAGGCCATGACAGGTCAGACCTGGTACTTCCTGCAAGTCAACAGTTGGTGAATAAAGATCCTTAATGTAGCAGCAGGAACATGTTTCACTGGAAGAAACAGAAAATCAACTGTTGTCCTCCCTCCCTCCCTCTCTCTGCTGTAAATGTCAGACTGTAAATGTGATATATCAGCTCTGCAGCTCCCACATGTCCCGGCTGGTCTGGGATCTGTTAACCTGCAGAGGAATGTACAGGCCGACAGGAATGTGACTGAACAGAGTTTAATGTTCTGCAGGTTGAAGCTTTTCTGGGTTTGTTCAGTCAGGTGCACCAAAGGTTGCGTTCAGGCTCCAGTCGCTGGTTTAAAGGAACAGTGTGATGTTCTGAGAACCAGCTTAACTCTCAGCAAGTTTGCACTCTCATGTTTTTTTAATAAATCAGGCCGCAGCTGGTAAACTAAACCAAAAGCCATAACTGAATTTCAGGAATTCTGTTATGCAGTATAGAGACTAGTTGAATACTACGTAAAAATATGAGTTAAGGAATCACAGACTGAATTACTTTGCTTTCTTATTTTACAGTTAAAATTGTCTAATGTCCACAGACTAAAACCAGTTCAGTTAACATTCAATAAAAGTCCTGTTTTATGTGTTTTCTGTAGGCAAGTAACTGCTCTTTAAACAGGCTTGTTGACCTTTTCCTTTAAAAGACAAATGCAGGTTTTTTTGTAGGAAAACCTTCACTGGGAACGAGCCAACGCAAGATTACAGACATCACGGAGCATAAATATTTTAATTTTAATTTTTCTAACATTTAAGCCACACCCTAAATACACAGTTGGCCAATCACAGCGCAGTATAGGACACTTTCATGGCTGCGCTCCATTGACTGATGTAAAAAGAGTCGTTTTCTAGCTTTTTTTGTTTGTATTTTTCTCAGATCTGGTCAAACGCTGTTCCTGCGGCATCTTGTAATAGTTACAGCAGCTACCCAGAGAGGCTGAAAGGAGATTTATTCTCTTTCCAAAAACTAAAATAAATCCAGAAGAATGTCGGCTGTGGATCATTCCTAATGTTAGTTAGCTAACGCTGGCTAACTTCCTACTGAATGTAACGTAATAAAGCCCTGCTGTTCAGCCGGGGCCCTTGGGCAGCCGGGGCAGCCGGGGCCACGTTATCTCCGCTTAGGGTTATTAACCTTTAACGGAAACCTCTCCTCCTTCTTCAGCTAAACAAACCAATCCAAACTATTTACTTGCTTTGTCACACAGCTGAGCTACAAACACGTGATGATCTTATAGACCATGATGCATTGCTGCAGATCATTTTACTGCAACGTGAGTACTTTTACTGCAGTAAAGCATCTGAATACTTCTCCCACCGCTGTGTGTTGGTTACTTTGAGGATGGTTTTCATGTTTTCAGTATTTGTAGGTGTTTTTGCCACGTGCTCTGTCTGGCCATCTGTGTGTGTGTGTGTCGGTATACATGTGCATTGGTCAGATGGTCTGTCTAGACGTGTGTGTGTTCACGGCGTGATGGATCAGAGGGTCGGATAAGGATACTTCTATGTCGGGTGAGGTGGCGTTCTCTCTCTCTCTCTCTCTGTCTCTATGTCTCTCGACCAGAGTAGCTCGCTGTGACCTGTCTCTCTCTCGCACCGTCAGACAGGCTGTTGTTGGAGAGGCCCGCCTTTACACGCAAACACACACTGATGTCGGGCCGCCCACACATCACATCATCACGCACAAACACACAGACGGCCAGACAAACAGCATGACCTGGGAACACACACACACACACACACACACACACACACGTGTGAGCCATGAGTAATTGTCTGAATCACGCTGAGAAAGTCAGAGAAAGTAAGTGTACTTGTACTCTGTGTACTGTGTGTGTGTGTGTTGTGATGTTTGTAACTCAGTGTCCCAGTTAGACCGGAGCAGATCAAACTCCAATATTAAATATCATTCACTTATCTCAGACGGGTCGGTCCGGCGCTGCGGTGCAGAGCGAGACCTCCGAACAAACGGCGGAGGCAGTAAAGCACACGAGGTGGAGAGTTAGAGAGACAGAATCACAACACGGTGATTCATGCACGTCGTGGATTAAAGAGGATCTGGATTGCCCGCCTGGTTACACATCATGACAAACTGTTTTCACGGCTTGTTGGCAGAGGCGAACCCTCACCCCCACTCTTTCGTTTAGCTGCTGTCATTCTGCACATTAAGGTTCGGCCCTGTGGCTCAGGTGTTTCTCTAACGGGTTAAAACGCCCCCAGAATACTTCAACACTGTGTTGGATTAACGATCGATTCTTAGTAATGTTCACATCTGTTTGCAGAATACATGAAACCCTTTTTAAACTTGGTGAAATTCATGTAACCGTCAAACTGAAGCAGGACTGTGTGCATTTAGTTTAACCAAAGTCCTTATAGGAAAGTCCCGCCACTCAGCAGCCACCTTGGTAAAACCAGCTATCTCGGACTAACAAGACCAGTTCCCTCTCTCAAAGGAGTGGAGAGGTTCTTCATTACTGTTGGGGCTGAACCATTAATCGTTTTCAAATCAAAACTGCGATTTGACGCGTTTAGCTAATCGTGAAGACGGTGATTAAAATGTAGGTTAATTATACGTCTGCCCCGTTTTAAACAGTCGTGCAGTTACAGATTCATGCCGTTGTCGTCCTTGTGTGACAGATCTGTGAGCCCGCTCCGCAGGCTACATCCACATGGAAAATTTCAGAATAAGAGCGTTTTAACTGTGTATATTGTTGACATACGATCGGGAGTCTGCCCAGGGTGTTTTATTTTGAAACTCGACTAGATTCTCTTTGCCGTTCTGTGTCTGACTTCCTGCCGGGTTTATTTGTTCTGAGCTGCTTGACGCGGCTTCCGTCAAAAATAGACTGGCAGTGAATATTGAAAAATCGCAAATCGAATCGTAATCACAATATCTAGCAGAAAGGTCGCAATTAGATTTTGTTCCCCAAATCAGCCCTGATTTCTGTAGTGACTGTTGTTCCTCTTGCTGACCTTCATTGCTTTTGATTGATGATGATTGAATGATCTCCAAACTGCTTTCCTGCTTTGATCATGCAAACACACTTTCAGAGTTTTAAAATGTAAACCAACATCCTTTAGTTTGTTACCAGAATGACCCGACCTGATAGATTAACAGTAGAATCCAAAATGCCTCCTGTTAGTAAGGCCCTTCATCAGATTTGACCTCTGACCTCAGTGCAGGTTGTCTGAGATGACACAGAGGGTCGTGGTCTGGGTCACGCCTCCAGACGGCCGCCGTTAGTCATGTGCGGTCTGGCGTATTTCCGTGTCACACCCAGGCTGCCAGGACTCTGCTTCTGGGGGGAATCCTGCTGATGCAACACAAGCGCAGTCAGTCAGTGAGGTAATGTGTGGGTGGCTGCTAAAATAAAACGTCTCAGGCAGCAGAGACGTGCTGCGACCTGCGGAGACAGCCAGGTGTGTGTGTGGCATTAGGCCACACCTCTCTGTTGTTGTTATCGCCTGTCAGCCACGAGCAACAGACTGAAACACTGTCTGCTGTCAGTTAACATGATTTCATTTTCTTTTAAAGCTGCACAGACCAAGATTTGACCTCTACAACAAGCTGACACACAGCTCTGACAGGCTATCAGCAAGGATTAACATGTTAGCAAACAGCAGCTACAGAGCAACGTCGTCACATTACATTTAACCGTTTAGCTGACGCTTTTATCCAAAGCCACTATATGTCGGAGGTCGCACGCCTCTGGAGCGCCGAGGGGTCTTGCTCAGGGACACATTGGTGGACGTGTCACAGTGGGGACTTATATACATACGGACACATGGTCAAGACCCAGTTTTTAATAGGTGTGCGATGTGTAACAGTAAAGTCAGAGTAAGGAGCTGGGCCTGAAAACGGACTTTCAGCCAGGACGCCGGTTTTTGTTTCCCGTGTGAAACAAAAAGTCAACATTCAGTATTTTTATTTGTTACATAGGTCAACTAAGCAAATAACGTTATTCAACTTACATAATTTAAGTCACGTAAGTAACGTAGTTATTTTAACCATGATGCTTTCTCAAACCTAACAAAGTAGTTTTAGTGCCTTAACCTAACCAAACGTTAACCACTAGCTTTATTTTGAAAGTCTAACCGGACGTCTAACCAGGTGTTGACCAGGCGTCCATGCTGCTTCACGGTGAGTCGTGTTTGTGCCCCCTGATTAAGGTGGTGAGCGCAGCCTTCTCTCTCCGTTAGCTCCGTGTTTGTTCTCCACCAGCTCCTGAGCGAACTTGTGTGTTAGCTTATGGAAGGTGTTAGCCACTACGAGCTAAAGTGCTGTTGTAACTGAGGTGATAAAAGTTCTTCTTCTTCTGGTGTTTTCAGGTGCACCAGCAGCTCCTTCTGGAGGAACCTGATTTACACGCAGGCTGACTGTAATGACATGTGTGATCTGAGCAGCACAGATGCAGATCTCTGAGCGTAATCAGTGTTTATTAATTAGCATCTGGATTGAGACACTTGATGAGGGTGGTTTGCTGTTTGTGATTAATAATCCTGTTTATTAATTCCCATCAGAGTGGGTTCACCCCATATTCAGTGAGAATATTTGGATTCTTTCAACTTTGATAAAATTGTGGTGATTTAAAGAAAACCAGAGTCCTTTCTTTACCGTACGTTTGGTGAGGTTTCTATCTGCATGAGGTCATTTGGGCCACAGACACACCCATGGGTTCATTTCTGGACGGAGGTGTGTTGTTGTCCTGGTGTGTTTACTGCAGCCTCTGACATCCGACCACAGAGGTTTTGGCGAGCAGAGACTCTGACTAACACCTACGTTAACTGCTCACAGACAGACCGATGATAGAGACACATTCAGTGCTTCTTTGTTTTCACCTCTGTGTTTTAATCACAACGCGTCAGTGTCGTCAGATTTCAGTGCGGTTCTGACTTCTTACTGGAAGGCTCCGCTCCTCATGCACCCTGCACGCTGTGAGTGTTCAGGGCTGTCGTTTTCTGCAGTAACCACAGTTTACAGCCGTGTGTGCTTAAACATGTACTCACTGTACTTACTGTTTGAGTGTTTGTGCTCCGGCTGCCATTTACTGATGAGTGTTTGTGTGTGTTCACTGCGGGGCCGTTAAAGTGACAGACTTCAATTTTCACATATTGTTCTGGGATAAAGGAAAAACATTACTCATGAAAACAGCATGCGGGAGCTCTGGTGAGAGGGCGGCCATTAAATGTCACAACAGAAACACACTCGGTCCAAATCACACAAAGCTTGGTGAACAGTTCAAACTTGTTTTGCACATTTTTGTGGCTAGTTTGAGTTAAAAGCAGTAAGATTAGACGAACAATAGGTAACTCTTTACAGATATCCACGTTGACAACATTAATATTTGTACCAACATCAGAGCGTCCAATCCAAACTCATGGTGGCGCCAGAGGGAAAGTCGGGATCGCCGAAGTCAACACGTTCTCACTCCACATATGGACACGAGGTCGAGGCCCCTTTGCATCAGTGTCAGTGGGGGACGCCATAGAGCGTCATGTATAAACGCTAAAAGCACAGAACAGAAAAGTCCAAGTAAAGAGGTGGTGGGATTAGACGGGCGGGACAGAAACCGGAAGCTAGCCCAGGAGACTCCTGTGAGGACGATGGTGGATGGATCGCAGCGGGATTCGAACTCAGGTCTCTCACACCAAAGGCGCCGTTACCACCCCAACGTTGATTGTTAGTGAAGTCACGCGAGTCACGTAGTTATTTTAACCTAAACCGTGATGTTTTTCTAAATCTAACCAAGTAGTTTTTGTGCCTGAACCTGAACATTAAAACACTAGTTTTATTTTGAAAGTGTGACCGGACGTAGCTGGACACTAGCCCTGCACGAAAAAGGGGTTTCCACAGGGTCCATAAGTGACGAGTTGGGATTAAGAATAAAGACAGGAGGGTTCATCCTCTGGGGTGCGTGAAATGAAAATGAATCCATCCGATAGTTATTTCAGTCTGGACCAAACCGACCCACATCCCAGGAGCCACGGTGGCTACAAACCTCATCCTCTGGTCCATTTGAACAACTGTCACGAAATATAACCCCACGTTTACAAGAGAAGTAGAAACCCAAGTCCCACATGTGGTCCTGATGACTTCAGAGTGGGCGTGGCCTATCACATATTAGCATGTAATTGTTCCACTCAGAAGAAATGCATGAAGTCTGCCAGCTCCTTCTTTGGACTTTAAGTGTGTTTGTTCCTTTAATCCAGTTTCTGCCTGAGAGACAGTGAAAGGATGAGTGCATACATCTGGGTATATTCTGTACATGTGTGTTCTGTGTATTTCTGGTTCTTAATTATGTCTGTTTCTGAGAGTGTTCTGACGTTTGCATGCGATATTTTGACCGTGTTCCTGAACTGTGTGCGTGTGTGCAGTCATTACCCACCGTGAGTCATCTCTGGTCAAAACTGAAAAACAATCCAGCGCAGGACTTTCCAGATCAGCTCGGGTTGGTTGTCTCCCTCCCAGAATCGCTTTGTCCGGCTGGAAAGAAAACAGGCTGGCAGGAGACTAAACACTGAAGTGGGTTTTGTTTTTCTGTGGAACAAATCTACCCAAACTGAAGTCGCAGCTCACCTCATGTGTTTGTTCCTGATGTTTTCTGTCTGTGAGAACCAACAATTCCTCGAGAGCCCCGATGGTTACTGACATGAGGATCTCTTTTCATTTATTAGAAATGCCTGGTTTGTCACAAGCTGGCCTTCGCAGTCTTTAGTCAGTCTCCAGTGTTGGAGAAATGTCTCGGACAAATCTTGTTAAAAGTTTTATAGATCAGCTTCCTGTTTCGGACTCACCTGGTTCCCGTCTCTGAGCTGGGCGTCCCACACTGGTTTAGTCGGGATTTGGTCCGTCCCTGTTGGAACAAGCACTTAGTTGGAGAGGAAGGTCTGCTGCGTGACTCTACAGCAGTGGTCGGCAACAGGCGGCCCCGGGGCCAAAGCTGGCCCTCCAGTTGTAATATCTGGCCCGTGACCAGATTACTTTGATAGCTGCACAAAAACAAACATGAGAGCGGCTGGTACTGGAACGGATCTCAGTCGTGACAGCAAAAGTCACAAAATCACTTCCTCTTAAGTGATCGTGCCTACCAAAATAGTCTTTGCAGATTTAGTTTATGTCGTGTTGAATTGAGAGCTTTTACTTTGAAGAAAACGTGAGATCAGATTCCCCTGAATGAGAAGCGCAGCAGTTTCCTCTGCCTGGAGACGCTGGGTAATGAAAATAAGCGTCTATAGGTTGATGTGGACCAATCGCTGGGAGGCACACACTCCTGCACATGCTTAGTTGTGAACCTGTAAAACTCTTCATATGGGGACTGAACGCTTTGAACGGGCGTCCTGAGCGCTGCTGACTGAGCTGAAGAGCTCAGTGTTTCTGTGTGTGTTTCTATGTGTGTGTCTGTGTCTGTATGTGTTTCTATGTGTGTGTCTGGGTCTGTGTGTGTTTCTGTGTGTGTGTCTGTGTCTGTATGTGTTTCTATGTGTGTGTCTGTGACTGTGTGTATTTCTGTGTGTGTGTCTGTGTCTGTGTGTGTTTCTATGTGTGTGTCTGGGTCTGTGTGTGTTTCTGTGTGTGTGTCTGTGTCTATATGTGTTTCTATGTGTGTGTCTGTGTCTGTGTGTGTTTCTATGTGTGTGTCTGTGTCTGTGTGTGTTTCTATGTGTGTGTCTGTGACTGTGTGTATTTCTGTGTGTGTGTCTGTGTCTGTATGTGTTTCTATGTGTGTGTCTGTGTCTGTGTGTGTTTCTATGTGTGTGTCTGTGTCTGTATGTGTGTCTGTGTGTGTGTCTGTGTCTGTGTGTGTTTCTGTGTGTGTGTCTGTGTCTGTATGTGTTTCTATGTGTGTGTCTGTGACTGTGTGTATTTCTGTGTGTGTGTCTGTGTCTGTGTGTGTTTCTATGTGTGTGTCTGGGTCTGTGTGTGTTTCTGTGTGTGTGTCTGTGTCTATATGTGTTTCTATGTGTGTGTCTGTGTCTGTGTGTGTTTCTATGTGTGTGTCTGTGTCTGTGTGTGTTTCTATGTGTGTGTCTGTGACTGTGTGTATTTCTGTGTGTGTGTCTGTGTCTGTATGTGTTTCTATGTGTGTGTCTGTGTCTGTGTGTGTTTCTATGTGTGTGTCTGTGTCTGTATGTGTGTCTGTGTGTGTGTCTGTGTCTGTGTGTGTTTCTGTGTGTGTGTCTGTGTCTGTATGTGTTTCTATGTGTGTGTCTGTGACTATGTGTATTTCTGTGTGTGTGTCTGTGTCTGTGTGTGTTTCTATGTGTGTGTCTGTGTCTGTGTGTGTTTCTATGTGTGTGTCTGTGACTGTGTGTATTTATAATAATAATAATAATCCTTATTTGTAGAGCACTTTTCAAAAACAAGTTACAAAGTGCTTTAACAAGTGTAAAGAATAATACAAAAAAAGATAAGAGCATGAAAATTTAATATAAAATTAGTAAAATACAATAAAATAAAAGGGATAAAATAAAGTCAAATAAGATCGGGAAAGGCTCTCCTATAAAAGTATGTTTTAAGAAGGGACTTAAAAGAGTTCACTGACTCAGCCGACCTGATTTCCTCGGGCAGGCTGTTCCAGAGCCTCGGGGCCCTGACAGCAAACGCTCTGTCCCCTTTA
>NC_060150.1:48655131-48662567 GCF_021292245.1 Micropterus dolomieu | reverse complement strand
TGTGTGTGACTGTGTGTATTTCTGTGTGTGTGTCTGTGTCTGTGTGTGTTTCTATGTGTGTGTCTGGGTCTGTGTGTGTTTCTGTGTGTGTGTCTGTGTCTGTATGTGTTTCTATGTGTGTGTCTGTGTCTGTGTGTGTTTCTATGTGTGTGTCTGTGTCTGTATGTGTGTGTCTGTGTCTGTGTGGGTTTCTATGTGTGTGTCTGTGTCTGTGTGTGTTTCTGTGTGTGTGTGTGTCTGTGTGTGTTTCTGTGTCTGTGTGTGTGTCTGTGTCTGTGTGTGTGTGTCTGTGTCTGTGTGTGTGTGTGTCTGTGTCTGTGTGTGTGTGTGTCTGTGTGTGTTTCTATGTGTGTTTCTGTGTCTGTGTGTCTGTGTGTGTTTCTATGTGTGTGTCTGTGACTGTGTGTATTTCTGTGTGTGTGTCTATGTGTGTCTGTGTGTCTGTCTGTGTGTGTCTATGTGTGTGTTTCTGTGTGTGTGTGTGTGTCTGTGTGTGTGTGTGTCTATGTGTGTGTCTATGTGTGTGTTTCTTTGTGTGTGTGTGTCTGTGTGTGTTTATGTGTGTGTTTCTGTGTGTGTCTGTCTGTGTGTGTGTGTGTGTGTGTCTGTGTGTGTGTTTCTGTGTGTGTGTGTGTGTATCTGTGTGTGTCTGTGTGTGTGTGTGTGTTTCTGTGTGTGTGTCTATGTCTGTGTGTGTGTTTCTGTGTGTGTGTGTGTGTCTATGTGTGTGTTTCTGTGTGTGTGTCTGTGTGTGTGTGTCTGTGTGTGTGTGTGAGAGTGTCTGTGTGTGTGTGTATCTGTTTGTTTGTGTGTCTATGTGTGTTTCTGTGTGTGTGTCTATGTGTGTCTATGTGTGTGTGTGTCTATGTGTGTTTCTGTGTGTGTGTGTTTCTATGTGTGTGTGTCTATGTGTGTTTCTGTGTGTGTGTGTCTATGTGTATTTCTATGTGTGTGTCTATGTGTGTGTGTGTGTGTGTGTGTCTATGTGTGTTTCTGTGTGTGTGTGTCTGTGTGTGTGTCTATGTGTGTTTCTGTGTGTGTGTGTCTATGTGTGTGTGTGTGTGTGTGTGTGTTTCTGTGTGTGTGTGTGTCTATGTGTGTGTGTTAATCCCTGGTATTAACTGTGTCTAGACTGTTGAGTCTCAGAGGTCCTCGCTGTGCAGGGTCACCTCGCTCTCTCTTCCCACAGAGGAGTCACAGGAAGGGCTTCAGCCTCTCACCGGACCACAGCAGACCTCCTCTCACCTCCTTCGCTCTGTTGTTTACCCTCCTTTCATCTCTCTCTATCGTAACCTGTGCTGTCCTCTCCTAACGCCTCTCCTCATCTTCTTCTTTCCTCTCCTCTTCTTTTATCCTCTTCTCTCATGGTCTCCTATCGCCTCATGTCCTCTCCTCGTTTCTTTTTTAAATCTCCTTTATGTCAGCTCCTCACCTCCTTGCCTCCTTCCTTCCTTCCTATGATTTCCTCTTCTCCTAATTACTTTCCCCTCCTTTCCTTTTCCTCCTCTCCTACGACGTGAATTTGTTTTTTTATCTTCTCTGTTCAGGCAAACGAACCTTCAAACGTCTGAACGTCCTTGAACGCAGCAGACAGACAGACGTTACGGTGACCCCAGTGTGAATCTGGTGAAGCTCCGCCTCCTCCTCCTTCCTCTCGAGCAGGTCAGCAGACCTGGTGGCGTGATGTCATCCAACCTGATGATGTCATCACACTGACTGCTGTTGTTTTTTCTTTCTTTAGTTTTTTCGACTTAAACTCAAGCTGCAGCCGGGTGAGGCGAGGTGAAGCGTCCCGTCTGACCCTGCAGACAGACGCTGCAGTAAATACGCAGCGTAACTATAGCGTGCAACACACACACACACACAGACGCTGTGATGGCCTCTGCAGAGCTGTATTTTGTTGTTTCCTGGTGGGAAAGTTTCCAGCTGCAGAAAGTTTCCAGCTCTGATGTTTTGGGGGGATTCCTGCAGAGGATGGAAAGAAAAGCCTCAGTTTGTTTCCGCCTGCAGAAGATCAGACTGATGCTCAATATGATTAGATCCATTATATCTGACTGTAATTAGACTTCAGCCAACATCCGGGGTTCAACTTCCAAACACTCTTAAAGGACCTTCATAGTTTTTGTTACATATTTTAGTTTATTAACCACAAGAAATATTCCAGCTGACCGACTCGCCGAGACGTGAAAGTCTCTGCAGAGCGAGATCCTGTGCACCTGTACGTGAGAAAATGTGACCTTTAAAGCAGTGGTGTTTGTCTCCGTGGGGTGGGACAGATTCCTCCAAGACTGAGTATTATTATAAACACAAGAAGAAGAAGAGGAGGGGGAGGAGGAGGAGGAGGAGGAGGAGGAGGAGGAAGACTGCCAAAGTCCCACTCTGTGATCTCCAATCCATCTTTCACTGAACACAAACAGATGGTTTCCAATTCAGAGAAGATAGACAGAAAGAGAGATAGAGAGAAAGATAGATAGAGATAGATCGATAGAGAGAGAGAGATAGACAGAGCAGATAGATAGAGATAGACAGAGAGAGATAGATAGAGAGAGAGAGATAGAGAGAGCAGATAGATAGATAGATAGAGAGAGAGAGAGAGAGAGCAGATAGATAGATAGATAGATAGATAGAGAGAGATAGAGAGATAGACAGAGAGAGATAAATAGAGAAAGCAGATAGATAGAAAGAGAGAGATAGATCGATAGAGAGAGAGAGACGGAGCAGATAGATAGATAGAGAGAGAGAGAGAGAGAGCAGATAGAGATCGATAGAGAGAGAGAGAGAGAGATTGATAGATCGATAGAGAGAGAGATAGACAGAGCAGATAGATAGATAGATAGAGAGAGATAGAGAGATAGATCGATAGAGAGAGATAGACAGAGCAGATAAATAGATAGATAGATAGAGAGAGATAGAGAGATAGATAGATAGAGAGAGATAGACAGAGCAGATAAATAGATAGATAGATAGAGAGAGAGATAGAGAGAGATAGAGAGATAGATCGATAGAGAGATAGATCGATAGAGAGAGAGATAGACAGAGCAGATAGATAGATAGATAGATAGATAGATAGATAGATAGATAGATAGAGAGAGAGAGATCAATAGAGAGAGAGATAGACAGAGCAGATAGATAGATAGAGAGATGTAAACAGAAAGGAGAAGGAGAGAGAGAGCAGCAGAGGGAGCAGAGTAATGAAGTGGACAGGCAGTGAAAGTAAGAGATATGTAAACTACTCCAGTTGTATTTACATGACAGGTGCCCGGAGAGGACAAACAGAGCTGGGCTTTAATCCTTCACTTTATAAAGAGGACATGTGGATATCGTCAGCGTCCCGCAGACATGCAGAGCAGAGGCAGCAGCTCGCTTCCTGCAGCTCGTGTAGATTATACATTCCTGCTGATCTTTTTATTCTCCTTCAGATTTCTGATCGACCTCCTTCCTTCCAGAGAGACTTTAGTTTCTCTCCATGAAAATCATCCTGCAGGGACAGAAACTTGTAAACATGTAATAAGTGCTTTATAACACACTGTGATGCGGCTGTAAGCAGGTACGAGGACGGTTTAAAGAGAATATTAAACTTGTTGTTTGTTTGTTATTTGTTGTCAACACGGACTCACAGCTGTGTTCCCACGATGCATTTCGGTGAGAAACATCCAGTCACAGAGCTTCCTGTGACGTGTTTTCCTAATGGCAGTGAAAGAGAAACAGATTTTAGGAGTCGATTTTGAATGAATTCAGCAGCAGAGGCGACCTGATCCGATCACAAAGTCACAGACTAAACCTTTTGGAATCACACCTCTGACGGGTTTCTTCTCCAAAGCACCAGCAGCTGAGGCTCATGGGTATTGTAGTATTTAGACCTATAAATGCACAGTGCAAAGTGATGGGAAAAACCTGATTCTGATTGTAACATTATCCAGGAGGGTTTCTATGTTCAGTAACCTTGAAACAGTGATTGAAAATTTGGACCACACATCAGGAACGAGTGGCTCCTCCCACTTCACAGCGCTATAAAGTAGATTACAGATAATATAGAAAATGTCTTATTGTCTCTACTAAAATGACGCGGGAAGCTTCCGGTCTGAGATGTGAAGCCACCTTAAACCTGCGTTCTATCGAACGGCCAGCAGGGGGCGACTCCATTAGAAATAATGTTAAAATGTTTCTACTTCTCAGCTGATTTATTCCCTCAGTAAACACTTTCCTGATGAGTTTCTGGTCTCAGTCGCTAGTTTCAAGTCTTCTTCAACACAGCATGATGTTCATTTAGTAAATTATGGTCCCATTTAGAGGAACAGAGACCAGGAAGCAGGGGAGGCTTTAGGGCGGGATTATCTGTGATTGACAAGTCGTTACCATGGCGACCTGTCACCCAGGCTAGAGTGACTCATACCCACGGCGATGTGTAAATTTAACCATCGCCGTTGAAAAAGCTTATTAGGAGTCGGCTGTTCACTTTCTCTGGTGAGAACACTTAGTTTTAAGACAAAGTTATCAGCCCTGTTAAAATGACAGTTAACGTGAATTACAGATGCACCTAGCTAAGCAAGCTAGCTAGCTCCGCACACGGATGTTAGCTGTGGTTGCAAAAACTCAACATGGCGGGGCCCTATCGGCCAAACTCGAGGCTTCAAAACGGCAGTCCACAAATCACCAGGTGACGTCGCCATGACCACGCTCACTTCTTATATACGGTCTGTGACTAAAACTTAAAGCCGTGGTAATAAAATGTATTTCAGAAGGACAAATTAACAACAGGTCAACAACAGGTCAACAACAGGTCAACAACGTGGGGGAGGCTTCACCCTCCGCTGCTGAAACGCTTCTGTGGGATCCATGCACACCATGTCGTGATTACCCATCATGCACTGTGGCCACAGCTGTCATTTGTATTTCAGTATAATGAAACATGCGAGAACCAAATGTTGGACTGTTCCTTTAAAAGCCACGAGGAGGGGAAAAAAACAGAGAGTTATGAATGAGAGGAAAGATGTGTGTGTGAGCCCAGTAATGAAAGTGTATGGGTCCACTGGGAGAGCTGAGTCACTTTTCTCTCTGACCTGTGTGTGTGTGAGAGTTTCAGGTCTGGGAAACACATCGGAACTGACAGCCGCCTCAGACAAAAGGCCTGGTCCAGATCTCACACAGGGCCAGAGGCGATGTCTTTAGGAAGTGGCGTCAGGGAGAGAAAAATATTCATTGGAAAACAGAAAACAGAGGGAGAGTTTGGAAAGGACACGATGGGAAAGAAGTGAAGACAGATTACAAAACAAGGAGAGAGATCATCATCATCACACATGCATTAACAGGATAATACCAATAGATTGCAGTTCATGCAGAGAATATTCAGCCAGAGGCAACAGAGAAACAGAAACATTATGTTTATAGAAGTTATCTCAGTGCACACTGTTCGTATAGAGCAGGTCTAGACCGGACTCTGTGAGATTATAACCCAGCAGAGCCCACCATGAGCAAACACCTGAGCACAGAGGCAAAGAAAACCCCCCTGACCTGAACCCAGACTCGGGGTCGGCGGCCGTCTGCCTCCATCAACTGGGGCGGGGGTGAGAGAGTCAGACGCAGAAGGAGCGAGGAGAGCGAGTAGAAAAACACAAGACTACAGGGGATGAAAGGAGGCCAGTTAGTAAGATGCATTATGGGACAGTAAACACGTGGTTCATGTTGTGAAACCGTCGACGTTTGGTTAGGTGTGTGGTTTGGGTTAAAGTAAGCAAAGTGTCATGTGACGGAAGTCAGTAACGCTTTTTAAGTCAAAGCTCAACATTTAATTGGTTTCACACCGTTGTCCTGACAGAAGGTCGGGGGTTTGACCCCCGTCACCCGACTTCCTCCTTTGCTATCGTTGTACGGCCACTAGAGGGCGCTGCAAATGTAAATGTGGGTCATAATAAAAAACAAACCCCCCGTATTGTCGTTTTTCTGGTGCAGACAGTCTCAGAGAAAGAGGAGGAGAGAAGACCTCAGTGCATCATGGGAAGTCTCCCGGCAGTCTAGAGGCCTATAGCAGCATACTAAGAGCTGGTTCACCATTACAAAGTTATGTGTCATCGCTCTCTGCAGAGAAAACAAAATGGCGACACACAGGACCGGCAGTGGCCGCTTCTCCATCAGCGTTTCTTTATGCGCATTTTGAAGCATCGCATCAGAAAAGGTTGATGAAACGGCAAAATTCAAAAAGAATAATCCTGAATTTTTTCGCTCGCTTGAGGTGGTTTTTGTCGACAAAGAGTAAAGGCGCTAAATGGGAGATGGAAACACTTTTGCCTAATAAGTTCTGACGTAGCGTACTCATGTCTGATCTGCTGAATATTCCCATAACGTGCGGAGACATGGCTGGAAGCAACTTGCCCGCTTGAATCACATTCCTGAGGGCCTCTTTTTCTAAGATCAGTGGTCCTCAGGTCCATGTGACTGGTTTCGTATCTGGTTTGAACCCAGACGTCGTGTTTATTACAGCCACGCGTAACGTCAACTACTGACGTAACTACGCTCGCCGTCGACCAAAACACTTTTGAAATGAGGCCTTTCTTAGCAGCTCTCGACTTGTCCAGGGGAGCCGATGGCCATCAGTCATCATTAACCTGAAAACTGTTAAAAATCTGTTTGTTCAGTTTATGTTTTGGTCTCATTTGATCTTAAAGAGCATTTAAACACTTTCCTACACACTCCAGTGTCCAGTTTATTAGGAACACCTGTCCAAACTAAGTCAGTCTGATGCTGTGAGAGAGGTGTTTCTGTTATTGTGTCCACCCCCTTCATATAAACGAGGCTGACTAACAGAAACGTGACAGCAAACAAAGCCGACCCTGCGGTGGGTCAGTGAGACACGACGAGCGCGCTCAGGTCTGAAGCTCTGCTGCGTGACCAGGAGAGCTCAGCTTCTCCGACGCCTTCACAAACACCACAACAACACGCCGACTGCCAGCAGGACATATAGAAAGGTTTCCATATTCGTCATCAGACGTTATGTAAACAAATGTTACCACCCTTAGATTTATGTAAGGCTCTTCAGCACACACTCCAGCACCTCCCCGGGGTGACTCACCGCGCATACATACACCTCTACGCACACACAGCGTGGACGAAGCAGCAGCGTGACAGCGAAGAGGTTTCACTCTGGACTCAAACCAGCAACCCCTCAGCTCCTTCAGCTGAGATCAAGTCTCTTATTTTCCCTTTTAATCATAAATCCGATGAAATATCTCAGATTCACATTAAAGCAAGGTAATAAATGATGGTCTTTTATGGTGAGACATGTTTTAAAGAGCTGCAGACAGTTTCCTGCAGTACAGAGCAGCTGAGCGTCCGTGTGTCACCGTCCAGGTTTACTGAAGCTCTGCGTCGGAGTAGAAAGGACACCTTTAAATAATCTACTGTCTCGTTAGCCAGTCAGCTGACGAGCCTTTGTCCTGATC
>NC_060150.1:48654024-48655111 GCF_021292245.1 Micropterus dolomieu | reverse complement strand
GACGAAGCAGCAGCGTGACAGCGAAGAGGTTTCACTCTGGACTCAAACCAGCAACCCCTCAGCTCCTTCAGCTGAGATCAAGTCTCTTATTTTCCCTTTTAATCATAAATCCGATGAAATATCTCAGATTCACATTAAAGCAAGGTAATAAATGATGGTCTTTTATGGTGAGACATGTTTTAAAGAGCTGCAGACAGTTTCCTGCAGTACAGAGCAGCTGAGCGTCCGTGTGTCACCGTCCAGCTTTACTGAAGCTCTGCGTCGGAGTAGAAAGGACACCTTTAAATAATCTACTGTCTCGTTAGCCAGTCAGCTGACGAGCCTTTGTCCTGATCGTCTTGCTGATACGGGCCTCAGATCAGGAAACGCCGATTTTCAGGGAAATCACAAAGGACCGCCAACGTAAGTCAGAATTCATTTGATGGATAGGCGCCAGTTACGAAGTAACTAACTGGATCACGGGGCGGACACACAAGGTCAACACTGTGAGGCAGGTCAACGCAAAATGAAACGAGTTAGTCGCATCCGAGCGCCCCCGTCGAGTGAATGGAACAAAACACGATTAGTCCTGCACACCGGAGCTGGAGACAGTGAACCAGGAGGGGGGAAGGAAACGTTTCACTCCAGATGACGGCAGCTCGAGGAAAAAGTAGAAAAGAGTAACAGAACACAAACATCTGGGTTCTGGACCTCGGTTTTGAAGTCACGGTTCGCTATATTTTCGGTACAGTAAGGGAACAAATGCAAACATTAAATTGCTGCTTGTTTATTATGAACTTTTGTAACAAATTGGACATAACAAATAAATTATATAAAATAATAAAACTGAACAAGAAATAAAATTTTGCTGCAAACTACTACCAAGTTCTCCACTAACTAAAATATTCTCAAAACAACACCACATATAGCTGATGAATAACATGGATTACAGTGCAGCATTCTTCTTCTTCTGTTAATCCGTCTATGAGCGTCATCAATCCCAGCTTGAAGGCCTGCTCATTTAAAAAGTCTGTTTAAAAGCTGAAAGGCGTTTGCACAGTGCTCGTTTTTCTCCCTTGTTGCAGTGACGTTCTCCTTCGTGTGTTAC
>NC_060150.1:48647258-48654004 GCF_021292245.1 Micropterus dolomieu | reverse complement strand
GACGAAGCAGCAGCGTGACAGCGAAGAGGTTTCACTCTGGACTCAAACCAGCAACCCCTCAGCTCCTTCAGCTGAGATCAAGTCTCTTATTTTCCCTTTTAATCATAAATCCGATGAAATATCTCAGATTCACATTAAAGCAAGGTAATAAATGATGGTCTTTTATGGTGAGACATGTTTTAAAGAGCTGCAGACAGTTTCCTGCAGTACAGAGCAGCTGAGCGTCCGTGTGTCACCGTCCAGCTTTACTGAAGCTCTGCGTCGGAGTAGAAAGGACACCTTTAAATAATCTACTGTCTCGTTAGCCAGTCAGCTGACGAGCCTTTGTCCTGATCGTCTTGCTGATACGGGCCTCAGATCAGGAAACGCCGATTTTCAGGGAAATCACAAAGGACCGCCAACGTAAGTCAGAATTCATTTGATGGATAGGCGCCATCAAATGAAGTCACCAACATCATTAATCCCCACAGGAGGTCGCGTTCCCTGCGCGGTTTGTCAGCAGGACTACGGTAAAACTGATCACCATGAAACTCGGTGGGAGCGTGTAGCACAGGCCGAGGACGAAGTAACTAACTGGATCACGGGGCGGACACACAAGGTCAACACTGTGAGGCAGGTCAACGCAAAATGAAACGAGTTAGTCGCATCCGAGCGCCCCCGTCGAGTGAATGGAACAAAACACGATTAGTCCTGCACACCGGAGCTGGAGACAGTGAACCAGGAGGAGGGAAGGAAACGTTTCACTCCAGATGACGGCAGCTCGTAACACAAACATCTGGGTTCTGGACCTCGGTTTTGAAGTCACGGTTCGGTATATTTTCGGTACAGTAAGGGAACAAATGCAAACATTAAATTGCTGCTTGTTTATTATGAACTTTTGTAACAAATTGGACATAACAAATAAATTATATAAAATAATAAAACTGAACAAGAAATAAAATTTTGCTGCAAACTACTACCAAGTTCTCCACTAACTAAAATATTCTCAAAACAACACCACATATAGCTGATGAATAACATGGATTACAGTGCAGCATTCTTCTTCTTCTGTTAATCCGTCTATGAGCGTCATCAATCCCAGCTTGAAGGCCTGCTCATTTAAAAAGTCTGTTTAAAAGCTGAAAGGCGTTTGCACAGTGCTCGTTTTTCTCCCTTGTTGCAGTGACGTTCTCCTTCGTGTGTTACTATTAGTGAATTAGCAGGTTTCACTGCTGAGAAAAGTCGCCCGCTGCTTTCGTCTGATCGACTTGTCCGTTGTTGTGCTTCACTGGGAACCGAAGTGTTCACAAACAGAAGACCTGAACAAATAAGGAGGGTCTTACAGCTCTGGCTTCTCTGCACTGTCCCGTGATGCTTAACTCACTGGTTAGCGAGAGTAGCGCCTGTGTAGCGCCGCAAGGCAGAGATTTGGTCCGCCACTTAATATGTCCGTGTGGAAAGTCAGAATTTACGCATGTTCCACACAAAACAAGGCTGATATTAGACATTAATAACTGAATTCAGTGCCACGTGCACTGTTCCGAATACATGCACTGTTACACCCCTAAAAAAAAGCCCGCTACGCCACCGTTCACACACACAGAAGCAATTTGGGGTTCAGTGTCTTGTCCAAGCTGGGGGATCGAACCACCGAGCTTCTGATAAGTGGCCACAGATGGCCGAGCACATCAATGTTCAGCACTCAGAAAGTGTGCACAGTGTGCAGCAGATTTAAGAAAATGAAAACACATTTTGCAGAGGACCAGTGGGACTGTGAACGCTACGCTCACGGGACGGAGATTCAAGATGGAGGCCCCCAGCTGCTCGACTACTGATCGAAAATAACACACTGTTCTCAGCCCCAAACCGGACTGCAGCATCAGGCGACCTGGAACACCTGGAAGAATCCATGGAGGAGCACTTCAACATGAAAAAGGACAAAACAATTCTACCCTCTTCAGTCCAGGTACGACCCCGTCCACATCCCCAAAGCCTCCACGCCGCCCAGAGGTGAGCGACCTTCTAACGTGTTGAAAGCAAACTAATCGGACTCGACGCCAGAATCGCACTAATAAAAGTACTACACGGGGAGTTCCAGGCACTGCGCCACAGCCTGGAGTCCAGTCAGGACCAAATCAAAACACTTAGCAGAGGAAACAACTCATCCCCCGGCTCAGCTCCGCTACAGCAGAACACACGGCATTCTGGACCTACAGCGACGCAGCATGAGGGACAACTTACCGGTGTTCCCGAACAAACACCAGGCGACCCGGAACAATCTGTTAAGGAGATGTCCGCTCGGCTCAAACCACCCGGAGAAACTGTGAACAACAACGGATGCAAACTGTTTCCACCCTCAGCAGTTAACGCAGGGCACCGTGGTTCCCCGTCGAGCCGGTTCTGCTGGACCGCATTTCCATCTGCTGTTATTCTGTTACATTAGTTCCTATGTCTGGATTTGTTTCCCCATGTTTGTGTCTCTCTGTGTCTGCCAGCACTGTGAAACAGCTTTGGCTGATCTGCAAGCAGCCACGTGCAAGAAACACATCTACCAGATTAAAATCAACCTGTTTCCTGCTCGACACAAAACAAAGAGGCAATTTAATGATTAGAAATATCTCATTTGTCCATAACGGCGCCGTCACAGACCCGGAAGGACGTTTCATCAGCAAAACACATCAATAAACAATAATCCAGTAACAGTCGGTCATGTTTGCGATGACCCGTCCTTCTTCTTCTTTGTCCTTATTTCAAACATTTCCGTTCGTCCGTCATCGACCCATCAACAGATCTAATATTTGATAATCCGCAGAAACAACAGAACAGAGACAGGACGCAGAGGACAGAGTGGACGTCCTTCCTGCAGAAAAAAGTTCTTTATGTTTATGTCTCACAATAAAAAGAGAACTTCCTGTACAGCTTGACGTCTTCAGCAGGAACCGGTGGGCTTGGAGCTCAGACCGTTTACACCAGAATAAAGATGCTCAGAGGACCTCCAACATGGCCGCCGCAGCGCTCGTTCTGCTGTGTTTACTGCCTGTAAATTAGCCCGATGACAGCTGTGGACGCCGCGTGAGCGACGAGGACGTCCTCGTTAACGCCTACACACCTGCGAGCGTGCGCGTGTGTGTTTGTGGAAAATGTTTTTGTTTACGTGGGTGTAAAGTAATTTTAACGTTTCCGCAGCTGATGATTCACATCCAGCTCGTGCGCCCAGAGGAAGTGTTTGTGCGAGCAGAGGAACGCCAGGTCGACGGGTGGTGACAGTTTGACCGCCATCGAGAACCCGCCGGCCCTGCAGGAGAGTAAACACACACACACACCAGACCTCGTTCAGCATTGTAAACACACAGAGTTTCACATGTGTGTGCGCTGATTTAACGGCCCCGTGGTTCCTCTCTTGGAGGTGGGACTTGCTGACAGTCAGGATTTATAGCTGACCAATTAGGGAGCCCCTCAGGTCTACAACCGGCCAATTAGAGGCCTCGGCTGATTTATGATCCGGAGCGCACCTGTCTGCGCCTCAGCCAATCCAATAACACATCACTCAGCCGGTGTGTGAGGACTCACAGTCGCCTCGTGTGTTCAGATCCTCCTGCTGCTGAACGCTCCGCTCTCATTGGTGGCCAGAACCTGCACTTTCAACCAGGAGACCGGGCTTCATGTCACTGAACGCTGGATGTTTTTCTTGTCCTCCTCAGTTAGGTAGGTTCTGTGAATTGCATAAGTTACGTAAGTCACTTTATTTACATAAGTTAACTGACGTACGTAGTTATTTTAACTCAAACCATGATCTCTTCCTAAACCTCACCAAACTGCAACATTTCACAACTTTAGCAACGTCCCGTTTCAAAATGCTGATGTTTTGCAACCTTTTATTTTGAAAGTCTAACCGGATGTTGCACATGTTGCCGCGGGGGCCTAAACGTCGATGCTGAAGTGTACCAAGGGCACTGAAAAGCGAAGCCAAGGGGTCTGAACACACAGGTGTTGCTGACGCTGGGATGTTCTGAACCAAGACATGTTAAATAAATGAAAACGCTTTGAGAAAAGTTTATTTGCACACTAAAAAAACATGCAGTGCAGTTTAAAAAGAGAAGAAAGCGTAACTGAGTTCTTTCCTATTCTTTGTTTCTCTTTTTATCAGCGAAGACATTTCCACCTTAAGTTGAGCAGGAAACGTAAGAGTAAGAGAAGCTTACGTTACATCCTCCTAAATAAATCTGAGACATGAAGGAGGCTCGGACAGAAGTGGGAAACTCCTGCAGCTCTGGGTTTTCTATTCTTTTCTAATTGACCATTTTCTGTGAGTGGACATGCAGACAGCTGAACAAAAGACTAAACCGTCATACATGAAGAGTCTGAGCTTCATTAGCTTCATTAGCTTCATTAGCTTCATTAGCTTCATTAGCATGAATAACGGTGAAGCATTGTATTCATCTGTTGTTTCTGTGATGCACTGATGGACGGCGGCGTCACGGTCCGCCCTCGCTGTGAAGCAGGAACACTTGAACAGAGGGAATGTTGTTGTCTTTGATTCACACAGACTGGAGCTTCTTTCCACTTTGCTTGGCAGCCGTGAGTTTTCATCGGGGCGTTCTGGGGATTCCCTGCTCCATTCCAAGAAGAGACGCCGTCGTCCAGAAGGAAACATCTGACTGCGCCGCTCCTCCGTCTGCACTCCGCTGACCTCATGTGATTCCACATCTGCGTTTCATAACGTGGCGTTAACGCAGCGTAAACAGAGTCGGCCGCTCACAGTAACTGGGTGATCCGATATTTCTGTAAGCGGGCCGCGGCGTCGGAGCAGGTTGGTGGTAAAGATGGCGGCCGCCTCCGTGTAGAGGAACAAAGAGAGAGAGAGAAGGATTCTCTCATGCGTCCACGCCCGCAGCCTGACATTTCTCTGCACACACAGCTGCTGCTGGCTGAAGAGATCACACACACACACACACTGATAGCATCACGCCCCTAGTTTCCCATGGTGCATTGTAAACAGAACACGCCCGTCCGCCTGTGGCAGCACTTCAGACGACACACACACTCATCCACACACTGAAATATACATAACACACACAGCTGAGGCTCGTCCAGACGCCGCTTCCTGGCGCAAAGGCTCATGGGAACCGTGCAGTTTTTTATGACCCACAATGCTCTTGGAGCGCGACGGTGGAGTCTGGTGAGTGACCCTAAAGGACCCCCAGCGTGACGCGTTTAGCCTAGCTTAGCACAAACACTGGAAGCAGGGGGAAACTGCTAGCCCAGCTCCATCAGAGCCACTGGCCCCCGTGAGCTGGCGGTCCAGCTGGGTCCAGCAGAACCCGACGAACATCACGACGATCCGCCTGCTGGATTTTGAGGCGTGCACATGTAGACGCGTGCAGAACCTGATTTATGTGCTCCAGCGTTCACGGTCACTGTGGAGCTGAAGACCGGCAGAGAGGTTCGGGTTGTCCAGGGTCGGCGGGCTGAAGGAAGAGTGTGTGAAGGTCAGGAACAATAACACAACACAGCTGTGAGGCTTGCAGCTCGCCATCGGCCCCGCGCAGGAAGGTCACTCCGTCTGCAGCGGGCCCTCAGGGGTCTGTCCGCTCACGGGGGTTCACACACGTTTTCACGGGCCAAAGTGTAGCTTCGGTGAATTTGAATTCAGAACCTGCACCTGAACGGAGCTGTAGGTCGGTTTAAGGCGCAGTGGGGCCCGATCTGCTCCGCATGTTAATTACTGTATTAAGTATAAGTTGTATAAGTTTATGTTCCACATGCACTTCCACCGGGCCGACTCCAGAAACAGAGCAGTGGATTCTTAATAAATTAGCTTATGAACTTATTTCTGGTTGAAAGTCCACATGAGCGCGTAGGATCGGACTGATCCGGGATGCAACTGGCTTTAAAGCCTCAAGGAGAACTGAGCTGCTGCTGTTGATGCATCTGAACAACCTCTCTGCTGCGGCAAACACAAAACAATTCCTCCAAGCGCCAGATGAATGTTTTCTTTAGCAGCTGATTTAAAGTGCTTTGTGTAGCCGCGGAGTCCGCGTTCTGGACGGAGGCGGGCCCTGGTCCACCGGTCTGGTGGTCTCGCTGCGGTTTCCACCGAGTTGGAAAGGCGAGCCTGATGATGATGATGTGCTTCCCCTCTCTCACCTAACCAACGTTTGAATCAGTCGTCAGAGTTTCACTTTAAACACATCAGACGGATGAAGTTTTTTTTTCGACAGAGGTTCGTAGATCCGTCTTCTGGGAACAGTGACTGTTTACGAATATTATTATACTCAGAAATAAACTCTTAAGCAGTTTTTTTAGCTTGTGAAACATCATAGATTCGTGAGAACTCAGAGGCAGTTTGAATAGAAAACAATAGAGGCTGAAACGTGTAACATGTAGCAGCTGTGGGATAAACCCATGTGTTCTATCAGCCCGACCAGCCTGTCAGACCACACTGAGGGCCGGACTGCTGAAAGGAAAACGATCATTGTTGTCTTTCAGCCACGAGTACGAGAACTGTGTGTTTCTGTCTACGTGACTGACTGAACACTTTCCAGCGCTGAGCGTTCGGCAGCAGCGCCGCACGGCGGCAACCTGGTCTGGTTCATTTAAAGAGGAACATTGTGACTGGACCTTCACATCAGGACGATCAGGTCCGGACCAGGTAGGGGATCCTCAGTACCTTCTGCACAGGGAGGTCAAAGGTCAGGAGGCGGCGTGAGAGAGGGGGAGAGGGAGGGAGGGGGGGTGAGGGAGAGAAAGAGAGAGGGAGAGAGGGG
>NC_060150.1:48641588-48647158 GCF_021292245.1 Micropterus dolomieu | reverse complement strand
CCACCACCACCACTACCTCTCCTCTCAAAATCTTGTTACTTGTGTATCAGCCACGTTGGAAAAAGACGAGTCATGGAACAACCTGATGATCAGTAAATAATCAGAAACAGTAACGAATCAGTGACGAAACATGAAATATATTCTTACTGTTACTGTGTTCACACGGCCGAGCTAACTTTAACTACTCTGTACATGCGTAGTTTCATCTAACAACGATCATGTCAGGAAATGATTGTATGTAAACACGATGTTTCCCAGCAGAAAAGGGAAATACAGTAGAAGTAGTGAAGTACAAGTACCTCAGAGTTGTACTTTAGTACGGTCAGGGTGCAAAATTAACTTCTCTGCCCAGCAGCAGCTAGTGAATGCTCAAAAGCTACCAGCAGCTCAATACAGGACCATTGTTTTTGGCTGGTGAGTGAAGTAAATCTAACATCTGCATATTTTACTGGCGTTGGCTGGTGCTAATTTTGGACCCTGAGTACGGTGCGTGAGTAAATCAGTTACACTTAACCACCATCGTGCTTTCTCAGCCCGTTCTCACTCCCAAGCCGTCACATTTGGACGCACAGTCAAGACCCGTTGGCGTCAGTCTGTTGGATATTTAACAGAAAAGTCAGAGTAAGAAGGTGGTCGGGGTGGACGGTGGGCCAGAAACTGGACTTTTCACCCAGCAGGCCGGTGTTTGTTTCTGTGTGAAACAAGAAGTCAACATTGAATGTTTTTAGTTAGACAAGTAATGTAGTTATTTTACTTCACAGCACGGAGCACTTCCTGTCGGCTCAGAGGCATTGCGAGGCTACCCAGCCGACCAATTACAGTTCTTCATGTCCGCACCGCCCCGACGGGTAGTTAAATTTTGCATGTCAGACTACGGCGTAGGTGACGGGGCTACACGTAGGCTACCCTGTCGATTTGACACAGAAGTATAAATCGCGCTTTGACCTAACTAAATTGCAATGTTTCACTACTTTTATTTTGAAAGTCTAACCGGCAGTTGCATATCTATTATTGCTAACTTGACCCATTGGCCCTACACGTGGAAAAACAAAGCTGAAGGGTACCCAGGGCGTTAAGAAGCGGCGCCAAGGGGTCTTGAGCAGGCGTCCATATGAGAATGCGTTGTCTTTCTCTGCTTCGTGTCTCTTTCTTTCCGTCTGTTTACATTCTAGCTTCTAACGAGTGAGCGAGCTTCAGAAACTCCTCTGACTGAGAGATTATGGAACATGGAGGCAACATGGAGCCTGTAGGTACCCGATCCGTGCTGCCTGCCGGATTTCGGATCTGCACAGGCGCAAAAGTGGTCCAGTCTGTCAAAGTAGGTCACCGCAAACGTGCCTGTTAATTAACATAATTACTCGTGTGTCTGGTCAAGTACTGACGCTTTCAGAAATGCTGACAAAGCGTTATTTGATTCATGAGGTACCCTTCAGTGTCCGTTATGAGACACCGCCGGGCGCGTCTGGATGAGCTAGCTAGGGAGCTAAGATTTATTTGGATCATTTTGAACAGGCAGATTTGCGGTGACCTTCTTTGACTGACAGAAGCACATGTGCAGAACTCATTTAAGACCCACAGAAGAAGAAGATGATGATGAGAAAAGAACGCGGTGATGAAGACGCCTCTGACCTCCCTCTCTTCATCCCTCTCGAAGAAGAAAAACAGAAGAACACGAGGAAGGAAAGGAGGCGGATCGCATCAGTCTTTAGCAGGCGAAGTGTTTTATCTTCGCGTCCTGTCAGGTTGGACTGCATCTCGGAGCTCACGCTTTCTTTCCAGCAGCTTCCTGCGGGTCGCTCAAGTGTTTCTAATAAACAGACCAAACCCTTTCAGATTAGTCTGCGTTTCTTCCATGACTATATTCACATGTAGTTGCACAAAGCTGCACTTGTCTTTTTTCCTTCTGTGGAAGCAGCTTTAGAGGAAGGAGAGCGGGAGGAAAGGAAGGAGTCCGACAGCTGAGGGAACAAACTGTTTATTTCAGGAAACTCACAACAATCATCTGTTTTTTTTAAAAGAACAGCGCTAATGAGCTGAACTCTCACAGGCAGCATGTGTGTGTGTCTGAGGCCACACGTGCATGATCACAGTGTGTGTGTGTGTGAACAGTGCTTCTATTTTCACCCCATTAGTTGTTGTTTTCTCTTCAGTGACACGCAACGAGCGTCGGCCTCAGTGTGTGTGTGTGTGTCAGGGCAAATAATGAAGGAATAAGATTATGTAATGCTTCTATTCATCGATCACATTTCTTTACTTTCTCTATCTGTCCGTCACAGCGAGCCGGAGTGAAAGCACAACTTCCAGGTTCTGTTCCTGAAGCGAGAGACCTCGTTCAGACCCAGTTGTACCAGTTAGAAGAAGTCTACATCAGAACGGGACCCCGTGTGGATTCATTCAGATAAAGATCCAATATAGTTATTTATTCAAACACCATTTCCATTAGCGGAGATAGCGTGGGGGCGTGGCCGCATATGCGTTGTTATTTGCTTGTAGACACGACCGTACAAGAGATTTGCATCATGGGAATTCTGGAAGCCTCGTGTTCCTGCAGCGGAGCGTGCAGCCTGCCCGCATTAATGACTCGTCTTTAATACGTCCTTCTTGTGCTTGTACTACCTTCTTCACAGCTCTGTGTGACCCGCTTTCGTTCTGATCATAGACTGTAAATAAGATCTGCAGAGCCCACAGGGAGCTTTTCAGAATAAGAGCGATTTGCCTGCCTGATTTTGTTGATTTAGTGATTAGTGCTTGCTGTTTGACCTGATTAAGCAGCTACGTGGTTAAACTGTTTTTCTGTCTCTTTAAACTGTGTTTATTCTTGACATACGATCGGGGGTCTGCACAGGGTATTTTATTTTGAAAATGGCTGCGTATTCTCTCTGGAGACGAGCGGAGAGTTCACTCTCAAAACGTTTTTCTACGTTTTGTGGGCGCTGAACTCACCCCTGGCGAGAGCTCAAGCGTTGACCAGCGTGGCCTCAGCGGACTTTCTAACTTGATATAAATGTCTTGTATAAATGCCCCTGTGAAGAAGCTCCGCCCCCACTGTGCTGAGAGTCTAGCTCCGCCCCCGAACATTTCCCATAAGCCCTTTGCAGGAATGAATGACCTCTGTTGTTCTTTTCACAGGTGACAAACTTTGTGATTAAAATGTAATTTCTACTAATCCATGTACGGTGAAAGGGTCACATGACACCGGGGAGGGAGACATTCATACATGTTATTTTGAGGGGACAGCAAATTTACACAGTCACTACTTTACTTTGGATCAAAGAGTCATTTCTTCAGTGTTGTTTCGGTCACATGTTTGTAGTATTTACCATAATTTACCAGGTTTGTCAGACATGTGCTGGGACGATATTACATCCTTTCCGTGCAAAACCTAAAGGTGAAAAGCAAAGAACCATAACGTCATTTATAACCTACACTTTCCACACGTCTACTCGTTCTTCTTCAGTTCATCCCTCACGTTTCTTTCCTATTCAGTTGTTTTTATTATATAACGTCAGCTGTCGCCTCTCTTTTTAATTTAACGGACACACGCACTTCTTCTCCTGTTTGTTATTTCTTTTCCTGGCTCTAAAACAACGCGCACACACAAAAAGAGGAATGCCACGGAGAGGCCGGCCAATGGATGTTCTGAGCTGCACGTTTTCACGCTCAATTAACCTCCGAGGTACAGACAGCGCACGCACGCACACACACTCGGGTCTGGTGCTGGTTATTAAACAGAGATGGAGAGAAGAGGAAAGTGGAGGGCAAAGAAGAGGATGTTGTTAAGGCGGGGAACAGACTCCCGTCACATTATGGTTTGGTGTAAATCACGGGATAAATGGAGCATCATGGGACGTCGTGTGTGTGACCACAGACAGATGCTCTGCATTGTGACTCCATCAGATGGAAACTGTTCACCCCATCAGTCACTGTCTCTCTGTGGCTCTTTGAAAATAGGATCGTGTTGCTCCAGCTCTCTGGACTGGCCCTTAACGGAGCCCAAACTCCTTCAGACTCCTGACTCTTTGAGGCCCCGTCACACCAGCCTCCACAACAGAGAGCACTAACTGGATTCACCTGCTATAAAGCCACACTCGAGTTAAACTTAGAGAGAGAGCCTCGTCAGTGATGTCAGCGCTCCCCCCTGCTGAGCTTTGGTTAGTCTGGAGCCCTGAATGACAGCAGATCTAATCTGGCTAGTGTCAAATATATTTAGTTAAAAAACAGGTAGCTCAAATCAAGCAATCTGATTGGTTCATAGCAGTGAGCGTATATAACGGGTGTGACGTCAACTTCCTTCGCACAGATCGTATCACTCCGCAACAAACTGGGTTCGAGTCATAATCTGAGTTTTTACACCTGGGATTAACCAGCGGCAAGCAGATTATCATATATTCAAGTTACCAAAGTCAATCTGCTGACGCTGGACAGTTTTTAGTGGCTGCACAATAAACGGCAACGTGCAAATAGATATAAATAAATATTCTAGCCTTTGATGTATGTTGCTTAGCGACCGTCATGCGCTGCGCAGCCTACCGGAGCCCGGTGGGACTACTTTTTGTATTCATAAAGAAACGTCTGTCGATGAAATAAACATATTATGGATATTTAACAGAAAAGTCCAAGTGCCCAGAGTTTCAATCAGGAGGCCGGTGTTCTTCACCCGTAGGAAACTAAAAGTCAACACTGATTGGTTGTTACTTAAATCACATAAGTTGCCTAAACCTAACCAACTGACGTTTCACAACAATAAACGCTAGCTTTTAGTTTTTTAAGTTCAACATGACATTTTTATTCTGGGTAACTTGACCTCAGAGTCCTACATGTCGATATCGCGGCCGAGCCTGTAACGACAGCTACAGGTCGCTGCTGATATTCTGTTTTCAGCCTTTATTTGTCTCCGTTAAAAGCGGCTGAATCAGCTGTTAGCAGTTAGCATGGATGCACAGACCGACAGCCACGATGTTCATGCTGTTTGCATTCGCCTGAGTGACGTTGTGACAGGAGACAACACACCGGCTCCACGCTCACTGCCGGCTCGTTATGGATGTCTCCCCGCTGGGGCCACAAACACACACACAGGTAAGAAGACAGATTACACAGTAAATACTCGGAGGAGGACAAACAGCTTCCTCCTGGTGGAAACACACTGAGATCCATCAAACCGCCCGAGCAGCAGAGTCCCTGTGGAGGTGTGTGTGTGTGAGTGTTTGTTTGGCCGCTGAGCAGGATAATGTGCTTTTAATGAGAAATATTTGTTTGTGTATCTGCAGGGAAATTCAACACGGGACGGTCCCAGCGGAGCGAGTCTCAGCAGGACATCAATAACTGCGCACCGACGCTCAGGAGGCCGCCGCTTCTTGGAAAACGTCATTTAACAAGTTGCCGTCAAAAACAGAAGTTTATGGGTCAGAGAGAGGACAGCTGTGTGTGTGTGTGTGTGTGTGTGTGTGTGTGTGTGTGTGTGTGTGCGTGTGTGTGTGTGTGTGTGTGTGTGTGTGTGTGTGTGTGTGTGTGGATGGTTCATCTCCTGTATGAGGCCGTTGTGTTTCACCTGCAAGCAAACAAAGAAAGTA
>NC_060150.1:48622370-48641568 GCF_021292245.1 Micropterus dolomieu | reverse complement strand
TGTGTGTGTGTGTGTGTGTGTGTGTGTGTGTGTGTGTGTGTCAGCTGTGTGTGTGTGTGTGTGTGTGTGTGTGTGTGTGTGTGTGTGTGCGCGCGCGCTAACCGGGAACAGCGATGCGTCCGGCTGTCGGATGGTTCATCTCCTGTATGAGGCCGTTGTGTTTCACCTGCAAGCAAACAAAGAAAGTATAAGTCTGGCGTTCATGTCGTTCATTTTGACTCAAACCAGCAGTTTCTCCTAACGAGTCCAGTGTGTCTCCTCCTCCTCTGAACCCTAGAAACCATTAAACCCATCAGTGAGCCTCACTGCCGCACTGGGTCACATGCCGCTTCATCACCATGAGCACACACTGCGGTTTCACACCGTCCTGCTGCCCCAGATACTCGCTGGAGCACCACATCACATGCACCGTTTGTCTGATCGAAACTACAGCGAGCAGAAGAATTACTGAGCCTTTTTAAACACGAGACTTTGCATCTGAGAGGAGTTCTTAAAGATTTGGGTCTTCGGGAGGAACCAGGAACAGGTTGTTGGTTTGAAAAGACAAGCCGGTGTGAAGTTTTTCAAATAAAAAAAAAAGCAAATTTGATCTTATTTCCTCCAAAAGTCAGCGTTTCTAGTTACAGAAAGCAGCCGGAAAGACATTTAAAAAGGGGAGGTTGAGCGTGTCTGTCCAGAAAAAGTATAAATAAAAACTAAATGAAAAGACGAAAGATGGACACGGTGTAATTACTCTTTTTCAAAGACCTGCATGCCTCAGCAGAGTCACAGGATGTGGCCACTGATCCAGACAATATCTCCTGCTGTCAGAAGTATCTGATCAGCTGATCTTCACAACACTAAAACAAACCGCAATAATACTTTTCCTCAAAATGACTCCAGCCGGCACAAACCGAGGCAAAGACGCGTCTCTGCGAGCTGAAGACTTTATGAAGCCGCTTCGCGAACGCAGAGAGCCGGAGTTTGCGGCGAGCTGAGAGAGCGGCCCGTGGATTCAGCCTGAACGGAGAAGAAGTGGAAACTTAAAGTTTGACCAGCAGACAGTTACGTAAGAAAACATGCAGACAGTCGACACACATGCTCTCTCTCTCTCTGTGCAGTCAGGGGTGATGACGAGTTAAGTGGTTTCCTGCCGCTCTCGCCCCGCACGCATGGCTTCCTCTATAAATATGGAAGAACTCCGGCTGACGTCAGCGCCTCCTCTTCATCCTCCTCATCCCTCCATCTCTCAGAGCGAGGACTGATCAACCTCTTTCTGTTACTTCTGCTTCTTACAGATCCTCACTTGTGTCTCAAACATTTGGGTTTTGCACGTTCGGTCGGTCACAACGAAACGTTTGAAGACGTTGGACTCTGGGAATCTTTCAGTAGTTTATGATTCAACAGGTAAACAGGTCGAAGACAGACTCGGAGGTCATCTCTGGTTCACCGAGGTCAAACTCAAACACACAAATGTCTGAATCAGGACGTCTGACCGAAGTCGACATGCGGTGACATCAGAGTTGCCGGTGCTGGCTCTCCATTGGCTACTCTGGACGGTCAACTTGCTGAAACAGGAGGAACAAGAAGAGAAAGACTTCCAAAAATAATCCCACTCACAGTCTTTCTCCCGGTCGTGCTGACCTGCGCTCAGGTCTCAGTGACCTGGAAGTTTCTACAAGATCCACAAATCTTTTATCAGGGGAGCTAAAAAAAGGAGGACAGGAGGCAGCTGACGGACTGATGTGCTCGCCGTGTTACAGAAGCACCTGAATCATCAGGGACGGGACAGGAAATGAGATGGATTCAGAGATCAAACACAAGATGTCATGATGGTCCCGTCTCTCTGGGATTAATCATCTCAATAATCTACAAACCGACCTACACGTGCCTTTATTCAAATCACAGAAAATAATGATGAAGAGGATTCAACACACATCATGGGGTAAATCTCATGTAATAAGACACATGCCTTTGGTGTGAGAGCCCCGGGTTCAATTCCCCCACTGCGTCCCTGAGCAACACTTAACCCCTCGGTGCTCCAGAGTCGTGCGACCTCTGACATACTTAAGTGTCAGCTAAATGAATAAATGTAACAGCGTTCGACAGCTGCCACGCTCACCCCTACGCGGCCTGCGATTGGTCAACCAGTCGGGGGACGCAGCCGAGCTCACGTTGAAAGGGTGCCGCTGTAACCTTCTGGGCAAAATAACAAAAGTATCCAGCGTGAATGTTTGCTGCTCTTCCCTGAACATCTTTGTGTGCATCAACAGCTTTGAAAAGCCTCTAACTGCACACTTTAAATGTGTTGGTGGGGTCACCTGATGAATGTGAGTCCACGATTCTCTCTCTTAGCTCTGTCAGAAGAACAACAGGAAAAACTACATAAAAGTCAACAACGCCGGTCATTGTATGAGTGGAAATATGAAAGTCTTGTGGAAAAAGCTGAGGGTGAGGGCGAAGCTGCAGGGTAAACATGTGTGTGAATGGAAAACTGAGCCTGGAACGTGGGCACATCTTTACTTTATGTTGGCTCAGATTCTGTTTCTATACGTGTTCATTTGTCCTCCTCTCTGCTTCGGCCTCCTTTTTCCATCTCTCTCTTCCTTTCTTACTGTTCTTTCCCTCTTTCATTTGTCCTTTGTCACGTCCTGTTCTCCCTTTGCTTTTATCACGTGTTATTACAAGATTTGTGAAAGTTTGCCTCATGTCTTTCTTTCTCGTCTTAATCCGATTGTCCATGTTCCATTAAAAAACAAATTTGTCATTTTTAAGAACATCTGCAGATGGAAATAATCGGTCCAACATTTCGGTTCAGAGTGAGACAAGAGAGCACTAACGACCACCGCGACCCCACAGAGGGTAAATATCTGGGACTGTAGCAGCCCCTGATATTTTAACCTTCCTTTGGTAACTCTGGATGACTGCGAACCTTCACAGAAGGACCTTTTCTCCGTACACTACATGTACACTACATCTGCATTCACCATTCACACACATTCATACACTGACATCTTGCCCAAGGACACTTCGACACGCACCTTCCGATTGACGGCCAACCCGCTCTACCTCCTGAGCCACAGCCGCCCCCACACACGATAGTTTTTACTCGGGATACACCGAAATGAAAATTCTTGGCCGAAACCGAATAAAATGAAAATAGTTACTGGAAAACGAACAAGTACATTCAAATTTTTTCCATTTATTTTGCCAACAGTCAAAATATGTTGTTTCCTCAGTGTTTCCCTCAGGATGTGGAGAGACTACGGTGGGGGGGTCCTGGAGGTCCCGAGGGGCTCCGCTAAAGTAAATTACATGTGTCCATTTACTTTTAATGGACACATGTAACATGTTTTATACTTTCTGTGAATATAATCCAATTCATCTTATTTCCATCCAGTCCGACCCGGTTTGATAAATAATGTTGTAACATGAAGACTTCACAGCCTCTCTTCATACTAAAGAGACAAACTGACAGGATAAAGTCTCTAACCTGCCTGTCAGCTCGCTCTGGACCCTTTCACTTACCGTAAAGGCCTGAATACGTGTGCACTCCAACTTTAGGTGCGGCTAGCTTAATCTACCTTCTCACAAACGAGTGACAGAAACACTCTAAGCGCTTCTTTTCTAAGAAGTCAGCCACAGATGGAGCGGATGTGCTGGGAGACGCATTCGGCGCATCCCTAACTTTAACACACAGTTTAGAGACACAGTTATATAAATGTCCTGCTCTCCAGAGGATGAACCCTTTAGATTAGGGATGAGCGGGTACACCGTTAACGGTATGTGTACTCTGAATAGGCGGGGCTTAAACCTGACGTGGGCGGGACGAGCCAGAAGTAAATATTTTAAGCTGGGTTGATCACATCTTGCTGTACTTATTAAAAAAAACTATTTACAGACCAAGTTTCTATATTTATTGTTTATTAGAAAATGGATACGGACACATTTTACTCTGATGAGACTCAGTACATTATCTGTAGGGGATCCTCGTTTCAGCTCAGCCTTAATAACGACTCCATGACCTCTCCTCCAGCGCCACCCTCAGGACAAACACCACTCTTCAGAGATCTGAGACAGAGCGGCCGCAGTTTACAGGAGAAAAAAAACAAACCATACAAAAGGTAATTTTTACAGTGATACAATATATATCAAACTTCACCTCTGAGGAATGAAACCAAATGATTAAACACACACACACACCTTCATCTCCAGGGGGGAAACTTTAATAAGAGCCCAACGCTGATTGATGGCTTTAATTTAAACATCAAACATGACACACTGTGCAGGAAGTCAACCAGTGCTAAACCAATTACACCCTGTGTGTGTGCGTGACTGCTTGTACCTGCACACAGTACCAGTGTGTCTGTACACCCAACATGCTTTTACAATATAAAACCAGTAGCTCTGCTCATTTTGGAGCTCATAAAACAGAGCAGCTGCTGATGAAACCAGCTCATAATGTGTTTCCTTCTTTCTCTGGATGTTGCATATTTCCACGGAGTCAGATGCTCAGCAGCCAAAATCAACAGACGTCAAAATGAAGCGAGGCCTCGTCCCGTTCTGCTGTGAGACGCACAAGACCAACCAATGATTTTACAGTTCGTAAACTTTGGTAAAAGTCGAGAAACACGTCAGGAAGGAAAACGCCGCCGCTGTTCACCCGGCTGAAGAGGGTTTGATTGCTTCATCAGGTGTTCTTTGTGTTTGCACCTGCGGTGTTTGGAGCAGTCAGAAGAGACGATGAACCCGCTCTTAGTTTAGCTGAGAGTCGTTTAAGAAACGTCTCCAGAACAAACGGCGCCTGAAACGAACTCGCCGTGCACAGATGGCGTTGAAATGAATATTTCAAATTTCAAAGGAAATGGCTCCTCCCTTCTGATATACAGTATATGTGCGTGCGGGTGTAACAGTATGATTGCATGCATGTGTGTGTGAAATCCTATCTGCTTGTTATGCAGGGTATCATTACAGCCACATGGTCATCACTCTCTCTCTCTCACACACACGGTCAAACACATTGCTGAACTTCATGTTTTATTTTTTCCCCCCACAAATAAAAAGAAAGAATTAAACTGACAAATATCTTGTGAATGACAAACAAAAGAACGCGTTGTGAGGATGTTTTCCGTCACACTTTAATGAGCACATCATGTTGGATTGCAGTCACTTCGCTATAATCCCCTGAAACCACCGGTTACTGTGAGAATATGATTTGTGGTGGCGTCTGTGCTTTATTAAAGCAGCCGACTGATATCTGTGGAAGAGCTCCTGTTCTCAGAGAGCAGCAGCAGGGAAACTGCTGAGCAAGCTCCAATAAAAGAGAAACAAATCCACCCCAAAGCCGCCTGAGTGTCTTTGTGTGTGCAGACAGAAGGTACTAACAGTGTGTGCTGCTTCTACAGTTGCTCTGGAAGTTTACAAGGTCACGTGAACATGCGATTGTATTTTTTATTTCTATATTTATACCAAAGTATGGGGAAAAATAATAATTTTTTATAGTTGCATTTTTTAGCCACGGCTGGAGCTCGGTCCAGACAGAAACTCTTCCACATGCCAAAGTTTCCACTGCACACCACAAAGGCTTTGTGAAACAACAAAGACCTATTTGTTTAGGAAGGAATTTGTTCCTGTTATTGTGTTCTGCACACTTTGATTCACTTGGAAAGTTTGTTGTGTTTCTAGCCGTGTTTCCAACCGTGCTGTATTTCAACATTACAAAAAGGACAGTTTTATGAAAATTGATGGCGAATTAAAAATGTGCTCAAACGTTTTTGGAGTTGAGCGCCGGTGGAATTAGCTAGCGAGTCAGCCGCCCGCTCTATAGACCGTATATTACTGGACGAAGCCCCCCCCCGCGGGTTTGAATGGAGAGCAGCGAAGCCAGTCTTGGTCCTTTGAAATACCCTGTATGCACTATAAATGTAACCCTGCATGAGACATCTGGCTCACGGTGGACAGAAAACTCTCAGCTTGTGAAACTTGTAGTAGTAGTGCTGTTGCTTTATTATTTTAAACAGAAATTACATCGTTAGTGTACAGTTGCAGTTACAGAACTTGTATTTTATTTGATATAATTGTTATTTATGCCCATGTGAGTGATAAATTGCTAATGTTAGCATGCTAACACGCTAAACTAGGATGGTGAACAAACATTATACCAGCTCAACATCAGCATGTTAGCATTTAGCTCAAGGCGCTGCATCTCACAGCTGCTGGCCTGTAAGTCTGTACATAGTTGTATATTTTATCATTTGTTTGTCTGACAACCAAGTAAACAAACCAGCATGTTAGCTGAGAGAAGTCCTCTCTCTCTCTCCGTCTGTAGAGTGTGTTGAAGTTTGGCTTTTCTTTACTTTCCCTGCATGTCATGTAGAAACGTTTCAATAACGAACATCAAACAGACACACACTCTGCTGCAGTGTGTGTTGGAACACATGGTGTGTGTTTGACTCTGGTCTAAATGTTATTGATCTGCGGCTGCACGGCTTATAGCTTCACCTGCCACGTGTGTGCGCGCCATGTGTGTTTTGCCGGTGGTGGTTGAAAAGGAAAAAGCCTGATAAATCTAGCACCACAGAGAGAGAGAGAGAGTCTCTGTAGGCAGTTACCAGGCCGGATCAAAAGACACACACTGATCACAGAGCAGTTCTGTGGTTTCCAGCCACGTGCCTCCTCTTCCTCCTCACTTCCTGTTCCCCTTATTTCCTCTAACCTCAATCTCTCTGCACCTCCAGAGTCCAGCCTCTGAGAAAGACGATCGGCAGTGAGCTGACAGAGTTTAGTCTTTCTGAATCTACACTGAACAACATTATAAAATCAACACTTTTGTTTTTGCCCCCATTCATCATGAGCTGAACTCAAAGATCTAAAACTTTCTCTATGAACACAAAAGGCCTATTTCTCTCAAATATTGTTCACAAATCTGTCAAAATCTGTGTTAGTGAGCACTTCTCCTTTGCCGAGATAATCCATATCAAGATGCTGATCAGACACCATGGAGATTGCACAGGTGTGCCTTAGGCTGGCCACAATAAAAGGCCATAGGCTGGCCACAATAAAAGGCCATAGGCTGGCCACAATAAAAGGCCATAGGCTGGCCACGATAAAAGGCCAATCCAAAATGTGCAGTTTCAGTCTGTATTGGGGGGTAAAAACAATAGTGTTGCGTATATAATTTTGTTCAGTGTAATTCAGCCGATTTCACTAGTTTGAATCTCATTGTAAAGGCATCACATTGGGAGGGGAAGATACAAAAAGTGACAAAGCGTAGTTACAGTCTCGCAAAGACGCTGAAGGGCACCTTTAGCGTAAAATAATTACGCTTTGCCACGCTGTCTGAAAGCGTCGGTAATGAGAACGCGCTGATTGTGCTTTATCCACACAACTGCATAAATAAGTAGATAATCAGGAAACTGTTTCTGGTTTTGAATTTAATTTGATGTCAACACCTTGGACGCAGCCAGAGGCTCACACAGAGGGTATCTACAACTCTTTACACCGCCTTTTGACCAATCAGAAGTCAAGCTCTGAGTACAGGAAATTCATTAGGGCTATAAAACCAAAGTCAATCATCATAAATGACCTTCATCACTGCACAATAAACGTCCCTGTGACTCCCGTCCTCCCTTCATTAACTTCTCCGTCACTGAGGCCGACTTAGACGATGACTTCTTCACCCTCGTGTTTGTCTCTGCTCCTCCAGCTCTTTTTTTTACGCCTCCTCTCTCTCTCCCACCACCACTCTTTACTCTTTCTACTCTCGGAGTCTTTGAAGCTTGCTGTGGCAGTCCATTAAGTCGACTAACCAGCACCCATGGGAGTCATCCAGGCCCGCTGTTACATCGTGTTACTGCAACATCAAGGAGAGGAGGGTGGAGTGTGTGAGCAGCAGGATGTATGTAGAGTTGTGTATATGTGTGTGTGATAATGTGTGTGTGTCTCTGTCTGTGTGAAGATCTGATGTAGCCTGAACCTGCTGCTCTCTGTTTGACCTCGACAATCAAAGCCGCTTCTGAATATCGCAGGGTTTTCATTCCTGTGAAGTGTCAGTTTTTTCTCCCGTATACGGGCTCGTATGAGCACTTAACAGGATTTTTAGATGTGTTACATAAAGCTGCAGCCTGAATGTTAAAGGTCCCAGATGATGATTTCAGATCATGACATGAATAATGCTCTTCATCGTGTTTAAGTTGGAGAAATGTTTATTTCTAACTTTGAAGAGTAAAGCAGACTTCCTGTTCAAACACATCAGATATTCATTATTCATATCCCATAAAAAAAGTGACAGTTTACAAAGTATTTATGTTTGTAAAACGCTCAAAGTGTTTTAAATTACAGTTCGGCTAACTTACTTTGGATAAAGAGACGGTTTCATCTCAATGTCACCTTTGAGCAACAAGTGCAGAGGCCATGAAAGCTTAATTCACACCCTAGCTATGCATGTTATACGCTCCTGCTTAGGAATCTAAGTACTCGACAGAGATATCACCAGGAGATAACAAGAACTGTCACTGGTAAGCGTGAGCTGCTTGTGAAATGTCCAACAAGTCTCTGATGGAGGTGGAGACAACAGGTCCTTTTCAGTAAACACACCTAACAAAGACATCTCCTCTGCAGACCTTCTGCTCTCCGTGATCACTGGACCAACTATAAGGACTTGCTCAAGAATCTTCCAGTTTGGGTAAGCAGTTCGAGCCCCAGCGTCTCCTGCCCACATCCTGAACTGTACTTGAAGAACATGAACCCGAATTTGCCTCCTGATGGTCAGCAGGTTTCACGGTAGCTCGCTGCCGTCAGTGTGTGTAAACGCACACAAGCGCTATTTAAATAAAGGCTTTTACCATTTGGAGTGATTCTTCCTGGTCTGAAGAGGGCTTTATGGTCCATCTACAGAAGCTTTGACCCTTCAGGGGAAGGCCTCACTATGTGAGATAATCATGGAGGACGCTTCTGCAAGGTGAGCTTCCACTGAAGGATCCAAAAAATGAAGTGAAGTGGCTTCAAGGAATCTTGGAAAGAGAAAGAAAATCCCCAACTTCAGTCTAAAAACATCCAGGGTCGGGTCTCAGCAGACAATTTCACTCATGAGAGTTTGCAGATTTTTTTTAGAAACATCATCATATTAAGAGGATATCAAGGATTAAAGGGGGAGTGTTTGGTGGTTTAGTTATTGACAGCCGTTTCTCTGTTGCTCCGCCCATTTCAGTTCCACCTCCACGCCGTTTCCCAGATTAGGATGTCCAGCGTGCAGTTAGTAACAAAGATGGCGGTGAAGGTGCTACACCCAGACTCCTCACTTCCACCCTTTAGGAAGCTGGTAGGTGACCTGACAGAAAACTCAGAACTTGATGCAGGGCAGTTTTCCGACTCTGTGGAGGTACAGCAGAGGGGTGATGAACACGCTGACGATGTTGATGGACAGGCTGACTAATGTGACCTGCAGAACGGCCTGCTGGGACGCATACAGCACTGTTGGACCCAGGATGAAGACTTGGAGGAACTGGGTGGTGCTGGTGAACACCAGGGTGATCATGATGACCTTGAAGGCCTTTCTCTTTATGCTGTTCCGGCTCTCGCGGTCCCCGTCGCCATCGCCTGGCCCCGGCTGTTTCAGCACGCAGAGAACACGGACGCCGCAGTATAACATGACCACCAAGAAGAACAGGGACTTGGAGATGAGCGCGTATGATAAATGAATGGTTGAAAGGTGGAAGGCAGGTATGACGCAGTACAGCAGCATCAGCAGCCAGTCGACCACGCACCACGCTAACCTGTACCGGAGAGGTTTGAGCCTGTGGAGAGGGAAAATAAGACGTGACAGATCATCTCAGTGAGCACACGAAGCTCTGCTAATTTAAAAGATGCTGTCAATGCTCATAAAAGCTGCTATTCAAATTATGGCACAGTCTCAAATAACAGAAGTTATCACTATAGAAAGGTTTTTCATTTCAAACGCATAAAAATAAAAAGAAGGCCGAAAGACATTCAGTGTAAAAAAGACACGTTAGCTTCACCGCCGAGCTGTTTCATCCTTATTTTAGCCACTTTCACAGTTATCTTAATAGTATATACAGTTCGTTTGTGTATACATTGTTATTCCATGCATTATTCTGAAAGTCTAATCACCTCAGTGTTTTCAGAAAGCGAGCTAGCTTAGCCAGTCAACTAGCCTAGCTAGCTACTGAAATGAATTATAATATTGTTGTGATGATACGTTTCAAAGGAGACAAGCATCTAGTACAGATTTATGTCTGTGGTGTCACTAACAGAGGCTTCAGTCTGTAAATCCACACACTGATAAAGCCCAGAGGTGCAGAGTTACAACAGGCCGACCGGTGATGGTGACCTCCTTTAAATTAAAGTGATTAAAACTTAAAGTAAAAGTACACTTTGGTCACTGGTTACTTCTTGCTCACACATCGTACCTTCATCTGAAAGGTTTGAGGTGTTTTTCAGATATAAAAACGTTCTGTTGCCCGGTGAACGGAAGATAAAATGACTAAAATGCAGTGCGAATGAGTTACCTGAGGAAGACCACTGGATGCACCACAGCCAGGTAACGCTCCACGCAGATGCAGCTCTGGAAGGTGGGTCGAGAAATGAACATGAACTGTGCAATACACTCCAGCACCACTGTGCCGACGTCCGCTGGCATCCCGAGGAGGAAGTGAATCATGAAGTAAAAAGACCAGATGCAAAAGAGGATCTCAGAGATGGCCAGACTAAAAGCAAAGATCTCTGAGGCCAACGTCCTGCCTGCTCCGCCGGCTATATGCCACACCACGTAAACGTTGGCAGGCAGACCCACCAACAGGTTGCAGGCGAGCAGAGCTGTTACTCCGTGATAGAAAGTACGGAAGTCAGGCGTGAAGGTGTCGTTGGCTTCAGACAGATTCATCTTCACCCAGCTCTTTAACTGTAATAACAGAGTTTTCTGGAGTCTGCAAAAGTAAAACAAGAGAAGTTGTTTAAGATGAATGGCTTAAATGGGTAAGTACAGATCACAGTGACTGGTCGCTCTCTGCCCCTGAATGCTACCAACATGAGGACAATCCAACGTTGGAATATCAAATTAGCTTATATTAAACGTTCAGTTAACATTTCAGATGGTGAAAATGTTTTAATTATCACTGATGGGCATCGTGGAGTGCAGTAGACAACAACCATGTTGCAGAGAATCGCCGTAGAATTAACCAAACATGCCGTACAGAAGTAAAACATGTCGACTCTGGGAATGAGGAAAAGGTCTTTTTCTGACATTCTGCCGTCAGGATGCTGCTGGTGAACAAACAACGCATGTGAGCCTACATTTTAATAGACAAGTTTCTGTTGTTTTTCCAAGTTTGTTCTTCTTTTCTGCCAGAGAATTAGGACATAAATCTATGGCACACTTTACCTCATTCACATAGTTTAAAATTAATATGACACAATTCATTTTGCCAGCTAGTATCATAAATGTCGCTCACTGTACCAGACCGGATAATAAACTCTGAAGCTGATGTTGATCCATTCGGTTTCTCTTCACTGATGCTGCTGCTGGAGAGGTGAGTGAGTAATTCAGGGAACTCACCGGGAGACTCCTGATTTATTTTAGACAGTTTTGGACGTTTGACTTTTTTTCAATGAAGCAGAGTTTGATTGTATTCAGTTAACTACTCACGACCCGCTGTCCTGTTTGTATATGGAAGGAAGAGCAATAGAGCTGCCTCATTTCTGTCTTATTGCATTTAGAAGCCAATGATTATTGACATGACAGCCACTCATTCACTAAGTTTAGTCAGAGAGGGATCCTGTAAATAGAGATAAAATCCTTTATGTCTCCCACACCTCCATCACACATGTTGTGTGTTTCCAGGCTGGTGTTGCATCTAAACAACATCCTCTCTCGGTTTTGCATTCAAGAGAATCTCCTGTTTGTAATTTGGCCTGTTTTGTTTCTTGACTGTTTCACCACAAGCTCATTTTAAACGAGACCCACCTGTGGATTTGCATGGAGGGCAGCGAGTGGAGTCGAGGCTTACATCTGGTGTATTCAAAACAAGCTGAGGGGAGAGACGGATATGGTTTGGCTCTGGACTGAGGGTACGGCCACATTTGCATTGGATTTTCCTCAAAATGTAATTTGTCAGAGGAATTTTACCAACAGAGCGGCAGCTGGGGCAGGACGAGGAGATTTATCTGGGCTCAGGTCAGCTATGCAAACTATTTTACTCTCTGCTGCACGGGTTAGCTGGTCCTCCTGCCTCAGGCTGTCTGTTTTGTGTCTTTATGCAGATGACACTCATTTTTTAATGTGCGGAAACAGATCAAACGTGCTCTTCACTAACAAGTTGTTTTACGTTTCACACTAGGTGCTGAATCCATGCAAAATTCATTTTATACTTTGTCACTACTTCTTTAAAATACCCTGTGCGATGTTCATCTACCCTTCATTTTAAACAGCCAGGCTCAATGTGTTTTGGTGGAGGTTTGGTGAAGTCAATCAATAAGAAGGAAAAACATACAGCTTAACATAAAATGAACAGGTTAATATTAGTAATGTTACTCCAAGTTTTAATTTCTACAGTTGTGTCTGTTTTATCATACTGTAGTTTTGAAATGTTTTATTTACAACAAGGTAAAGTTTTAAAGGTTTGTTCTGAAATGTGCTGCATGAATAAAACATTATTATCTTGTTAATAGTTCTTAAATTTAATCTTTAACAGACTGAACTGGGCCGGTCCCCGTTTAAATCTGCTGACCCAATTATCAAAGTGAAGCTCAGAAAAAAACTTTCCTGGAAAGTGGAGAATTACCAGGAACCCAAACCGGCTGTTGACATAAGGACACAGTGGCAACATTATCTCTTGTCCTGGTTTGTGTTGTGCGACCTACTGCACATGCTCATTAGTGCCCATGGGTGTCATTTACACTGGGTCCCCACCGCTTCTTGAAATGGCTGATTTTGTCCTCATCGCTTTTAAAAATAAATTGTTTAATATGTTAAATAAGTTAATATGCTTTGAGAAACGTTTAGCCTATATGCACAATAGGAAAAGATGCACTGTCCTGATTATAAAATGACCCCAAACTAAATCATGGCTGCATGACTCAGCAGGGACGATACTAAATGAAAACCTGCAGGAGGAACATATCTGAAAGTCTGAGAGTCTTACTGCATTATATTCCAAAATATTCTCACCTGCCGCCTGAATTTTATCTTTCCCTTTACATGCTTTAAAACATTTCCACCATAAAATGCAGAAAAGGCAGAAATTGGTGCAGAAACTTTCACCCGATTGCAGGAAATTAAGGCACTGAAGTTTTCTTCAAAATTGTGTAGAATCATCTTCTCGTCTGTTTTCTCGTGAACCCAATATCGTGGTTCCTGATCTCGGTCACACACCTAGTCTGAGTCCGTTTGTCGCCACCACTTCTCTAAAAAGTTACGCCTTTGTCAGTTCCTCTTTCTCTGGCTCTGCCCGATGGTCACATACACTGGAATGACACCATGAACATCTAGGCTCTGAAAAGGTTTTACAAACATCAAACCTGCATGGATTTAAAATTCACACAAACATGCAGTCAAAGGTTTAACACAAGTTTCATTAGCAACAGTCAGGGGGGCAGAGACTCCTCAAAGTCTGGACAAGTAAAGCCCCAACCTTTCTGATGGGAAAGATCCCACTACAGTCACTGCGCAACACAAAGCTTTGTTTGGAGTGAAACTCATTCATCATAAACATCCGACTTACGTTTGTGTGCCGAGTTTGAAGCTGAGTAAATGTTTTAAAGCCGCCGTGTGTGAGTCCAGCCTCCCTTCAGCTCCTCTTCCACCTGCAGCATCTCAGTAAATAAGCATCATGGGGCTGTTTGTTCTGGTCACTGATGATCATCCGTCTACCAGCCACGTGGCGATAAGACCGGAGACACCTCCTCCTCTGCTTCATTTGCATGCGGAGGCTGTTTAGTTAAACCAGGAGCACATTAACCGGCTCAGATGAGCTTCTGGTTGTTACATAAATATATATGCACATCAAAATAAATGTAGTGAGGGGCATCATTTAATTCCCTTTAGCTGAATCTTTCTGGTTCCTGAACCAGTTCGGGAAACTATTTCAGTTTACAAGCTAGCAAGCGTGCCAGTCTGAAAACTGGCCAGCATGCTTGCTAGCTAGACAACCTCAATGGCTCATCTCTCAGTTTGCTGACTAATTAAAACAAGGGAAGAATATATTGCCACTAAATGAGCTAATGTGACAGTAACTATCCCTTAGATAGCGTATTTTTAATAGCAACGATGACCCTGTTGAAAATGTGATTGACGCTATCGTATTAAACACTTTAAAAAGGTCAGATTCTGCTCATTTTCAGGTTCATAATTTTATTTCGGGGTCGTTCCAGAACAGGTTTACACGGTTTAATTTTCAAAAATCACTAGTTTTGTCGTCCTGCACGTTGCTGCAGCTCCTTTTTTTAACGTGTCTTGGTTTTAGCTACCGAGTGAAGCATCTCACTTCTACTGGATCTCTGTTGGGAGTTGCACATGCACATTAACTAGGTAAGGACTACTAGCCAATCAGAAGCGGAGTAGGGTGGGTTCGGCACAAGCACGGTAGCGTGATCCAAAATAAAGCCATTTCAGCCGGTAACCGCGGCTTTGGTTGTGCCGTGCACGTTCGTTCTCTTTCTCAGAATCATAACTTTTTTTCGTACATGGAATCTGTGCTACTTACACTTTCTGCTGAAGTCTCTGACGTCCGTCCATCAATCAGCCTGGAAATCCTTTTTTTAAAAAGACGCTGTTCCTGTAGCGTCAGGTGCTGTGATGCAGGTTCAAGGTGAAGCCCACACCATTACTTCATAAAGTCAGTGGACTCCAGATTCATATTTAATCAACATTTCATATCTTCTGCAGCTCAGCTCAGTTTCAGGTTGGAGTCAACATTAATGACACAAACAAACGAACACTTTCAGCCTTCTCACACATCAGGAGATGATCACAGACCGCTCGTGACCAAGTTATTCATGGGTCCATAAGGATTTAGGATTTGATCAAACATGAGGTCAGTACATCACTGAACATCCTCAACGACACAATAAATTCTTCTTGGACAGTTTCTCTGGTGTCCAGTTTCCCGTAATGTCTCTGTAGAGGACAGATGGCCCAAAAAAATACTTCAATAACAATAAGAAGAATAATCCTCAGTTTAAAAGTACATCTGGTGGTTTAGATGTTAAGACACAAACCGCGTAACCCCCATGTCCCTGGTTTTATTCTAGCTGGGACCTTTCTAGAATATCATAACCCCCCCATGTTTCCTGTTTCTATCAAATATGGGCCAAACATCCCAAACATTTTCAAGTTCAGTATCAAAGTTCACCGAACACCCACATTAACCAGACTAAGAGTCTACAGCCAGACCATCTTCCTTTAGCATGCTAGTGTTCTAGCTTGTGCTAATTAGCGCAAACACAAAGTACAGCTGAGGCTGATGGGAATGTCGTTGGTTCTGCGGGTATTTTGTCATAAACATGGACGTAGTCAGGGTGACGTCACCCCATGTTTTGTGGACTGGCGTTTTCTAGCCTTGAGTTTCAGCTGTCGCCATCTTGGACTGATGGAACCAGAAGGACGAGAGGGCGGAGCTGGGGGGTCGCATTGTTACGGCCTGACAGGTCACCTTGTAGCCCCGCCCTAAAGCCTCCCCTGCTTCCTGGTCTCTGTTCCTCTAAACGGGACCATAATTTACAAAATGAACATCACGCCGTGTTGAAGAAGACTTGAAACTAGCGACTGAGACCAGAAACTCATCAGGAAAGTGTTTACTGAGGGAATAAATCGGCTTGTCAGACCTGATGGTGGCGCTTGATGAAAACGTCGACGACATTTAGAAGTGAATAAAAGTGTTTGGAGCTTTAAAAGCTTTAAAAGTGTGCACGCACGCACACATATGCACACGTGTGTTATTGTGAGTGTGTTTGAGTTAGTATGAAGTGGAAAGTTTGGCACGTGGATTGTGTGTTTTGGATCGAAGAGTTGCCCATATGGAGAAGAACTGTGTGTTTGTGTATTACTGTATGTGTGTATGAGTGTTGGTAAGAGCAGCTGTGTTCCAGGTGTGGAGCAGGACAGTAACCTCCTGTCAGCAGGGAGCTGTTCAGGAGCACTGTAAACTCCCACTGATGAAAACAGCCAAATATGATTTCATAGTGTGAGTGAAGGTTTCAGTCCCAAACCTCTGAGAGTGAAGGTGACTCTGACAGTTTCAACATGGCTGGTTAGATGAGCCCCGAGGAACGACAGAGATAGATGATGCTCAGATCTCATCAGGGATTAACTGATGTCATTACCCCCCCCGCTCAGCCTGACTCATCTACTTCGACCGCTGCTTTTTATTCCCAACATCTCCGGCATCCATAGACCTCGAACCACTGCTGGTTAAAGGCGTGGGCTGAGTTAGACTTTCTCGTTGTCCGCCATTTTGACAAACAGCGTTGTAAATAAACCCCTCATCATCCGGTATTACCCGTCATTTTAATTTTGGTGTTTTCATGATAACGAGAAAGGTTTTTCCCACATAGAGGCGTTCGCTACCGGCTTTCGCCAACACTTCTAGCAAGACTAATAGACAACAGGTAATTAATATGCACGCTGCCACCAGCTGGACGGGGGGGGTTCTACATGTGGTTATTGACAGCGTTACTGAACGTCACGGTAGATCGCCCTCGGTCTTAATCTGTCAAAATGACGGATGGCCTAACAAATCTTTTGGTCAGTGATGGAGAATATCACGCGACCCCTGGGTGTAGGTGGAGAGACGGAAAGATATAAAGAGGAATATCTGCTGAAATCACATTTACACTTGGGTAGATGTCCAAAGGGACGTACAGATGAGGTAGACGAGTGAGGTCAAGAGTTTGGTAACTTGTTCCACCCACTGAAGGACCAGACAGGAGAAGATCTGGATTGAGATTCACCTCCTCGCAGTTACACAAGGACTAGTCGTCATTCATTTGTGGCCCCTCCAGCGCCACCAGGAGGAAATTCTTCTACACGATTGAGCTGTAAGTTTCTGAATGAATAAATATAATTTAGCCAGTATGCACACGTTTCCCCCACCAAAGTGTCTAAGAAAGAAATGTTGATCATCTACAACTGTATTCTACATTCACACTTCCAGGATTTTAAATTCTGCCGGCAAGCATTTAAATACCTTAAAATCTGAAGCCAACATTCAGACAGAGAGGTGGATATGAATTTAAAATAGAAAGGTGAGAGAACAATAAAATGAAAGAGAGAAATACGAATAAGAGTCAGAAACCAAAACAGCACAGACGGAAGGAAAAAAGATAAAACTCGAAATGCATGAACACCACAAAGAGAAATCCAAGCTGTTGGACCACGGAGGTCATGTACGGACAATGTGTTGGCCGGGGGGCCAAACGAGGGCCAGTGGATCAATGGAGGTGAGAGGTCTTTGATGCAGATCCCTGCTCGCAGACGAGTCCGCTGAGATGGAAGTGATGAACTCGGAAAGTCGGCGTGATCCCAGATTTATGGAGGATAAAGCTGGTTTACAAGTGTTCAGAGGTCAGACTGATTTATTAAGAGGGTTCGACTCCCAATCACGTCTAACGCTCTACAGAAAGCACGGCGATGAAACCCTTCTGCGGGGTCATCAGAAACAAAGCACAGGCGAGTGTCCAAGAACAGCCGGATGATCCTGATGCTGCTTTCTTGTCCGCAAACTACAATACCAGCCAACAAATAGCCGTCTGTCAGCTGGAGTGTTTGGGCAGCAATATGTTGCTCAGTGGAGAGGAAAACGTCCAACCACACACTCAGAAACTCTCTGAAACTTCATCTGCAGCTGACCTGGAGTCTGACGTTAACACCAGCCCAACGCCAAATACGACTAAACTGAACGTAAACTCTTTACTGAAGGTGCAATAAAAGCTTTCATTTATCTGATGTGAGGTATTTAAAATATGTTTTATAATCAGAGGAGCTGCTTAATGAGGCAGCTCACACACACACACACACAGGGTGGAGGCGTGAAGAACTACCAAATATCCAACAACCCCTCACCCATGTTGTGTAAAAGTCTCAATAACACTGACTGGCTCGTGACCAATCACAGCTCTCCGACTGGACAAATTATGAATCAGCAACAACAAAAATATAGTTTGTATGATGGAAAAGATGGAATAGGGAGACTGGGGGAGGAAACAAGTAGAGGAGCTATATCAAAGTGGATTTTTATGAATGAGCCAAAGCTGTAAAGGTCTATTGCAACAGAAAATGAGTCTCAGAGATCTTGGCTCCGTTTCCCTCGGCTGCAGAAGTTTCCGGAAAACAGACAAATCCCTGCTATGCTCCAGTTGTTTCAACCTGTGGCTGTGCAGGTGTGTGTGACGGTCAGCTGCTCATCCTTTTTGAGTCCAGAAGAAGCAAAGTTCATCTCCCGTTCAGTTTGTTTCCTGGTTAAGAGGAACCAGAAGGAAGTCTGTCAACGGCTTCCTTCGTCTTCTACTGTCTCGTTTGCACGCCATCATCAACAGCAGGCATCTGTTTTCTAACAAAGCCAATCAGTTAAATTAAGTTAGATGAGTATATGTACTGTGTTTATTCTACCTGCATCCAGCCTTAGATTACAGTGACTGGACCTTTGTTGAATTTGTCTTATGCCAGGTTCATAGATGGGGAATGACTGAACCATGTAACTTCACTTTATTAAACATGAAGACCTTTACATCTAGCTTGATTAATGGATTTAAACAAGTTCACAGTATTTTTAGTACTCCGTCTGAGGATGTGAACACCTGAAAGTCTTCCCTCTCTGTTTAACATAAAGACGTCATCGTTAGCCTTCTGGTTGACCATCAGCGGTCGTTCGATGTAAACGTGCTGCTTAATGAGGGACACGTGACCAGCCGGTCAAATCTAAATGACTGATCCAAACACTTCAGTCTGTCTCCTCTCCGTCTGTTGTTTGATGTGTTTCGGTATTTTAGCTCATTAGCAGCTGGCCTCATCCAGTTATATGAAACACATTTCAGCTCCTGAAAATGTCCAAAAATAACATCTGAAATACCAGCGGCTGTCCACATATTTGCTCGCTTTCTTCCTGCCTGCTTTTGTTTGAGACTGTCCACCGCTGATTATTATCCGTCGGTTTATCTCGGGTGTCACAGTTTAATTGGACCCCCCCCCCCCCCCCCCCCCCCCCCCCCC
>NC_060150.1:48578416-48622350 GCF_021292245.1 Micropterus dolomieu | reverse complement strand
TCCTGCCTGCTTTTGTTTGAGACTGTCCACCGCTGATTATTATCCGTCGGTTTATCTCGGGTGTCACAGTTTAATTGGACCCCCCCCCCCCCCTTCTGTCCCCATGGGAAAGTATGCAGACACATTTTGATTTGATTATGGCTCAAAAACCAAAATATGCTCAGTCGCATTCCAGCTTCAACAAACAGCCGATCTGAGTAAACAGCAGAGCAAGGCAGCGGACACGGCCGGGGTCGAGGGTTCGATTCCCTCTGGAGTCACTTCACACATGTTCTGTCAGATACTTTACCTCCAGCGGGTTCTGACGGTTCTGTTTAATTTTTTAAGAACACATGTGGAAGGTTTTCTACCCTCAGTAGAACACTGATTATTTGACTTCACATGTGTCTGACTGTCGAACTCTTAAATTCACCTCCTTCACTCTCTCCGTCGTCTGTCCTCCTCTCACAGTAGAAGTGGAGGACAGGTTCCCTAACCTCTACAGGCAGGAACAGTCACTGCAGAAAACTGTATGTTGTCCATTCAGAGTGTTAGCACTGCGCTGTTTAGCAATCTACAACATAATAGACAATGTTAAGCCACCTGTGCAGAGGAGAAGCGTTGTGGTTTTACGTGCAGAACTACACTGAACAAAATTATAAAAGCAACACTTTTGTTTTTGCCCCCATTCATCATGAGCTGAACTCAAAGATCTAAGACTTTCTCTCTGTACACAAAAGGCCTATTTCTCTCAAATATTGTTCACAAATCTGTCCAAATCTGTGTTAGTGAGCACTTCCTTGCCGAGATAATCCATCCACCTCACAGGTGTGGCATATCAAGATGCTGATCAGACAGCATGGGGATTGCACAGGTGTGCCTTAGGCTGGTCACAATAAAAGGCCTTAGGCTGGCAACAATAAAAGGCCACTTCAAAATGTGCAGTTTCAATGTATTGGCTGTAAACCAGTCAGTATCTGGTGTGACCACCATTTGCCTCACGCAATGCGACACATCTCCTTCTCATAGAGCTGATCAGGTTGTTGATTGTGGCCTGTGGAACGTTGGCACGATGTCTCCGGTTTTGAGGGAGCGTGCAATTGGCATGCCGACTGCAGGAATGTCCACCAGAGCTGTTGTCCGTGTACTGAATGTTAATTTCTCTACCATAAGCCGTCTCCAAAGGCGTTTCAGAGAATTTGGCAGTACATCCAACCGGCCTCACAACCGCAGACCACGTGTGTAACCACACCAGCCCAGGACCTCCACATCCCGCATCTTCACCTCCAAGATGGTCTGAGACCAGCCACCCGGACAGCTGCTGCAACAATCGGCTTGTATAACCAAAACATTTCTGCACAAACTTTCAGCAACCGTCTCAGGGAAGCTCATCTGCATGCTCGTCGTCCTCATCGCGGTCTCGACCTGACTGCAACTTCACACAGCCATTGAAGAGGAGTGGACCAACACTCCACAGGGCACAATCAACAACCTGATCAACTCTATGAGAAGGAGATTTGTTGCACTGCGTGAGGCAAATGCTGGTCACACCAGATACTGACTGATTTCTGGACCCCCGGGCCCCCCCAATACAGGCCTTTTATTGTGGCCAGCATAAGTCCTTTTATTGTGGCCAGCATAAGGCACACCTGTGCAGTACCCATGCTGTCTGCTCAGCATCTTGATATGCCACACCTGTGAGGTGGATGGATTATCTGCATCTTCTACCCATCTGAGGATCCATACTTTCTGTTTTTCTTCTTACTTTCTGTTTGGAGCCGAACATTTTTGAGGATGCAGCTGTCGTTTGAACAAACTTCACGAGAACTGTCACTGGAACAGGTTGAGTGTGAGCTCACCATCGCAGCTGGATGATTGATCGGTACAGTGTGAGAATGAAAGGTTGCAGGTTCTGGGCAGATTAAAGCATTTAGCGTGAGTCAACACAACGTACAAGATTAATCCAAACACAGAGTCAGAAATGTGAAGAACATCAGCAGCAGCTGCTTCTAAACATTTCAGACCGCTGCAGTGATTCAGACATCTTCCCTCTTTCTTCTGACTGTTGGTTGGACCTCAGGTTTGTCACGCCGAGCGGTTCAGATCTGGCTTTCATGTGGTTACACAGACGAATTCCCAGCATGCATCACAACAATAGCTTCCAAATACTTTGATTTAGACCGTGACCAGTTAGAGGAGAGGAAGACTCTGCCTGGTTGGTTTGTCATTTTTTCACTTTATTTCTTTAAACGTATTAATTTAAGAATTTTCCACTACGAGCAGCTCAACAGCACTTCAGCACGAGCTGTTAGAGGACAAAGTCAGGAGGAAAGGATGACAGGACAGGAAAAGACAAAAGAGAGCTAAGAAACAAAGTGAAAAGGACAAATAAACAAAAGAAAGAAAACAAAGAGGAAAATGAGAACAGAAAACACACACCTGTCATTAATGCGTTTGTTGATCATGGAGAGGAAAGGAAAAACAGAAAAGAAGTTGGGAAAAGATGACAAGAGCAAGAAAGAGAGGAATAAAGAAAGAAATACGATAAAACTACAACATGAGCATATTTCATCGGCTCCTCATCCCTGTCACATCGGACGTTAAGGTGCTCCTGATGACTTATTCACTTTACCTCCGGCGGGTCATTAGTACTTTTAGTCCAATTAACAGACTGGACACATTTTGATATTGATGGCACCCTCTCTTCTGTGTATGCCACCCACCCTCTTTCTTACCTCCCACAGTCTGGCCTGGAGACACATTTTTAGACTCAAACCAATCAGAATGAGGATCGTCAGGTTTTTATTTTCACACTAACTTGTGCGTTTTTGCTTTGAGAGCTCAGTTTTAATGGTTTTCTGGTTCTGAATCTGATTCCAGGCCTTCTGAAAAACTATCCGAGCCGACACGACTGGCTTTATTTTAATAATCAGATAAGTGACTGTGAGGATCAACATGAAGCAAGTGTCTGTATGTTTGTGTCCAGACATGCTGTATAAACCCAGCACTTCACAGTTATCTTTGGACTAACAGGGTGAGGGGCCGAGCTCTTTGTCAGAGGAAAGTGATCAGCGCTTCAAAGATTCACGTTCTGTGAAACCACTTTTTCTTCCAAGAAAGATTTTGTTTCTCATTTAAGCACTTCTGTAATAATAAACTAACTAGCTCTCTCTCTAAACACACTTCTTTATCTCTTCCCTTGTCTCATTATTTCCCTTCTTCTCTTCTCTCCACATCTTCTGGCAGTGTTTTCCCAAATAGTTTCCAGAGTTGATGATAGTTTCTATGTGATCCAGATCAGCCCAGCTCAGGTTCATCAGAGGACTGGACCAAACTCCAACAACAACACGAGTACAAGTGCATCCAGCGCAGAGATGGTTCTCGTGTGTTTCCTCCTTTCTTTTCACCAGCCTTAATCAGCTGGAACAACATTTGAAGGAATTCTTTAGTTCCCTTCAATACAGCCAAAAGAAAACAATCAGAACTGAAGAGCTTCTTCGTTTTACTGGATTTCGGTTCAGATCACGGTCACACAGCAACCTGCAGAGTCTTAACTATTTAACATACACTTTATAAACAGGTGGCTGTCATCGGTGTGGGACATAAAATGTGCGTAGACGTGCACGCCTTCAATCTGCTCTAAATTATATAAGATATATTTAGTTTTACGCCAAAATAGCCAATCTTGCAATACGACGACTGCTCATTGTGACCACAGAGTTGTTAAACTTCTTACGGTTATATTTCGACACTGGTTCAGGGTAGAGAAGATTCTGGTCTGCTTTAATACAGAAAAAGTCTGCAGTGATGAACATTAAACATTTAACCGAAACCTTGGACAAAGTGCTGCCTGTTCACCAATGCTGGACACAAGCTAGAGGATAACTAGGCTGGTTTTGGTCCACGTCCCCATTCAAGTTGTGTTCCCCATCCGAGGATGGGTTTACAGATATAATCTGAAGGTCGCTGACTGGATCGGCGGCACTCCAATTCCAAACCTTAATACCAAACGTGTTTGATATTAAGGGGTATCGTGTCCTGAAGGACAAAAGAGGAGGCAGTTTAAGAAATCAGAGAGCCCAGTGTGGTGTATTTACAAAAGGAGGATTTATTAACCATTTTCCCTACAAGGCTCCCCAGATTAATAATCTTAGGGAACCATTAGTTTGTCTTTCTGGGGGGAATATTGGTCCGGAAGTGACTTTGAGACTCATTCAGCTGACCCCATCGTACGTTACAACACATCTGGTCTCCATCGGATCCACGAGGACAGCGAGCAACATTTATTAGATTTTCAAATTCCTAAAGCACCAAGATTACAAGTAAACCACTGGAGTTCAGAGGTCAGATGTCCAAAACAAAGCTGTGACCTCCGGATGACTGTGTGGACCAGTGTCGAAATTTAACCATACCAAACGTGTCTGATATTAAGACTTGAAGTAACGTAGTGTGAAAGGAACAGCGATGGAATTCCGACAACTGTGTGTCAGAGATCTGTACCCAGCAGCTTTACTTTTACTTCTTTTTTTGTCAGAAAAGTGTACACGATCAATAAGTAACAGGAGTGACTGCCGACCAGCTTCTTCAGACATCCACCGTGGCTGCTGGAGCGTTCAGGAGTCAGTCTGAGAGCCACGGTTTGCCCCTGCAGGTCAGTTCAAGTTTCATTTATCTGTTCTTACTCTCAGCATCCTCCTCCTCCTCCTCTCTCCGTCACGTCGTCTGTCACTACATGTTTTCATATTCTCTCTGTGAGGTTCTCATACTTCGTAGAGTACCTGGATTTTATCAAACCCACCTCTCACACTTTCCCAGATGTCCCAGAGCAGCTTTCCACTGACCGCTGAGGCTTTCCAACTGATTATTTCCTTACATTACGCTCCCTCAGCTCCATCACATCCTCCTCCCACTCTGATTACGGCCAATAAAAAAAAACGGACTTATTTCTTTTCCACACAGTCATCCGGAGGTCACAGCTTTGTTTTGGACATCTGACCTCTGAACTCCAGTGGTTTACTTGTAATCTTGGTGCTTTAGGAATTTGAAAATCTAATAAATGTTGCTCGCTGTCCTCGTGGATCCGATGGAGACCAGATGTGTTGTAACGTACGATGGGGTCAGCTGAATGAGTCTCAAAGTCACTTCCGGACCAATATTCCCCCCAGAAAGACAAACTAATGGTTCCCTAAGATTATTAATCTGGGGAGCCTTGTAGGGAAAATGGTTAATAAATCCTCCATTTGTAAATACACCACACTGGGCTCTCTGATTTCTTAAACTGCCTCGTCTCTACACTTTCACCGCGTGTTGCCGGAAAACTGTTGAGGGGTAAAACTAACGGCTCTTTTCACTGTTGATTAATATGTTGATTATTTTCTCAATTCAGGGAAAGCCCAAGATGACGGCCTCAAATGTTTTGTCCACAACCCAAAAGTTATTTGCTGTCACATTTAAGAAGCTGGAATCAGAGAACTTTTCTCAAAAAAGGACAACCAGTCGATCAATCGTTCTGCTCGGGTTCACATCCTCGGCACCGAACATCGCGGCTTCTGTTCTCGTTCTTTAAGTCACTTCATCAATATTTAACTACGTGTGCCTCAACATAACCAAGCTTAGTAACGCTTCAGCTGCTAGGACGAGATCTTGCATTGCAGAGGAAAACAGAAACACATCGTCAGCGAATGCAACTTTACATTATTTAACGTTTTGTCAATCTGTTGGTAAAATAGGGTTATTTTTAGGTGCCGCTTTTACATTTGTAGGAGGCAGGCTTGTTTGAGGAAACGAGGACACTTGGTGTAAAAGCTGTCAGTTTGATTGAATTACTAATAGATTCCCATGATGATGGATTATTTTCTTCAAAGTGTCCTTCAGACTTCTAAATCGTATCTCAAGGTTCCCTTACTAGCTTTTTCTTCTTAAGCAGAGTGAGTTTGCTCCGCTGTAATGGAGACAGTGCAGTTTTGATCATACTGACCAACTGTGGAACTTCGGTCACTAATTCTAAGCAGGCAGTCTGTTGTTTGCCATCACTGGGAAAATAAATTCATCTCCTGCGTGAGCATGACTCACAGCAGCCAGAACTCCCAGCAGGACTCGTCAGGTCAACGTAACAGAAACCGCTTTACACAGGACTACTGGTGATGTTATTCTGGTGAGGACTGTCTCAGTACATACAGGCTGAAGAGATTATTATATTCTGACTGTTTTCTGCAGGAAACATCAAGCATCACGTCCTCCACGAGGGCACCACGCTGACTGAAGCTGCCCAGTGACTTGCGGGTTGCACTGGTCCGCTCCCAGTTTGAACACGTGGAAGTGTCGAGGAAGGGCAGAGCTCTGTCGGATCTCCCTGGATGAACACAGTTTTTTAACGAGCAGCTGTGGCCGCGTCTCCCCACGCTGCTGTAACGAGCCGCTGTTGGCCGGCAGCCTGTAATCACAGCGTGACCTCCGACCTCCGATCGGGTCGCTCTGAACAATCAGACAGGAGAGTCGAGAAGCAACGTGCGAACACACCCTGAACTCTGGATGATACGATGATTAATAATCCTGCTTCGTGTCACAAAACGTCATCCTCAGGAGGAAGAAAAGGAATCAGCGAAGGACGAACTGATGGGTGGAAGAGAGGAAAGAAAGAAACGAGGAAGGAGAATAAAAAAAGACACAAGCGGAGGAGAAGAACGGGTGAAAAGAGAAAACTAAAAATGCAAGTAAAACAAAACCCCCGCAGTCTTTTGACAACACAAGCAAAACACAATGAATTAGCTTTTATTGAAGGCTTCTTTTCACTCTAACTGCTGCTTAATTATATCAGCAGGAAATTACTACAGGACCCATAAAATAAACCAGCACTAAAGAATTTCAGGTCCTCCAGGTGTTTCCAGGATGTGTGAGAAAGTAGTGACACCGACTGAAACACTTCAAAACACTTAAAGGCTGATTTCATTTTGCATTAAAAGAGATTGGATGTGACTTCCTGAGTATATCATTATCATAAGCTGATACGCAGAAGTCCACTTGATAGAAAAAGATCAGCGTCGCAGTAATCCATTCACAGACCTGTCTGGACTTTTACCCACAGCAAACTCACTGAATCCATGGCAACAAACATCATGAGGATGTAATGGAGGCGGGGCCCACAGAACCATCTGAGAGAAGTCGTCCTTTTAAACTGTTTGGAAAAGGGCACTTTTAAATAAATAATGGTAATGAACCATCTGTCTAATCAGATCAACGAACCGTACGATGTAGTAGGAGAGCCACAGCCTTCAACATCTTTCCCAACAAGCAAAGCCTTCGGCGCCGTTCTTCTTACTCTGCGGTTCTGATGCCATCACAGCCACTGTTGTTTTCGAACAGTTGCTTCTTGCTGTCATCACACCTAAACCACGCCTGAAGCTGCCAGCAGTCCTTCATAGGACGCTGATTGGTCCCAACAGCTGTGGTTCGACCACAAGCACAGAACTTAAAGCCTTCTTTCAAATTCAGCTGCCCTACAAGGGCCCCACAGCGTCAGACTGTTAAATCTCACGTAGCGCCACCAACAGGTCACGCCGCACACTTGTCCAACCCATCAGTCCATAAAACGATTGAAGAACTGACCGCTGTGAAGTTAGTTTTAAGCTGGAGATTCGACAGTGCAAAGCGGCGTCCCCCTCGCAAAAATATTACGGTAAAGTTGGGAATTTGTGACACAATGAAATAAGGTTTATTAGAGGAGCTCACTTTTCATGTGAACAACTGAATGACTTCCAGGACAGACCGAAAATGTCCATTATCTCCATATTTTTAGAACCGCACGTGTCCAAACTCTCACCTGGTTCAAAACTATTAACCCTTTCACCTTTAAAGTGGTCGGAATCGCATCGTACAAACTAGTTATTTTCTAGTTTTATGACAGATTTAAACTCTACAGCCTGCATCTGAATGCTCATCGATAATTTAAAGTATGTATTCTGTGTATTTACTGCCGGCTGTGTCTCACATCGAGCCGGCAGCTAAACTGCAGACACGTCTGTGACTGACAGCCGATGTTCTACAAGAAGGTAACTGATGTACAAGAGTCTTCAGAAGTACGCGGCTCAGCCACGCCATCGACGGGCACCAATTACTGTGAAGAGGGAACAGGCTGTTCAGCCACGAGCTGCGAACCTGCACCCTGAGAAGAAGGGACAATAGGGAGAACACAGTGCCATCACTCTGTCCATGAAGCAGCAGAGGATAGAGATCATTAGGTCTCTCTTTCACTTCCAAAGCCCTGTGAAACGCTCACGTTGGTGCTGACAGATGAACAGGCTCTGCATTATAAAAGAGTTGTTTTTTTTAAAGACAGACAGGAGGTTCGTCTTACCTCGGAGATCAATCACAGTTAATCTGAAAGCCTCCTGCGTCAGGAGTTACAGGAGCTGTCCGGTCCCCCCCCCAAAATAAAAATCACTCAGAGACCCTTGACGTCAAAGAACTAACCATTTATAGGAAACAATTACAGATACATTTGGCAAAAAAGCTGCTGTTAAAGCAAGCTCTCAAATACTCCGAAGAGTACCTGGATTTGAATCACAGGGAGTCAGAGACCTGAGCAGCCTGGAAACAAGTTTGGGTAGATTTAAATGTGTGTGCAGGTCTGAGTGCTGACTTTATCTTCTGATAATGTAGCAGTGGGCGGTTTGTTACTGTGCATATACACAAGTTAATTATTGCATGTGGTGTCTATTATTATTTTACACTGGGCCTGTATGTCAGATCAGCTCACAGCGCTGAAGCCTAAAGATCTTTTATGAATGTATACACAGTCTGTATTTACTGACATGTCACATGGAAATAATGTGCTTTTAATAACACATTTCTTACAAATGGTTTTATGCAGAAACTATTTTTTCTTCTTGTTTCTAACTAACGAGAGAAGGAGAGAGAGGGAGGAGAGAGATGGTCACAATGTGGTGAGGTAGTAAACAAGCTGCTGTGAAACACAAACACGACCAAAGACTGGCGTCTAGAGCAGCCGACAGTGCCATCCACCCTCGGTGCTTCACACAAGTGGTTTTCTGCTGTTCCTCGCTCATTTTCAAGTTGTTATTAACAGCTGACCTTGGCGGGGCCTGCTTTGGCTGTTTGATAAACTGGTTCGCTTTGCATGCGGAGCCTGTTTGTCACTCACTACATCAGACAGACTTGCGGGTTCGTCATGGAAAATGAGAACTCTGCAAGCTCTCCTTTTGAATCAGGCGGCCAAAAAGCTGAGGCGGTTGAGTTAATTTGACTCGCTTGACATTGCGTTGTTCTGCGACATGACTATTGCGCGAGGGCACATTGGGATGACGACGCTAAAACATGCGGTGAAATGTAGACATTTGGATTCAGCTCTGCCTTCCTGATGCTTTCCATGTTCTGACACTCCGCTGCCCAAAAGTGAGCTCATTCATACACCCATGTATGGCGTTTAGAGCCACAATATCCTGCAACATGTCTACAACTGCATGAAGAGGAGGCAGTGTGTGTACCGTATGACTACTATAACGACGAGTATTTGAAGAAGGTTACAGATTTTTGCTATAAAGTGCCGTGCTGTGAAAGCCACAGTACAGTTTGATCACACAGAGCTCACCAACTCCACGCAGAGCCTCAGCAGGACAATAAGCACATGTCGTTATTGTCCTGTTTATATCAGACCTAAAATACCCTCTTTGGAAAGACGCTTTTCATTTTTTCCACAGATGTGTTCTGACGTTCAGGAAGTCTGTTTGTTCACTTCAGCCTCGTTTATGGATTCAAACATTCCGCGTTTGAATTTCTGCAACATTTTCTGGTTCACTGTGCTAAAATGATTTGGCATGTAAAACTGAAATATAGTAAGTTACAGACAGGTTCAATTTGTTGAACTGAAATATAGGTGGAGAAAAAGTCCTCTCTCGCCTTCTCTCTCTCCCTCACGAGTTTGTAACTCACTCCAGTCCTCTTTCATATATCACCGGGTAAAATAAAAGACTCTCCAAAACACACACAGACAGACAGGAGGGTCTTCATAGACCGTTAGAAAGAGGAATAAATCCGTCGCTGTGTCCAGCAGATGATAAGAGCTATTAGTCGCAGGAGACGGCAGCGGCCTGGAGCAGCTCCTCCTCTAATTGAGTTTCAAGAGCCTTCACGGACAGAGAGAAAGACAAATGTGCTCAGGCCATCATTCTTTCAGCAGACACGGACAGGCAGTAATCACCGGAGGAAACAAAACCGCTGGAATTACAGGGATTCAAGAGCTCTCATAAAAACACAGAAAGACAAACCAGGAGTGATTCCTGCCAGAAAAACGCCCATCACTCATTTGTGGAACAATCACACATGCTGCTGGGCTCCATGATGGTGCTGTGGTCACGATGCAGAGCTCGGGATGGTGGAAGGGAAGCAGAAAACACAGCACGTTGTCCTGAAGCAAAAACCTGTGAAATGGGTTTTAGAGGAAGCGTAATTGCCTGGATTATGTTGACTGACATTGTTTTCTAGTGCAGGAACTGTGACTTCCCGATAATGACCAGGCGCCACAGGGGGGATGTTGGGGTGGTTGGTTAAGGCGTGGATACCCATTAGGACCGCAGAGGCAATGATCCGGTCTGGACACATGGTTGCCTGTAGAGGTAGAGGCAGCGTCTTCACTTCCTGTGTCCCCTCAGCTCTTTCTCTGTGATCTTGATCTTGCACTGAGGGATACACTTAAGGCTTTTGATTGAACAGACAAAGTCTGTGAGGGAAAAAGAGTGTTACAGTCCACCAGCCAACTCACATGGGATCGATTTCTATCTGCAGTATGCAGAGCATTTGTATTTGGCATATCAGCTCGGACCATCATGACCATCTGATGAAAATCAGACATTGCTTTTCAATTGTGGTTCAACAGAATCATTTTAAAAGACAAACTAAAGAAACTAGCCTGGACAAAAAAAGGAAAAGATTGGAATAATTTGACCGTAGGGGCATGTTAAACTAATGTGGTTCTTGTAATAAGTCAGTCTGCCTATTTAAATGGTGAAAAGTAGTGACTGTGCTGTTTGGTTCCAGGTCGTGTACCACACTGAACATGGACCACAGAAACCTTTATTTCATTCCGGGAGCTTCACTGAGAGCAACCTCTCATTTGCAGGAAGTCCGTGATCACATTCACACCTGGAAGCTGCCCAGTACAACCGCAGCCTGATCTGCTGCCCACTAAGCAGCTCCACTGGAGCAGTTGGGGGTATGGGTCCTGTGACTACAGAAGTTTAGGGTCCACGGGACTGCAGCCAACCTCCCTGGACGTGGCCGCGAGAGGACAACCGATGACAAATTGAAGAGACGGATAATACGAATGGTCACCAAAGAGCCCAGAACAACTTCCACAGACATTAGAGGTGAACTCGAAGGTCAAGGAACGTCAGTGTCAGATTGCACCGTCTGTCGCTGTTGGAGCCAAAGTGGACTTAATGGAAGGAAACTGCTGTTTAAAGCAAATTTTAAAAAAGCGAGACTGGAATTTGCCAAATGCATAATGATAAGCCACAAAGCTTCTGTCCTTTGGATAGATGAGACAAAACTGGAGCTGTTTGGCAAGCCACATCGGCTCTATGTTTGCAAACGTGAAAACGAAGCATACAAAGAACACCGTACTGACTGTGAAGCAGGGAGGACGCTCGGTTATGTTTTGGGGCTGCTTTGCTGCATCTGGCACAGGGTGTCTTGAATCTGTACAGGGTACAATGAAATCTCAAGACTATCAAGGCTTTCTGGAGCAAAATGTGCTGCCCAGTGTCAGGAAGCTTGGTCTCAGTCCCTAAACACAGCTACAAACACCCAAGAATGGCTAAGAGCAAAACATAGGACTTTTCTGAAGCGGCCTTTTTTGAGCCCTGATCTAAATCCTATTTAACATCTGTGGAAGGAGCTGAACCGGCAGTCTGGAGAAGGCACCCTTCGAACCTGCTGGACCAGTTTGCTGATGAGGAGAGGGCCAAAATACAAAGTGCAGAAGTCTCATTGATTGCAGTGACCGCCTCAAAAGGTGGTGCAACAAAATTTATTTTAATGACAATAACAGTAATAGAAATTTAAATAATCTAAATTTCAACAATATGAACATAGTATTAAAGTAAGTTCATTTCTATATTAGAATTTTAAAACAGCAGTTAATGGGCTTTTAAATACCTTTTATAACATTTTAATGAAGAGGAGTTTGTTGGCAGGTTGAAAAAGCTATACACTACATGAAATTAATCCAACTAACATAACACCACAAGCCAAAGCACAGCACTGGAGAATAAACCAATCTAACTAACAATAAATGTTTTTCTGCCAGTCAGTAAAAGTTTAGCTGGCTGATGCTTCCATGCTCTAAGCTAACGTTACGGTTAAATTGCCAATTAACGTTACTGATCAGCTAATTATCTCGCTAACGTATTCGGCAAAGCCAAACCACAGGCTGAAGAATAAGTAGGCGACATGAAATTAATCCATATTTCACATCACTGACAGGGGAAACACGGCTCTCTGTGATTATGGCCAGCTAATAGCTAAAGCTCTCAAACAACTGTTTGCATTTGCATCGCTAAAGTCTGACAAACAAAGTTAATTACCTGTCCAGAAAACTTCAGCTCCGCTTTGAAAACATCTGTCCCACATTAACGTTATAGCCTTCCATCTGGGAAAATCCACAAAATCCGTGATTTCTGCCGTCAGCTGTCTGTCCCGACTCAGTCTGGCTGTCGACTCTCGCGCTAAATAACACGTGTGCTCGTTCAGTTTTCCAAATGTCACTTCTCTTATTACTTCTAATAAACCAGAAGACTACTCGGGGACTATATAACACTATTATTATTATTCCCTCTTCTTCTTCTTTGTACGTGTCTACACTACCGGAATTACACAAGCAGAAGAAGAACGCCGTGATGACGAAACGCGCTCTGTAGCGCTGTTTGTCCGCTGTGGGCTACGGTAGAAACATGACGACAAAATACACCGGCTCCACAGCAGGGGGCGCCCGCGGTTATGTAGATGTCTCATTCTAAGGTAATAAAAACATAACGGTTCATTATGTGAGGTCTTTATACACCACTGAAAACTTAGTTATAGATCTTATATTATAGCCTCAGAAATATTAAACAATGACTCCTTTAAAGGAGCGGGGTAACAACCATTTTGTCCACATCTGTGTGTTGTCATGTGAGGGTGGCAGAGATGGGGCGAAGGTATAAACTCACTGGGCCCTGCTGGCTTATTAAATGGTCTTTACAATCAATGAGATGTCACTTCTCTGTAAGGAGTCCTCGGTTTCAACAGACTTGTTACTCAACAATATTTACCGAGCTGCAATAAGTTTAAATGCGTCAGACGTTTGTCAAAATGTTGATTCAGTACAGCATTCATCATTCTGAAGCTCTAAATGCATAAATAATCTTCAGTCATCGTCCTTGCTGTTCCTTAAAAGCAGCAGTCGTCATCTGGGATTTCTATCCCAAGTGATGGATCTTCCACCGTGGAGCAGACTGATAACATCCCTCAAACGGCGGCTCCGGTTTAATGTGAAGTTGTTTTTAAAGGAAGTTATGACTGATTCTAAGAAAAGGCCCACAGCGTTTACCTACATGTGTGTCTTCTCATCACTTTTCATTCTTTTGACACTTCTTGTTAGATCCATTACAAAAAAAATGCTGTCTGCCGTCCAAACTACATCCGCAGTGGAGTTATTAGACGCTCTCCCCGCTGACGCAGCACTCCTTCTGATAAAAGAGCGATTCAACGTTTGACAGACGAAGACAATTTATCTGGTCAAGAAATGTGTTTGCGAGCCGAGGAAGAGGCTGCGTGGGTGTCTTCCAAACCACCTAAAAACCCCCAGAGAGGACAGACGAAGCTACGCTGACGTCATCTTTATTCCAAACCACCCAAGTACATGACCGTCGCTGTCTGTTTACTGAGCTGCTGCCTGGCTATCGAGGAGATACTGAAGGAGGAACAGAGTCACCGTGACCTCCTACAACACCCCTTTCTGTTTACACTGATCTGAAACGATCTGCTCTGTAATCAGTTTGATATGATGCCACGTAAAAATATAACGTCAAAAGTCCCTGGACAGACATGAACCGGAGACCTTGTTGTCCACGGTCACTCTCTTAACCCCTAGGCCAGCAGGGCGCCCCGCATGTCTCACCTACACTGCTTTACATATTGTTGATTTAACTAAGATCTCATGTTCATGTTTATGAAACAGCAGAGCTCTGACCGGATCTATCAGTTAGCTCTATGTGATCAATTCCTTGATGCTTCCATGCTTGCTAATAAGAAAGTTACCTGCTGACATGCACGCCAAACATGGCTGCTGACCTGCTGAACGGCCTCTAAGGTTTGACAGACTAATCAAGAGATGCTATTTATCCATCCATCTCTAGACGTACAACTTTGTATTGTGCACAATACTAATTCTGCAGGGACTCTAAAATAAAAAGTAGTAGGTAAGTAAATATGCCATTATACCAAGCAGAAGTCGAAGTCATCTGCTTTACTTTGAAACCATGGTAACACTATATCATTTTCTAGTCTCTAAAGGTGGAAACTTCATTTTGGAATGAAAGTCAGTCATGCATCCAGCCCACCGCTCATCCAGCCCAGAGATATAGATCCCCTGAGCGGCATTTACCTGTCAGCTTATAGCTTATCTGGTTATCTGGGAACAGACAGGGTTAGGTCTACGTGACCTGGAACAAGCCCCAAGTCTGTCATGACTTTAAAACCAGGATATCCTGAAACAACCTCCCCAAAATCATTCAATATGTTGAGAAAGAATCCAGTCTGTCAAATCTTAAAGAAAGTTAGGTCTTTTAATAAGTGTGATCATTTGCCTTTATGGGTGTAGATGCTTTATACTTTGATGGATTTCTTCCAGTGTGATCTCTATGCTGTAGTACGAAGCCTTCGCTCAGAGAAGACATCGCGTCCTGACATTAACTAGGGAAGGTTTAGATTGTGTCCTTTTGGAAATACTTGTATGTGGTGAAATTTGGTGTTATGTGACATGACGCCTACATTTGGCCAGTAATCCCTTTCTCATTACGTTTTGACAGCTACATCTGGCCATGACGGGACACTGCGTGACGCGACGTCTGCATCCGTGACATTACATAGTGTCCAAGTTAGCCACTTGTCACTGCATGTTGCGTACGGATGTCTACATTAGGCCAGTTCCCTAAATAAAGTGATCTGACATCTGTGCGAAACATCATGATGTGATGTGCATTTGGCGTGCCGTCTGTGTGATGTGACATGATTTGACCTGACGTGACGCCACATGGCTTGACTTGATGTGACATCCATATTTTACCAGTTCTGTACATGACGTGACGAGATGCAATGTGACATGACGGTCTGTACTCTGGCGAGATGTAAGGCGGTCTATATTTGGACATTTATCCGTGTGACGTAACGTGGCGTGACGTGCTGAGACGCACTGTAATCTGTTGTGATCATGTCTACAGATTTCCAGTTAGTAACAACAACAAACAACTAACTTTGAGTCTCTTCACTGCTTAATAATACTATAACCTTATCAAACATTCCTGAGACTCTACACTCAGAGCCGGACAGATTTTCCACCTCTTCCCATACTTCACATTCATCCATCCACTCAGTACAGAGCACATATTCCCCTAAATGTCTCTGAATGTTGATCTCTGAGGAAAACTAGATCATTTCAGGTACAAAAGGGCTTCATGAATTTAAGACAACGCCAGACTAGTAGAAACTCTCCGTGGTCTGATCCATCCATCGCACAGACAGAAATACCGTCTTGCCTGATAAATATGGACAAAATGTGACATTAGGTGCTGCATTTTATCTTTCTGTTACCTCTATGTTCATGTCTGAAAGCTTGGAGAAGAGCCAGCATCGCAGAGGATACTGAGGGTTTGACCCTAGTGATGGGTTTTGTCCTCTCACCTTCAGTCCCTCCACCTGACCTTCGATCCAGCCCGTATGGAGGGACTGTCACCCAAGAATGTGACTTCGCTTTGCTTTCCAGTAGACAGTGTGAGGTCCTCGTGGCCTGGGAGTGGGAGTTCGCCGAAGACTGATGTCTTCTGCAGCATAATTTGTATGGTGTTTCTGTTTTATTTGACAGTTTCCAGACAGTAATAAAGGTTATTTGTAGAGCTGGTGTCCAAACAAAGATCCAAAGTAACTAAAAGACTATATTTCAACACAAAAAATTAGTAATGTTAAGTACAAACTCTTAAGTTCCTGTAAAGGCACTGAACCTGTCAGATTTACAAGTTTAATTCCCAAGAAAGAGCAGATAACACTTCTCTAGATAAAAGCATCAACAGAGCCATGGTGAGAAGTTTCTTAGTAAGGTTTGGGTTTTTATCCCTCGGGTCCCCATCTGGCCCACTTTAAGCAAGAGTAAGGCAAGAACATCACGTCTGAGTTCAATTTTCTGTTCAGGCCAATGCATTAAGTAAGACACTAAGACCACCAGGGTAAGAGGATGAATTCCAAAGAAAAAGGCACCAACATTGATACGGTAAAAACCTTTAGTTCTTTAGTGCAAGGCACTAATATTGCCAGGATTGACAAATCATTTAACTAGAGCAAGGCACTAATACTGCTATGGTTTGGGTTTAAATTCCCTTTAGCGAGGCAGCGACATGAGCACAAGTGTTTAGCACTACTAGAGTTGGAGTCCCTGTATAGCCCATTAAGAGCAAGAGCAAGGCACTGACATTTCAAAGATAGAGTTCTAGTTTTCTGTATCCACCAAACCAGGTACTAACCTCTCCAGGGTTAGAGGTTGAATTCCCATAAAAGCCACCAACACTGCCGTAGTAAGAGCTTTAGTCCCTAGAGCAAGTCACCAACACTGCTAGGATTAAAGTCCACTACTAAATAAGCCAATACTCCCAGCATTAATGGATAACTTCACAACAGCAACGTAGCCAAACTGTAAGGATTAGAGCTTTAATCTGTTTGAGCAAGATACCAACAAAGCCACGGTGAAAGTAACTTAATTCCCTGAGACCCCGTTAAGCCCACCAGGAGCTGGGCACTTCAGTTTTGTATTTAGGCCGATGAATAAAGCAAGGCCTCAGAGCAAAGCACAGTATTAAAATCTAGAAAAAGAATAACTCTCAGCATTAATGGATAACTTCACAACAGCAAGGCAGTAATATTCCACTGTTTGGAGATAAATTCCCTTGAGCAAGGCAGTGATATTGGAACTAGTACTGCAAGGGCGGAAGACTTAATTCCCTGGGTCCCTGTTTAGCCCTCCATGAGAAAGTCACTAACACAGGGTTTAACTTTCTGTTTAGTCCTATGGAAAGAGTAAGGCAGTAGCAAAACCTGTGCTAAGAGCTGTGTAGTCCAGAGCACTGGACTGGGTTGGAGGTTCGATTCTTTGATTGCCTGTTTAGCTGAGCACAAAGCAAGGCACTCGCACTGCAAGAAGTGGGTGGTATGAGTCTGAAAAGTGGCTGATTTATCTTATCATACATGTTAGGTATCCACTTCAGAGGCTGTTTAGGTTTCAGCTGGGATAAATCAAGCGCACCTCTAGTAGTCGGAATATTAAAGCCATATTTAGCTGGATATTTTCTGCAGGACCTGGCCGCTGCCCAGACGACATGACAGATACATGGCCGGAGGGCCCGTGGTCGTAAAAACAAGGTCGGTTACTGCTGAACCCCTGAGAGACACAGAGAGCGAGCAACAAGAGGACAGAGAGAGAGAGGAACCGGTGAAAAGGTAAAAGTGGCTGCAAGATGTGAGCATGAGAATGTAAATAAGACACAAGAGAGAGACAAAACAGAGGAAAGGTGGAATAAGGGAAGAACAAACAGAGAGAGGCACAACAAGGAGGAAAAGGTGGAGGACACAGACTGAACTGCAAATACGGGAGGCTTAGTTTAGGTTTCCAGGGCTTCAGAAGTAAAAGTCCCAATTACCTTTCTGCACCTCGTGCTAATATCCTTCTAAACATCTCTTGTTTTGTCAAGTCAGATTCCTCGCCCTCTTTTAACTGCACAGACTTCAAGCTGATGAATACCACCTGTTCATGAGTACATGGACCCTCATCAGGTTTGATCTTTGGCATAATTAAACCCCCAGAATGTCTGTGTACAAGCACATTTTCAGCTCAGTCTGTGGGCAAGTTTCATTCATTTTACCAGAGAGAGAAGAAGAATTTCAGTTATCAGCAGGCGAATTGAGAACAAATTTAGCAACCTCGGCAGTCTTATTAGTAGACCTGAAAACAGAGCTTTACTGTGACACAAATCCAGAGAGAAGGATTTAACACGGTCAGGTGAGATTATGACAGAGAATGACCACCTGGACAGAAACCTGCCGTCACCGCTGCTTTTATACCGGGCTGTCAGCAGTTTAATGTGAGCGGTAAAATGAGACATCTGACATTTATGAATGATCATTTTGAGTCATCCCTGATGTGTCTATAAAAATCACATTTTATAGATGTGAAAATGCATCACAACATTGCATTGTGGGATTTTGTTAGCAGAAAGTAGAGGACATGCCATGAGCACAACATTTTTAGTCGTCTGTAGCTCAATGTCACACTCTGTATCCAGGCACTCGGTGCACTACATAGTAAAAAAGGAGCGATTTGGGACGCAGCCCCTGACGCAGCTGCTGCTCAACACTTGTGGATTTCATTCGTTCAAAAGAGTAAACTCATTTTTCTGAAGTGGTCCGATCTGCAATTTAAGAACGAATCTGTGCAGGTCTGATTCCAGGTCAGCGTGGAATCAATTCAGTACACATGACTCAGCCTGAATGGCTTCTTCTCTATAGCAACTGCAGCTGAGGCTCATGGGTAACGCTGTATTTAGAGTTGTCCACCAAACAGAAAATAAACCTATGCAATGGTTGGATTAAACAGGAGCCTTCTGCGGTTCTGTGATGAGAAACACTGAAGAGATCATTCAAGGGAAAAAGATCTTAAAACCAGCAACTGCAACTTTAAAGACACTGTCAGCAAGACAGAGGAGAAACAAAGAAATGGTAAGACAGACGACGGAGAGAGAGAGAGAGGGAGGGAGCGCCAAACCGGATACAGAGATAGAGCGGCCCTTAGCCAACAGTGAAGAGAGAGAGGGAGCGTTTCTCCAAATGACTTCCAGATTTCGGTTGTGGAGCAGTGACCTCCTACCGTCCTGATTAGCAGCAGCTTCTCTGCAGAGCTGCTGTGTGGAAGAAACATGCAGCTCCACATGGTCTCACACAAACCAGACACAAAGGGACACACCGCTGCTTTTACATCCTTCAGTGCATTAATAAATCTGACTGCTGAGCATCTCCCAAATCACATCATCAGATTTTAAGATTTACCTTCTTAAAGGCAACCACTGATTCGGTTTCCTTCCATGCAACTTTATATTGAGTTCATTTTTAAATCAAAGTCCTGTCGCCATCATGCATACGGTGTCCTTGATGGTGCATTCAAGGACATCCCAGAATTTGCAGTCAGCTGCTGAAGAAATTTAGATATATTGTCCAAAAATCTCATTCAAAATCAATATTATTTGGAAATGGTTCTGTTTTAATATTTACATTCAAGATTTGTAAAATGCACCAACATGGGAGTTTTTAAACAACAAAAAATACTGAGTTTAGTATCTTAAATGTGGACGAAAAGCATCAAATCCTCACATCAGTGGAGTCACAATCAGAGACTGTTTGGCAGTTTAGCTTAAAAAAGTTATTGTTCAATAATCGAAATAGTTCCTAATTAATTTTCTGTTGATCCACTAATTAATTATTTATATATTTTTCAGCTCTGGATGCAACATTTTAGTTGTTTTTTTTTCAGTTGGCTTTTGTTCTAAGCCTCTGAGTGTCGTACACAGTCTACTTTATGTGGCCATGTTTGAGTTCACCCTGAAGGTGGCGGATGGGGTTGAGGTCAGGACCCTGTGCAGGCCCGTCATGTTCTTCCACACCAAACTGGGAAAACCATTAATTTAAGGAGCTGCTTTGTGCTCGGGGACATCAACATGTTGAAACAGAAAAAGGGACAGACTCTGGATACAAAGTTGGAACAACGCCATTGTCTAAAATACCATTGTGTGTAGGAGCGTTAAAATTTCACTTCACTGGAACAAACCAGGGGAAAAAGCCCGAGTCAAAAGTACACGTGTCCACATACTTATGGCCACAAAGTAAGTAAAAACACCTTCAGCTGTTGTGGGTCTTAAACTTGTAATGTCCAAGTTAAAGTATAGGTCTGGTGTTTTTCTGTATTTGTCTTACTGTCCACAATTGTGCAGACTGAAAACAACATGTTGGTCCCTCAGTACCCTCGAACTTCCTGTCTGTGGCTCTCGGCTCTGAGCCCACTGGTTCCTCCTGAACACGTCAATCTTAAAAAGAATCCCCACAAAAATATAGTCTGATGTTTAAAAGGCTCACTTTCCTCAAACTGCTGCTCGCTGTAGTCTCCATCAGACAAACAGGAACAAACAGACCCCTTTGTTGGGACTATTTCGAGCGGCGGATGAATCCACATGTGGCGGTCTAGTTAGTATTTGGGGCAGCAGGATGGTGAATGTGGGACCGAGTCAGAATAAACTACAGTAAGGAAGATGAGGCTCACGGATGGTATTAAATAGTTTCTACGGTTCAGAGGAATTAGATACATCACACACACAGAACTTGCTAGTAGATAAAAGATATATAAATATAGAATACAGACTTGTACTTTACAGGACGGTGTGTGTAACCGTCCTGTCTGGTCTAAGAGAGACTTAAACCTAAACCTGCAACCAACATGGAAACATTAAACCCAGAAATAAAAAAGGATAAACATCATGTAGAACAAATAAACCCAGTGATGCAGCTCTCTGCGGATAACGTCCATGTGATCTACTGTCTGGTGAAACATGAGATCTGATGTGGTTCCATGTGTTTACTGCCAGTGAATGGATGCAAATGAATACATGCCGAGTAAAACACTGGGGCAGCAATTATTTCCCAGCATGCTCAGTGTAAACAGAGGAGAATGATGTGGAGGAAACTCAATCTGTTGAGTTGATATTCTGACTTTTTTTCCCTGCTAAATGCAGCAATCATGTGGGAAACATTCACTGCCAGAGAGGAGCGAGCAATCACGGTAAAAAATAAATAAATACAGCGAGGGGATGCTGTCAGCACTTTCCTATCAGGCGAGGTTCCCTTGAGCAAGGTGTCCGACCTGGAGAGGAGGCCAGCAGCAGTCAAGCAAACGCTGAAAGAGTCTGTGGTTTACAAAATCCAGATATTTACATCAGGCAGGGCGATCTGGTTCACTCAGCCTGAGTTGTTCAAAACTGAAGCCGGTGGCAGATCTCCAAAGGACTGCTCAGCGGTCTGCCTGAGCGAGACTTTAGAGGTTAGACCACACTGTGCAGATCAAGCAGAAATCCTACCTGGACAGGTCAGCCAAGCTATCCGTGAAATCTAAAGGCGACGCAGTCTGTCGGTTCATCAGCGCCGGTGATCCTGTCCTACAGTGTTACAGAACTCCTGCTCCCCTCACCTAGAATACATCAGTGCTAAATGCAGACTGTCTGATCTTCCCAAAGAGTTTCCTTCTGATGTTACGGTCAATCAGCCAATTAGCCACCTACATTTCCTCTGCCGAAAACTCCCATCCCGAGACATCCAATTAGCGAAGCTTACCGTTCGTTCCTGAGGACTCCGCTGAGAAAGTCTGACCATGCGATGCTGCTGGTCATTCAAATACAGACAGAATCTTCTGTCCACCAATACAGCATCCAAATGTGTCAGGTCCTGGTCTTCGGAGAGGCTGTTTGGGATTTCATGCGTCAATTTTTGCATAAAACTGTGTATCCTCACCAAAACAGTGCAACCCCACAGCAATAATAACTCCTGGTTCACCAAAGACACTCGACTTTTGTGCAAGAAGAAGAACTCTGCTTTCATTAGCAGAGATAGGGAACAATAACTTCTGCCAAATATGAGCTAAAGTCTGCAATCAGGGAAGCCAAGTCAACCGACATCATCCAACTGGAACAACAGATTGCCTGTAATGACACAAGAACCATCTGGAAAAAGGTCAACAGGTCTGTTGAGGATGCTGCTAACTTAGCCCTCCACAGCACACGACAACACTTAGAGTCGCCCAACACCTACCACATCCTATTCATCGACTTCAGCTCGGCCTTCAGTACAATAAACCAGGTCCGGTGCTTCCTGTGGAGAAGGCAGCAGAGGGTCAAGATAATTAACCTTTCATCTTGTCCTCTGAGCCTCAGCACCGGTCACACAGCCCAGTCACCTTTCTTTAATATGCAGACGACACCGCCATGATTTGACTCATGGCCAACAACACTGAAGACCGATACCTTGAGCAGGTAGCCCAAGCAGTCAGCTGGGGCCTTGATAACAACCTCCAGCTCCACACATCTAAAACACAAGAACTCATTAAAGATTTCAGAAACAGCCTCCTCCACAAAACCCCCATACACGTCTCAGGGGAACTCATAACAATCACTGACTCATTCAAATTTATTGGCACACACGTCAGCAACACACCCAAATGGAATATCAATGCAGACCACATTACCAAAAAAGCAAAGACTGTTTTCCCCAAAGACAGCTCAGAAAAAACTCAAAGCAAAACAAAGCCTCCTCCTTCAGTTTCACACAGCCGTCACCGAGAGTGTATTCACCTCATCAATAACAGTTTGCTATAGCAGCACGGACAGGCACACGCAAACTGCAGCGCAAAGTCAATTAATCATCCAAGACTACTGGATTAAAATCCCATGGCAGTAAACCTGACAGACATACCTGCACTTAAAGGTAAAAGTTTGATTTGAACTCTCTATGCTAATAACAGTGAGTTAGTAAATTACAGTCCCTTTATTACACTATCTACTAATCCAAGTCCAATTTTATTTTCCTTTTTCCAGAGAAAATCCAGTAATTCTGACCTCTCAACCCCCCAAAAGAGGGTTAACACAACTCCACCGACCCCTCAACATATAAATACATCATTCAACTGTCAGCACTGTGGACGGTATTCAGTACGATAGACTGAGAGCATATAACTGAGAGTAGGAGTAGTACACACTACTACAGTAGTAGAAAGTACTACTCCCAACTACTCAGTTGGTCCCTGTTAGTGTCTGGGGCACTTCCACACAACTCATTCACATCTTCTATTCCAGAGGTCACTAATAGGCGGACCGCGGCCCGGATCCGGACCCAACCGCGTTTCTATTTTAACCCGCGCAGCTTTTCTAGCATTTACTGTACTGGTTTAGAGGACCAGGAAACTCACAGACCAATCGCATGTTCTCCAATCGTCTCATGTGACGCTGCTCAGCCAATCAAATCTGTGCATACCGATGCTTGCGAGTCGAGTCCGCGAGATTCACCAGAGACGTTTAGGAAACACACCCGAATTGAGGAGACGAAAGATAAAAGAGATTTCACATGACTTTTAATCAAGAATGTACAGATTTTTACATGTACATTCCTCCCACGGGCAGTTCAAAACCAGAATATCTCATAGATCTCCAATATGCTAGCTGGAGCTCACGTTTCTCACTGAACAACAGAAAGTAGGAAAGTGGAAGCTCTGTAAGAGGAAATGAAAGAGAAGAGGAGGCATTACAGCTGTTCAGTTGTGTGTTTATTATAAAATTGGTTAAGACTACACTTCATCACTTCAAGCTACACTTTTTATTAAATTTTTCTAAAAATTAGGGACTTTAATTTACTAAGTTTAGTTTACTTAAATTTAGAATTTATTATTTGAATAGTTATTATTTATTATCCTTCCAGTTTGATGTGAAAACTGACTGAAATATTATTTGATTTGACAGTCCATTGTTGACTAAAAACATGTGTTGATACAACTATAGGTTATAGTACTGAATGATAACGCAAGTTCGTCGTTTTGATGTTCTGGACCTTTGCTTCAGGAAATTTTCTCTAACTGGACCTCTTTGAAATCTAATTGAATACCCCTGTTCTATTCTGTCTCTTCGCTTCTGCTGAATCCTCGCTAAGCTAACATCAGGCAAACCAAAGACACTGCCACCGTTTCACATTCTAAAAACGACTTTATCGGGTGGCGCAATTGAAACGAAAGCCACTCCCAACCAGTAAAGCCATACCAACGTTTGGGCTTGGCCAGTACTTGGATGGGAGCCCTCCAGGGAAAACTACTCGCTGCTGGAAGAGGTGCTGGTGGACCAGTCGGAGGCAGTCTGCCAGCTGGTCTTAATGATAAGAGTGCAGTGATGGGGACACTGTAGGTGATGCCGTCCAGACTGTGGTCTTCGGGAACCTCAAGTGAAACTAAGTTGATGCTAATTTGGGGTCGACTCCCTTCACCTCACTCAGCAGTTGGAAAGACACGGGAAACCCAGTGTGAGTCTTAAGGAGCTAAAGCATTTATTTACTAACTGAAGGTTCTACTGCAGTCACAGCTTTAGAGCCAACTTTACTACGTCTGCCTGCTCTGGGCACACACTACGTACTAAGAAAGAGCTTGAAGGGGCTACGATACTCATACACATCCATCCAGATCCACTTGGGTATTAATAAAGACAGGTGGTAGATAAACACGACCAGGTTAGACTGAATGTGATAACCACCCTCTTAAGTGGGTGCACCTGTAACATCACTTGTGCATTACTGACATCTATTTCCCCCACAGTCAAGCGTGCGTCAGTAATAACATCGTAACTCAGCGTCTCTCCTGCACATCACACCGGATCACAGGACAGGAAGCGGTACCACAGTCTGGTCTGGTTCATGAGTACTAACCTGGCAAACTTTCAGCTCCAGAGTGAAAGTCTGACAACATGAATCGACTGATGATTCAAATCACCCACGTTCATGGGGGGAGGAACATCTGTAGCATCAGTCAGCACTCACAGGTGTGTGTGAGCAGAGAGGAGAGAGAGTCCAAACTTAGTTGAAAACAAGTTGTTGCAGCAGGATTATAGAGGCAGATGGGCTGGCGCGCACACACACACACACACTGAGTCATAGCTTTTATATGACATTTCCGTGCCAGGTGGTGATGGGAGCTGTTGTCTTCAAAACACACATTCAAATAAAACTTGTTCAGAGCCACAGAACATTCAGGGAGAGCAGACAGAGAGGAAGGGCTGGAGTCACATGTCTGTCCTGTGCATGACACACATGCTAATATTAGCATCACTGTGTGTGTTGGCCAGCAACATTAAAATCAAAGATCACCTTTTTTATCTTCTCTCCATCATAAATCAGCCCGTACCTCAGAAATATGATTCGTTCATGTCTGTTGGATTATGGATAGCTGTTAGCAAACACTAGCTAAACTGTTAACAGGTGCGTTTGACTTCATGCTGCTGGATTTAACATGGTTAGAAATTCCGGCGCTGCAAAACGTCACCATGTCACGTGACAATAAAACCTCGTGGGAGCCTTTGTTCTGACCTCACGCACTCTACAGGAAGTAGAACATGTCCGGAGGAGGAGCGACCCCGATTTACACGCAGCCCAGAAAACATGAGGGGAAACAAAAGTGTCTTAAATGGAGCTAAAGCTTCTCGGTCAGCAGTTCAAGTCCGTAAACGTTAAATGTGACAAAAGCTGGAAATGATCTCCACTGATGGAAACACTGAGCGAGAGACGTGTCAGTCATCCACGGCCAACTGGTGATGAAAACAAATGACACTCATCGGGAGGGGGCGGAGCCGAGGGCACGGCCGACCGGTCCTCACATCTGATTGGGTAAAAGGCAGCTAGCTGGTTGGCTGGCTCGGGCGCTAATCAAGGTGTTTGTTTTCATTTTAGAGAGTAGGAGAGACAGAAAGAGGCTCGCGGTGTGATTCGTGTTTCATTTACTTCCACACACACACACACGCCATATGTCCTGTTGCTTTGTTCTCAACACACACACACACACACACACACAGTAATGAGGCCTGGAGCAGTGTGTTAGTGTAACACGCCGAGTTGTGTAATCTGTGAGCAGTGACTAATGTGTCTACATGGAGGGACAGTCTGATGAGCAGCCGTGACACCAGCAGATGGTCTCTGGGTTCACTTCAGGTGCGTTCGTTAACCAGGAGACCGCAGCTGCGCCCCGGTTCAGGCTCCGCCTCCTTCACTTTCAGACTGAACACGCCACGGCGTCGGTCAGAAACACTTTGAGGTCACGCATGCTGTTGGTACCAGTTAGACCCACCGGGACGCACTCACCATCCGCCTGGACAGTCGGATTATTTCGTGGGGGTTTTTAGTGACAGCCGCCGTTTTTCAGACGTAAACAGTCAGATTGTTTATTTCCTGAATGGCTGCGTTGAGGTTTAGTGACGGTAAAGCTGCACGTTTGGTCTCCTGAAATATGGCGGTTGAGGCGTTCCCGGTTTGAGGCGCAAAATATGGGAGGAAAGAATTTAAATTTATACAAATAGATGCTGCAGATGATTCCTCGCCACAGACTGCAGCTGGAGATCTGCGGCGCCGTTCAGAGAGATGTTAATTAAAAGCATCACAAAGGTCATTGTGTATCTCTTTAGTCAAAGGATTTAAATGTTTCACCAGAAATCTCCCAGACCTTCCTTCCTCTCTATGTTTTTGTTGCGCTGACTGCATCATGTTTATTACTTCCTCTTGCAGGATGAACACAAACCAACAGCAGCAGCAGGAAACGCTGGCTGACTGACCTGCGGATTAGAGAAGACTTCCTTGATGCTGTTGATTGGTCCAACAGGAACACCTGAGCCCTCAAACCTCCTCAGCCAATCAGCGGTCTTCTCCTGCAGAAACCTGACAGAGAGAAATGATTATTGTATGTTTAGTGACGAATAAGCAGCGGCCTGCTCTCATTGGCTGGATGTGGAGGTCACAGGTTCAATGAAATGTTTCTTCTCTGAGAGAGAGGACCAGAACAGGAATCTGCAGCCGGGCAGACGAACGACCGGCTGAGAGAAGCTGCAGAGATTCAGCTGATGGTTATTCACTCCAACGCTCACTTCATACATGTTGTTATACAAATAGTTAGCTTTAAGACGGAGCGTCGGACAGAGACCTGAAGGAGGATTAGAGTTTTTCAGTCGGATACGTTGTAAATGTAGATGTCTATGAAGATTCTCAGTCATCCAGGTCATAGTTATCCAACGAAGGTTAAAATCAAGGGCAACTGGACTTGGTTGAAGCCGTCATTGAACAGGGGAGGGGGTCTACGCCACCACTTATCCCCCACTTACACTGCTGTCCTTTCATCACTTCCCAGGAAACTCAACAAACGTAACCTATTGGCCTCAGGTGAAGATACCAACGATGGTCGTTCAGTCTCGGCCACAGGTAGTCTTAACGACTGTAACGACTGTCGTCACAGCAACCAGGAACACTAACAAACCAGCGGTATCGATGACCCGGGCCAACGACCCCACTGAGGTTAAATAGCTGAGTTTCCCTGCCAGCCAGTCAGAACTGAAGAAGTCCTTTGGATGTTGTAAATGTAGTTTCTCCAACGTTACCTGCTCCAGCTCAGACACTAACACATGTGGAGAGAGACGTCTGAGAGGTTTCTGTTGTTCTGCTTGTGTTTAATATGAGCAGTCAGAACCGTGTCTGTACCTCTGTGACAGCGTGTGCAGCAGCTGTTTGCGGTTTTGGACTCTCAGCTTGTTGGTTTTATATTTTGGTTCGTCTGTGAGCTCCGTCAGCTCCAGAACCTGCAAACACAAACAACAACAACAGAGTTTAATATGTCATATTCTAAGAAATCTCCTCTGTCTGTCAGACTAACGACATATTGCGCGTGTTGAGGTGAAGTCACTCACTTGACAGACTTTGACAAATTGTTTGTCGTTGCCTGCAGCCACGACTACGTGTCCGTCTTTGGTTCTGAAGCCCTGAAACAGACGAGACGGAGACTCAGGCCAAAGACGGGCTCGAATTCATGAACTTTTGTATTTGTTGGGGTCTGTACCAAAGAAACATGTGCTCTTGTATCTGGCCGGAGCGTCTCTGCATCATTTTGCTTCACTGTGATTTTGACAGCATTGTGATGAACTGAGCAGCCCTGATGCTTAGTATTATTTAGACAACAGCAACACGGTCACAACCTTTGTTTCGAGTATTCATCCTGACTACTAAACACGACGGCAGGTGCTGTGGGTGGTGCACGACACTGTTTGCCTAGCGCTGCCATAGGCGTTTTATAATAAAAAGCATCCCTCTGTGTATCTGGTCCTGGTCCTGGTGGTATCAGCCGCCCCCAGTAATTCCACCTTCATGTCCCGCTGAGCTTCACCAAGCAGCAGCGGGGAGTGAAGAGGCAGCAGAGACGCTGACTTTACGCTGTTAACTTTGGGGATTATTAGCATTTTTATTAAGTCGACTCTTCCCAGCAGGTAGATATGAAACTGGCTCTAATCAAACGGGAGGATCTGAGTGTTGGCTGGAGCTTCATCCGACTCCCAGATGAGTTTTAAAATAAGTTTAATAAGCTGCAGGCCGCCTGAGGACAAGGTCAGCTGGTGGAGAGCAGCTTCTCCTTCCTCCTCGTCTTTCTTCACCCCCCCAGCCATCTTTCTTTTCTTCCTCCCTAATTTTCTTCTTCCTCTTTCTGTACTTTCTCCTCTTCCTGACTCACGATTGCTTGTAATAAAAACTCGTGGCCACATGAAAGGAGGACAAGAGCTGCTGTCTCACATCACACACCAGCGACCGCATCCCTCTGCTGTGCCTTCAGACCGCTAACCCTTTAGTCTCTCACCGCCGCCTCGCTTTCATCCGCCGCCTCGGGGAGTTGCGGGTAACGCAGTCCACACGGGGACTACGACGGGACGTTCACCCACTAAACCCCAAACAGTCCCCAGAGAGGGTCGGCCATGTGGCCGGGTCGCAGCGGGGCGACTTCTGCCCCCTGCTGGCTGCAGGTCCAATCCAAACCACCAATCAGTGACACTGTTCCACAAAGTTCATTCCTTCCTTCAACCAAACAAAGTCGGCTCCCTGTTAATCCTGTACGAAGCACGAGCCTCACTGACCCGTCACGTGATAAACAGGATGCAGGCGTGTGGTGTGAGAGCGTGCTCTGTTCACACAGGAAGTTTTACCAGGTTCATCAATCTTTAATATTCTTAAATATCTGAATTAAAGTGGATAAACTTGTCTTGTTAAGTGTTTGTATATTTGTTTACAACCTTCTTCAGTTATGCATATTCCAGTATTTGATACTGAGGTAGATTCATTTAACTCAAAGCTAATCAGAAGAGTGATCAGCAGTGGTGCACAGTCACATTTACTCAAGTACTGTACTTAAATACAGATAAGTATTTTCTTTTCGTGCCACTTTCTGCTTCACCACATCTCAGAGAGAAAGACTACTTTTTGTACTTTACTATCCGACAACTTTAGTTCAGTTACGTTACAAAGTAAGAGTGTATTTTAAATATGATGTTTTATTATGATTTAAACTACCCAACAGTTTGTACAAGTACAGCTGAAACGCTTACTTGAATGGCAGCTACTTTGATGTTTTTATAGTCCGTTTGTCATGTCAGCGTCCAGTGACAGAGTAGTTTTTACTTTTGATACTCAAGCATTTTTAAAAGCAGGTACTTTTGTAGTTTGACCTCAAATAGACTTTTACTTTAAATGGAGTAACATTTAGCAAAGGGTATCTGTACTTTTACTGAAGTACAGGGTTTGTGTTCTTGTCCATTGGTGAAAATCAGCATAACCAAGTAAAAAGAGGAGTTTAATTAACAACACAGGGCTCCCCCTGGCTGCGCAGAGTACTTAATACCTAAATTCAAACAAACACTCCTATAATCTGTTCTGTGTTACCGTGGCTGAACTTTCCTCCAGATTTCTAAAATCCTTCCTGTTCAGAGACACCAGGACAAACGAATGGGACAAGATGCAGCTAAACAAGAGAGGCCAAACACCTTCAATACATCAAGACAAATCAAACTGTGAGCTGAAGCTGACGAGAGAATTAGTTCAGCCAAAGCAAGTAAGTCAAAATGTCTTGAAATTATTAAGTTATTACTTTTGTGTTAATTAGTTAGTAGTCTTCATGTGATCACTAGTCAGCTGTGTCTTTCCGTCCCATATGAAATGAATGCAGCACACACTGTGTGTAGATTATGGTCGACTTAGTTCAGTTGTGGTTCAAGCTGAGACGATCAAAGTGATCAAAGAGAGGAGTTCAGTGACTAATTAGTTACAACTAGCAGCCAGCGTTGACAAGCTGTTGTGTTGGAGATTAACTGTTCACAAGTCAGTTTCATTTCATACACTCAACTGCCACCACAGCTTTGGCATTTTCAAATATAGGATACATGACATCTAATTTTAAACCAGCAATTTGTTTTGTTTAATATAAAAAAAAGGTCCACAAATAATTAAATTCTTTGATGCTCTGATGTCTTTCTCTTTTTGTGGTGAGGCCATGAATCAACCTGTAGTCTGTAAATCTCAGTCAGTTTTCTTTATGACATTATCTTTGCTTCTATTAAATATCAGTTTATTTTTGACACTGAACAAAATTAAAAAGGCAACACTTTTGTTTTTGCCCCCATTCATCATGAGCTGAACTCAAAGATCTAAGACTTTCACAAAAGTACACAAAAGGCCCATTTCTCCTCCTTAAAAGGCCTCTCCTCTCCTTTACCAAGATAATCCATCCACCTCACAGGTGTGGCATATCAAGATGCTGATCAGACAGCATGAGTATTGCACAGGTGTGCCTTAGGCTGGCCACAATAAAAGGCCTTAGGCTGGCCACGATAAAAGGCCACAGGCTGGCCACAATAAAAGGCCACTCAAAAAGAATTTGGCAGTACATCCAACCAGCCTCACAACCACAGACCATGTGTAACCACACCAGCTCAGGTCCTCCACATCCAGCATCTTCACCTCCAAGATGGTCTGAGACCAGCCACCAGGACAGCTGCTGCAACAGTCGGTCTGCATAACCAAAGAATTTCTGCACAAACTGTCAGGAACCGTCTCAGGGAAGCTCATCTGCATGCTCGTCGTCCTCATCGGGGTCTCGACCTGACTGCAACTTCGCACAGCCATTGAAGAGGAGTGGACCGACGTTCCACAGGCCACAATCAACAACCTGATCAACTATATGTGAAGGAGATTTGTTGCACTGTGTGAGGCAATGAAAAGGCCTTTTATTGTGGCCAGCCTAAGGCACACCTCTTGATATGCCACACCTGTGAGGTGGATGGATTATCTCAGCAATGGAGAAGTGCTCACTAACACAGATTTGGACAGATTTGTGTACAATATTTGAGAGAAACCTTTTGTGTACATAGAGAAAGTCTTAGATCTTTGAGTTCAGCTCATGATGAATGGGGGCAAAAACAAAAGTGCTGCCTTTATCATTTTGTTCAGTGTATTTAGACATCTGAAGTGTGCAGTGCGAAGCCTTCTCTTTTGTTTCTGATTAAAAAGGTATGAAATATTAAAATGTGTATCCCAGTTAAACTTCTCCTTCCTGACTGCAGCGTCCTCTCATGTGTCTCCTCTTTGACACGGTGGATGTCACAGCTTTGGGAGATTTGAATTGACCCGTCTCACAAATCAGATGTGAACTTGAAAAGCGTCGGCGGAGATGGATGACTTCTTCAGCTCCAATATCTTCCTCGCAAAGCCGCGACCGCAAAACACCAATAATTCTGTTGTTCCGACTGTCATGATCTCCAAAGAAACCGTCTGCTCCGCTTTCATCTCCGGCGCCTGGGGGGGAGGGGGGGAGGGGGGGGGGGGGGGGGGGGGGGGGCTTGGGAGGGAGCGTGGCATTGTGGGTAAGGCGGTTCACACGAGGATTAAATCCGAGCGTCGGACAATAACGCTCTGGCTGGGGAGAGGCGACAACCACAAGAATCGAGTCGCCGCCGCGTTCACGCCGAGCAGATGGAAGGAAACATCTAAATCTGAGTGTGTGATGGTTTAATGCTCACATGTGAGTTATGAACCTCCATAAAGACACAGTAACATCTCAGCTCCCCCGGGCTCAGTAATGTGAAGCAGACTGACGCAGGTCTGATACAAAACAAGGCCTGAATGTTCAGAAGCTCTCGTTTGATTCTGTTTATTAATCATTACAGAGTTCATTTTAATGAGTGACTGCTGACTTTGATAAGTTATAGATATGGAAGGAACGTGTTAGGAAAGGAAGGAAGAACTACGGGCGTTGTTAAAAATGAAAATGCTATGAGAAAGGTTTATTTGAACAATAATAAACATGTAATGCAATTTAAATATAAAAGAAACAAATATGCATTATCCAAAAAAGTAACATGTTATATTTTTATATTTATGAATATTCGCCTGCCAGCTGATTGTTTGTTGTGTTTCTCTTTATATAAATAAAAACATTTCCACTGTAAATTGGAGCAGTATGTGTCTCCAGAAGGCAGGAAATTACGAGTTTAATGCTCCAAAGGACGCCCAGACCATATATTTCAGCATTTCCTAATCTGAGCCCTTCTGTTGTCCCCTTTCCAACACAAAGTGACCCCTTGGACTCGGGTACAGCCTACTGTCAGTATTTACCAACAACCACCGATCTACAGATTCCTGCTGTGGCTTTTGTACTGAGCGCTTACTGTATAACACACTGAGGTGAGTTAGTTGTTCTTGTGGTCTGTAGGTCGGCCGACCTGATTATATTAGAAATTTAATGCCATGACTTGACTTTCAAGTTATCTTTCTTATATTATTAACATTTGATATTTCTTCTCCACCATTGCTCATAATAATAATAATAATAATAATAATAATTCATGCATCACCTAATTTCATCAAACGCAGGCCCGACTCACAAGAAAGAACAGTGTGTGTTTATCTAATATTGTGTTGGTCAGACTATACACTGATTTATACCGCTTGTCTGTTTTGAATAATACAGAAGGTAAAGAGCTTAAAAATTAAATTGCATATTAAATCACAATTTGTGTAAAATAAAACAAACAGAAAATCACAGTTAGATTATTTTCCTAAATCGTTCAGCTCCACTACACACCTGTAATCTGTTGGCCAACGACGATGTGGTGAACAGAATATTCATTTTGCAATCTGCTTTAGTGATATATATATTTTATTTTTGATGTTTCCTGCGTGGTTTCATGCTCTTATTGTGAAACATCCAGCCGACGCCCCTGTGTGCTTTGAGGTTTTTGTGCCGTGCAGAAAGTAGATAGTTCACGTTTTAACAACACCACAGAGAAGCCGAGGGAGAAGAGGAATGTGTTTTATTTGAGTCTGCTGTGTTTTTAATAAACTTAAAAATGTGATCAGGAAAAGAGAAATGAGCGCGGACGCAAGAGGAGAATCTGGTCGCTATATTATTTATATTTTATTTTCTAAAGTGGACGGTTTATTCGAGGCAAAACGTGAAACACTGTGGAAAAACAGACCCCTTTACCTGAGGCAGCTCTTTTTCTTCTACCACAGAAAAAGGCTGTTTTCACTTCTGGAGGAGTTAAATTAAAACCAGCGAGAGAGTGATGGATGAAGGAGATAACCAGGACATAATGAGGGAGAACATTGCTTCAGTGTGACACACCAACATTAAAACATCCAAATTGACACTAATCGTCTGTAACGGCTTGATAATTGTCTGTCTGACTGTGACTCCCAGCGCCTCCTATTCTCTTATTCCCCCGAACACTGACGTCAACTCTCAGGACTTTTCCCAAAATGTTCACAGTTTGTTCTCATAGTTTCCCAGTTTTTTAATCAGGAGACCAACATTTTTAACCTGTTTCATCATAGGACATTATGATTATATTAGAAATATTAACATTTTTCTGTCATTTATGGTTACTGTTTGTTGCAGGACTTAAAGGCCAAGTTGTTATTTTTTTCTTAAAACAATCCTAGTTGTGTACACTGGAAGAGTTACTGGTCACTGTTTTCACTCCTCCAGTCCACAAGTTCCCTTTCCGTGGTTATTTATCAGCTGAACATTAAAGCGATGAACACATCAATAATTATAATTCAATAATATAAATTATGTGGCTTAATGTACTTTCAATTTTGCTACTTTAAGTATGTTTTGATGCTTTTGTACTGTGAATATTTCATTGTCATCATCAGAGAGCGGACAGGAAATGAGGGGAGACAGACGGGGAATGGCGTGAACTGTGGTCTCCAGCCGGATTCAAACTGGCGGCTCATGTAAGCACTGTAAACCCTGGACGACCGAACTGCTAAAATCCCCCACCTCCACCTCCTAACTTTGGAAGATACCCACCTGAACTCAGCTTTGGCTGAACTTTGGAACGTTTCCTTTTCCCCCCAGAATGAGGCCTGTGAAGTTTGTCGCTCAGCACGAACATTAAAAACAACTTAAGAAGGGAACTTTAGTGTCCACATGGGCACGGGACGTGTGGTTAAAGCCAGACTTGCAGAACATACAGATTGTTTTCTTTAAATGTTTGGATGCAACAGTTCATTCAGGATGGTCAGTGAAGAGCTGCATGAGCAGTTGTTTACCCAGATTATTGAATGAAGGGAACACAGAATGGGCGGTCAGTAGGTCACTAGGGGAGGCAGCAGAGAGTACAGAAACTAGGCCCAGTCTGATGATCTATGACTATCTGCTATACGTGTCACGTGGATTTTACAGGTTAAGACATGCAGAATATGTTGTTTGTACTCATGGAGGAAAGAAATGACTTTATCTGCTGGCAGGCACACAAGCAGAAACAGGCAGCTTCACCAGCGTTACCTGATAAGGTACGATGCTCTCGTGGGCCGTCCCCCAGCGCCTCGCCTCCTTCCCTGCGTTCAGATAGTTAGCAGCAATATGGCTGAGACAGGAAACCTGAGCGAGAGAGAGACAGAGCGAGGTAGAGTGGTGTTAAATCTGAGCTGTCGTCAGTCTCGTTCCTCTCGCTGGTGGAAGTCGGCGCTCACTAGTCGCGAAAAGAACAAAAACCACAGCTCTGCTGTCTTTCCTCCCGACGCCGCCGCCACATAACCGCTGGAAAGCGAACCGGCGGCTGATTTTAGAAGCAGCTGAAAACCTGAGAATCAATTTCCACGGCTCCTGGCGAACGGATCGGCCTCGAGTCTTGCTCCAAACAAATCCCCGTCCCTTTGTTGTTTTCGTCGCCGCACCAGCCGTCAGAAACACCTCATTAAAAACACTCGACCTGCTCCCAACATCCATCCACACGTGCTGTTCTTCACCCTCAGTGTTGCGCTCTGTGAAACCTTGAAGTATAGAGCCACTTTGAGTTAAGACCAGCACTTCTCAGGTGTTTCTAAAGTGCTGCTGCTGGTTGAAAATGAGGACAAAAGTCATCCATGCTGCAGCACCAACACACCACCAAAGGTTCAAACGTTTCTTTACTTACTTTGTTATTATTATAATAATAATCACACATCACATCACAACCCATCCAGCAGCTGCCGAGATGTTGACGTCATATTCGTGCTCGTTTCTTAACGCTCTCTGAGCCTCTGTTAAAAAAGAAAGCGGAGGAAAGCGAAGTAGGGAAGTGCATGATTAGAAGGGAGAAGAGGAGCGGCAGATCTGATGTTGACGTGACGGAGCAGAGGCAGACTGACACTCAGATGGGTGGTGCTGTCAATCACTGCTCTGTTTAGAAACTGATATTATTCTCTGTTTAAACTCTCAAACCCACAGCAGAGCCTCGTCTCTCGCTCTAACTACAGGCTGAACGGGATATATCCAGCTACTGCTGAGGACTGTGACACCACATGTGAGAGAACCCGGCCTTTGAATCAGCGTCACAAAGGAGCTGCAGTCGTATTAAAGTCTGTCAGCAGCAGCAGACGGCAGCTTTAAATCACTCAATTTCACGTTCAATCCTGCACGAGGCTAAAAAAGATGAATTACAAGAGAATCAGAGGGTGAATCTGTTCAGGCTGATTCATGTGGTGAGAAGAAACATCCGCAAACTGAGCGGCGGTGAGAGGAAGCAAACAGCAGCTAAAAACCCTCAGTGAAGTGGTGAAGGCAGACTTTTACATGAAGGCTGGTCCACACTGCAGAAAGACCGCTTAACGTTTCATTCCCACGACTCTGATGAAGCCTGAACACGTCGCACTCACAATGAAGATGTAGTAGTTTTGACCTCACGCGCCTTGCTGGTAGGTCACCTGGCGGCTCATTAATCATCCGGTAAAGACTGTAAATACAAGAAGCCCAGTGTAAAAAGGGAGTCACTGAGTCTGAGAAATGTAATCTGACAGGACAGAGTGACGGATCGACAGGAGGAAGAGTCGGCTGCACGTGGAAACACCCTCGGACAGAAAGGTGGCATTTACATTCTGCTTCAATGTACTATCACCAGATAAAAGGATGAGGACCATCATCTCCGTGGTCTCAACTTCCCCCGCAGCAACAGCCTGAAATTGTTTCTCATCCTCAGATATTTGGTGTTTCTCTGCACGGCTGAGCCACTTCCTCCAACAACCACAACAATTTAAAGCCGTTTCAAGCTGAACTTCAGACTTCTCCCCCCCCGATGTTTCCAGCTGTTCCGGGACCTGCAGGCAGCTCACGCAGATACAACTGTGAACCCCGATTGGTTTGTAATGATTAAATTTCCCCTGACAACCAAACCAAACTGGGCTTAAACCCGTCCACATGGATCCAGATCCTGTGAGGCTTTGTGCTCTCATTGTTCATCTCTGGTCGGCGCGCCTGTGGTCGCAGCACTTCGTACAGGAACGCAGCATGGGATATGGGGGGGGGGAAGTGGATTGTGGGTATTTTATGTGTAGCAGCCCTGGAAGTCGCCTGCAGAGATTGAGACCTCGCAGCCACGTAAAACAATTACAGCCTGCTATCATACATATCCAGCCATCCATCCATCTTTATCCATCTGTCATCCCTCCATTATCCATCTATAATTTATCCATCCCTCTATTCAGTATCTTTCTATCATCTATCAATGTCTCTATTGTCTATCCATCCATTTCTTCCTTTTAAATTCTACACAAACTTTGAATTAAATTTTAAATTTCTCAGACACACGGTAACATGCTGAGGTCGGCTGATAAATGAAAGTAGCACAGAAATGTAAAGATATGTTTAGAAACAGAGTCAGTGTTCTACGAATAGTCAAAGATTTACTTTCAATTCTAAAATGTTCTTTATCACAATTTTCAAATACTAACTTCAGGAACGCCAGTAAGGTTTGTTTATCTTTCGACTAACAGGAAACAGACTTTTCTGTGTTTCTATTCCAAAGTGAATTTCTCTCTGGAGGACCAAATGAGCTGAACTGGTTTGTGTCGCAGCGTCTTTCCCACTGAAAGAGGTGAAAAATGAGATACATAAAACATGCCTTTAAAAGCAACACTGTCACACAGGCAGCATGTCCTGACACGACAAATCAAACGCACCCTGGGAGTCTCGAATGCTTCGGAGTCCAGGACGACGTGTCATCCCATCCGTCTCAGAGCCCCCCCGACGGTTTTAAGATTATGTAACGTCTGATTTGTTTAAACGGCGAAAACATTCGGAGCAACATTGATTACCGTGTTTAAACTGTCCGGGCCGTTCAGGATAAATCAATGGCTTGTTTAAAGGATCCGTTATTAGTTCCCACACACACAAAAAGCCGCAGTGACACCTCTGCTTATCTCTCCCATCAGAAACACCCCATTGATAAGGACTGAATCAGACAGGCAGCGTCAGCAGTGTGATTTACCAGCAGACCCTGAACACAACGCTGTAAAGCAGCATCTCCTATTTAGGTGATATTTTGGGTACAAAGTTACAAAGAGCTGCTTAAACTTTTCATTAGATGTCACAGCTGTTCTCAGTTGACTTGATTTGGTCGGCGAGGTGATCACTCAGCCGTTACCTGTGAAGACAGCAGGTTGCAGTCGATGTGAACTCCCCTCCCCGACTTGTGGCGCTGCAGCAGGGCGGCCATGACGGCTCCGTGCGCGTACAGCCCCGTCGCCAGGTCTGTCATGGCGACGCCGGGACGCACCGGCTCGCCGTCCTGCCAGCAGAGGAATAATAGCAGCATTAGACTTGCATTCTGGGATAGTTAGCAGGAAGCAGAGTCCACGCCTGGACTCACTGAGGGCACTCAGACAACACAGTGGATCCAGAACAGTGTGTAGTGAACAGGAGGTTTCCATGTTGTAATCTTAAACCGAAGGCGGCTGCAGGCCTGTGCTGTGCTTTAACTGGTCTAGATGCAGGAACGAGGTCAGGACAGTTTATGATGATCTGACAGGCTGTTACTGGACGAGAGAAGGGAAGAGAGAGAGTCTGACCTCTGGCCCGGTGATGTGCATCATCCCCGACACGGCCGAGGCGATGGAGTCGTAGCCTGGACTCTGAGACTGAGGACCGGTCTGCCCGTAACCTGAACACACAGACACAGATTATTGCCTCTGTGCCAGCGGGCCGGTTTCTGTCTGGCCTGAGGGGAAACACAGCGGGGAATCAAACGGTCGGAAAACCACATTCCAGCTGTGTGTTGAGTCTGCCGCTCTGACTAAACAGCCAGATTGATCTCCTAAAGAGTCCAGACTCTGTTCGCTTCACGTCAACAAAAAACATTTCCATGAATGCTTTTAAAGTGATAACCGGCCCACTGACTGGATTCACAGATCTGAACCCTGAAGACACTTTTACTGCGTCACATGTTGAGATATAAACTCCAGAGTGAGCGCGAGCAGCGCATGCAGCAAGTTCGTTACGAGCGTGGCAGCCTAGAGTCAGGAAACATTGTGAGTTGTTATCACGGCAGCTGTCCAACAAGGCGTTTTGTTATCGATGCGATTCCAAAACACCAGAACAGGCCTTGATAAGGAGATTATTCAGCTACACTGTTCAACAAAACATTAAGAACTACAAACAAGCTCTTTAACACAAAGACTGCAACATACAAAACGTGTCTTTGGTTAGAAATGAAGGTTTAGTTGGTAGAAAGCAGCACGATCAGATTCTGATCTCCTTTATCTGATACCGATCCCTTAAAACATGCCTGGATCAGCTGTTTGCAATGAACAAATCCAACAAAAGCAACTGAAAATGCATCTTATAATCACTTCTCAGGTAAATTATTCAGCCCAAGCGCACCTGACGCAGCTGATGAAGGGCTTTATTAGTTGCACCAGGTGTGCTTGAGCTGGGACACATGAAATACCTGAACTGTCCAGGGGTTTGTGGAGTGTCACATGTTCAAATCGTAAAGAGAAGGGATCACCGCCCTTCACAGTGAAGCCACTGAAGGTTCCTAGAGACACCGTTGGAGGCGCAGTTCAGAGGAACAGTGGTTACACTTCCTGGAGGGGGCAGAAAAGGGAAACTACCAACGGCTGCAACCAGATTTCAGAGAAGGCAGTTTGTGCAAAACCCTCGAGTGATTGCAAAAGACCTGCAGCAAGACTTTTGTCTCAGTGACCACAGTCAGGCGCGTACTGAACACAGACAGGACTCCAACACGTACACCTGTACTGACCCCAAAGCACAGGAAAAGCCAAATCAGCGCCAAATCACATCAACAGTTATCTCACAGCGCTTTTCATAAAAGAGCAGGTCTAGAACGTACTCTGTGATGCTAAGAAGAAGGATTCACCGAAGTACGAGGACATTCTAGGAGGAAACGTCACGCTGTCTGTGAGGAAGCTGAAGCTTGTCCCTCAAATTCCACCCAGGCTGGGCCGCAGGAGAAGTGCTGGGATCACACGTCACCTGAGTGGAGCCCCAACAGAAAATCCCCGGTGGGATTTGAAGAAGGAAAACTCAGGAACATTACTGGACTGGCGGCCGTTGCTCACGAGGAATGGGCTTCTTCAGGAACGCTGCCGGAAGCCGGTGTCAGGCTGAATTTGAGGAAAGCACTTAAAGAATTCCTTGTTGAGCTATTTTAATTGCTTTTGTTGGGTGTGTTCATTGCAAACAGCAGAAAATCTGTACATTTTGACACTAACCCTGATTTGCAGTGGGGGTTGAATCATTTTGACATCAACGACTGTAAATATGGACTGACGGATCCGCTCTCTGCAGGCTGGCTGCCTGAAAGGAAGGACATCGATTTAAGAACCAAAGGACGATTTGTAAAACGATCAGGGGGAATGAGACGTTTCTAGAACCCGTCATTAAAAAGTTCCAACTGGCACCGACACGTCGAAGAAGGTCCGTCAGCACCTGAACAACCTGCTGTGACTGGAACATCATGAAATCTACTTTCGGCTCCACTAAAACACTTCCTGCTGGAGATCTGGCCGTTTTTCCTCCTTTTGTTACAGACGGAATTACAGTTTTTGGGGATCAGGACATCAATCCACGAAGCATCCCGCTCCGTTTCAGACAGCTCAGGATGAAACCAGGCTGTAAATCTGCCCACTGCATCCAGCTGCTGCAGCTTAATGAGGCCTCCTGGGTAATGTAGTTTTTTTCCTAAAGGACAGGAGGATGAGGAGGAGGGAAGGGAAAACAAAAAATGTGGGAGTGATAAAGCTGGAATGGAGAGAGAAAAGTGGGGAAAGACTTAAAGGAAGTTAAATAAAGGGGAGAAAGAAAAGAGACGGGAAGAAAAGTACACAGAGAAAAGGAAGAGATTGGAAGTAATGAGGATTAAAAGTGAGAAACAGATTTTAGTAGGAGGTTCTCAGTGGATTTCACGGTACTATTAAGCTTCATTTAATCTAAATATTAAACATAATACTTAAATAAAATTAATAAATAAATTTTTTAGCATTTTAAGATTTAGTTTTAAGCTGCCGTCACTTTAATGTTAGTCACTAATAACAAAACACAGATTTAGCTTTTATTCACGGTCATAAAAATGACTTTTAAATAAGAAGTACGAAATGTTGTGAACTGTGTAAACCAGCGAAGGAGCGAAGACTGGAACTGCCTACGCCAACATGCACGTCGTGGTCAACTTGTGCAAACTAAAGATGCTTTGTTTCCATAGTGTTTCAACACCAGCACAACGCACCCCGATCTCCTGTAGCATTGTGGGTAATGTAGGAGTCAGACTTAGGCAAGGAGGAAGAATGTGGAATACAGAAAACGTGAAAAGATAAATCTGCGAGACCTCGTTTAGAGACCGTTGATGCTATTAAAGCAAACTTAATTAAAAGCTGTTATGTTAATAAGCTAAACATGGGCTTGTTAACAAGATGCTAATGTTAGAATGGTAACGTGCAAAACAGCTGACGCTATGAAGCAGAGCCGAGATGCTGAGACGGGAGCTGAGCATCATCCAGTGAGCCTGCAACACAAGGCGGCCGCTCACATTATCGTCGAATATTCCCATCATTCGCTGATCTTTTGCAACTCCTGCACCCCGACGGCAACATGACACCAGTCACTGAACGTCCTACGGTAATACGGCGTACTGGATCAGTGCAGAGTGAGACTGACGAACGTCTGACAATGTAGAGCTGAGCCTTCCAGGCCACTGTACAAAGCCATAACCTTTTAGATTCAGGCAACAGCAGGATCTTTCCTCTAGCGCCGCCCTCAGGACAAGCTTTACGTTTCACGGGGGCCTAACAGGACTTCAGGATGTGAACCTGTACTGGTCCAGCACCTTCAGACATGCTCGCTGACTCTCGTTTGAAGTTGATTTATTATTATTCACACCAATAAAGCAAGCGGGCAGAACTGATAATAAGACATAAGAGAAAGAAAGCAGCTCATGAAGTGAAGGATTCTGCAGGAAACACGAGCTACAAACTACAGACCCCATGAAAACACGCCGCGCTACAGATCACAGAGGCCTCGCAGTAAAAAGCTGGTATGTGTGTGTTTCTGGGCAGCAGCCCCCGCCGTCGAAGCCTCAGTAAATCCAACATGAAACAGTGTGAAGCTAAATAAGTGGTATAATGTGTGCGTGTCGCCGCTGGCTTCACTTCACAGCCTGCAGAGAGGAAACAGAGCCGGCAGAAAGCTGCTCTCTGAAGTCTTCACTGTGGAGTCCAGCCCCACCTAGCGGCTCAGTCTGAGAACTGCAGGGCTGAAGGAGGGAGAGAGGCCGGTCTACCCGTCCTCTCACGACTCCCAATCAATTAGGACTGGACTGAAAGGACGGAAACATTAATAAACTTACACACTAAAAGTGTCTGCCGGAAAACAAGCTTCATTCAGAAATGAGGAAGAAAGCAAGAGCTTTATATTTCTGCAGATTTAAAGAATCAAATTAAATATTTTGACATAATTTGGGTAAATTGGACCATTTGCATGATCTAGAGGACAAAGAAGTAGGCTAACCTGTTACACCTCTATGACAAACGCTGTTTCCTAAAAGACGAAAACAGATTTCACTGAAAGCAGGCAGAAAACTAACTATAGACAAGTTTTGAGTTTGCTGACAGTGCAGACTATTCTCCCATAATGCAATGCACGAGCGAGACTGAGGAGCTACTAACAGCTGGAAAAAGAAAGGCATAAATTGTGGCTGGTGGTGAAACAGGTGCTGAAGGATCTTGGAAAACAACTAATCAGAATTATTATTTAAGTCTCCTTGTGAAGTTTAACTGGCAGCAGCTTCAATCTGAAAACTATTAATGTCGCCACATTTTACTAAATCACAGGTTCTGTAAGAACCACACCAACAGTAACAGTTAGAGCACTCTCCACAGATTCTGCTGATCATTCACCAAATCATCCATCAGCTTTGAGATCCTTCATTTCAGACATTACTTTCAGTTCTTTGCCATGAAAATCATCTTCCAGAGACTTAAAACCTGATGAGAGAGAAAATCCATCAGTTCCACCGGGTGTTAACATGCGACCTGATCTGAATATGTATCGATCCACTGACTTTATTTCCACAGTCAAACCGGACGTCTCAAACCGTCGTTAACAGCGGACTGTCGACATAGTTTGATCAGTATGAGGGAAATCCCAGTCCTGGTTCTTATCTGTGACACCACGATGGAGAAACGAGCTACCACATCAGAGCAGACCTCTAACCTCCAACAAGCACTTCCTGTGCTCTTCTTCTTCTTCTTCTTCTTCTATCCCCTTACAATTACACTGAACAAAATGATAAAGGCAACACTTTTGTTTTTGCCCCCATTCATCATGAGCTGAACTCAAAGCTCTAAGACTTTCACTCTGTACACAAAAGGCCTATTTCTCTCAAATATTGTTCACAAATCTGTCAAAATCTGTTAGTGAGCACTTCTCCTTTGCCGAGATAATCCATCCACCTCACAGATGTGGCAGATCAAGATGCTGATCAGACAGTATGGGGATTGCACAGGAGTGCCTTAGGCTGGCCACAATAAAAGGCCGTAGGCTGGCCATGATAAAAGGTCGTAGGCTGGCCACAATAAGAGGCCTTAGGCTGGCCACAATAAGAGGCCTTAGGCTGGCCACAATAAAAGGCCGTAGGCTGGCCACAATAAGAGGCCGTAGGCTGGCCACAATAAGAGGCCGTAGGCTGGCCACAATAAGAGGCCGTAGGCTGGCCACAACAAGAGGCCTTAGGCTGGCCACAATAAAAGACCACTCAAAAATCAGTCTTGTATTGATTGCAGTATTTGTTAACCCTTTCCCTGAGTATTTATCCCATTGATACCATATGCAACAGCTCTTACTAGTATCTATTGTTACTTGTAGATCTCTTACATTGTTGATGATTGGATGTTGTTCCTCAAATGTAAGTCGCTTTGGATAAAAGCATGCCAAATGAGTAAATGTAAAAGGGACATCCTGACTCTGTTCCTGCCTTTCTCTCAGATGTTTCCAGTCCACTCATACAGCAACGTCTGCCAGCTTGGTCAACCAGCATAGCAACTCTTTCCCAGTAAACCCCCGTTTCCCTGTTCCTGTGTGACTCTGCAGCCGTTACAGATTATCCAGACACCACAACAGTTTTGCCAGCAGAGCCACTTCCTGCTGAGGAGAGCGCCACACCGCCTGTTAACTGTAATGGGCCTTTAAACGAGCCTCCGACGCAACTGAAAGCACGATTCAGTGA
>NC_060150.1:48575206-48578316 GCF_021292245.1 Micropterus dolomieu | reverse complement strand
CTGTTTCCTAAAAGACGAAAACAGATTTCACTGAAAGCAGGCAGAAAACTAACTATAGACAAGTTTTGAGTTTGCTGACAGTGCAGACTATTCTCCCATAATGCAATGCACGAGCGAGACTGAGGAGCTACTAACAGCTGGAAAAAGAAAGGCATAAATTGTGGCTGGTGGTGAAACAGGTGCTGAAGGATCTTGGAAAACAACTAATCAGAATTATTATTTAAGTCTCCTTGTGAAGTTTAACTGGCAGCAGCTTCAATCTGAAAACTATTAATGTCGCCACATTTTACTAAATCACAGGTTCTGTAAGAACCACACCAACAGTAACAGTTAGAGCACTCTCCACAGATTCTGCTGATCATTCACCAAATCATCCATCAGCTTTGAGATCCTTCATTTCAGACATTACTTTCAGTTCTTTGCCATGAAAATCATCTTCCAGAGACTTAAAACCTGATGAGAGAGAAAATCCATCAGTTCCACCGGGTGTTAACATGCGACCTGATCTGAATATGTATCGATCCACTGACTTTATTTCCACAGTCAAACCGGACGTCTCAAACCGTCGTTAACAGCGGACTGTCGACATAGTTTGATCAGTATGAGGGAAATCCCAGTCCTGGTTCTTATCTGTGACACCACGATGGAGAAACGAGCTACCACATCAGAGCAGACCTCTAACCTCCAACAAGCACTTCCTGTGCTCTTCTTCTTCTTCTATCCCCTTACAATTACACTGAACAAAATGATAAAGGCAACACTTTTGTTTTTGCCACCATTCATCATGAGCTGAACTCAAAGATCTAAGACTTTCTCTATGTACACAAAAGGCCTATTTCTCTCAAATATTGTTCACAAATCTGTCAAAATCTGTTAGTGAGCACTTCTCCTTTGCCGAGATAATCCATCCACCTCACAGATGTGGCAGATCAAGATGCTGATCAGACAGTATGGGGATTGCACAGGAGTGCCTTAGGCTGGCCACAATAAGAGGCCTTAGGCTGGCCACAATAAAAGACCACTCAAAAATCAATCTTGTATTGATTGCAGTATTTGTTAACCCTTTCCCTGAGTATTTATCCCATTGATACCATATGCAACAGCTCTTACTAGTATCTATTGTTACTTGTAGATCTCTTACATTGTTGATGATTGGATGTTGTTCCTCAAATGTAAGTCGCTTTGGATAAAAGCATGCCAAATGAGTAAATGTAAAAGGGACATCCTGACTCTGTTCCTGCCTTTCTCTCAGATGTTTCCAGTCCACTCATACAGTAACGTCTGCCAGCTTGGTCAACCAGCACAGCAACTCTTTCCCAGTAAACCCCCGTTTCCGTGTTCCTGTGTGACTCTGCAGCCGTTACAGATTATCCAGACACCACAACAGTTTTGCCTGCAGAGCCACTTCCTGCTGAGGAGAGCGCCACACCGCCTGTTAACTGTAATGGGCCTTTAAACGAGCCTCCGACGCAACTGAAAGCACGATTCAGTGAGGTGAGATGAACAGCTACAAACCTTTAAATCAGAGTGTTGTTTTTCTCTGAAGCACAGGACAGTTTTACTCGTCTCTGCTTGTAAAGCAGTGGTGCAGATTATATCAGCTTCATGGAAGCTTTTCCATTTGCTGTTTCTGTCTGGAGACTCTCAGCTAGAGATGGTGTGAGGAATCATGAGTAGCTTCTACCAGTCAGTCAGAACTGAAGAAGTAATAGTAGCCCTTGATATTAACCTTCCTTGGATAATGCAAGTTTAAGGCATGTTTCAGACCCGGAGGTTGCCACTTGCTGCCAACGTGAATGACAACAATGCGGTCAGTCAGTACCTGATATGGAGCAGTAGATGAGTTGTGGGTTCACTCTGCTCAGCTGCTCGTATCCTAAACCCATCTGCTGAAGCTTCCCTGGGAGGTAGTTCTCTACCAGCACGTCACACACTCCTGCAAGCTGAGACACACAATGTGATGTAAATGCAATGGACATAAAGCAAACCAACAGACAACATGATTACTGTCGTGTGACGTATGTTCCATGTGGCTCCGTGATGGTAACTTCAGACCGACAGGTTGCTGCTGGGAGTGAGTCCTACCTCCTGGATGATGTGGGCTCCTCTGGGATGTTTCAGGTCCACAGAAATACTCTGAAATCAGACGAGGCTCGTTATTAACACTGTGAGAACAACATGAGGCTGAACCTGAGTTTACTGACAGGATGCTAAAGAATCAGACCTTCTAAAGAACACACACTTACCTTCTTGTTTCTGTTGATGCTGAGGAAATAGGCGCTCTCTGTGCCGACAAACGGAGGAGCCCAGGCTCTGGTGTCATCACCTGCACCTGTTCACCACAGTCCTTTACTCACACTCACACTCACAAGAAAGTGGAGCACAGTGACGCCACAGACGCCGACTCACCTGGTCTCTCTACTTTAATCACCTCAGCTCCCAGATCTCCCAGGATCATGGAGGCGAAGGGACCGGCCAGGACTCTGCAGACAGTTTCAAAGGTCTCACATAAAAACTTTATATGTGATCATGAAAGCTGAATATTACCGCAGCATTCAGACTCTGACCTCGTCATGTCCAACACTCTGACGCCATCCAGTGGTCGAAGGTTTCCTCCTGCAGACGGTGAAGCAGAGAAACAGCCGGGTGATATGAGTCAACTTCTTACAGTACAATGATACACTGAAGCAGCTAAAGATGGTGAAACTCTATGAGCCTGTTGCTGTTTGCTCACAATAATTCACCATTAACAGCTTCTTCTGAACCTCCGACAGCTTTGTTGCCTCACTGTGTCTTATGAATGAGTGTGATTGGAAGTTATTGACTGAAAGGATTCCTGGGAAATAACTGGCTGTTAATGTTTCTCACACACAATCATTGATCCCTTATTTCATCTTTATTTAGAGAGATTTGTGGAGAAACCGGCCGATAAACATGATGCTGATTATGAGCTGGGATTATTTGGCCTGTCCACATTTTAATCAGCAGTTAGAAAGCTCTTTATATACATATATATATTGATATATTGATATATTGCTAAATGATTGTAAGAGGAAGAAGCCTGAAACTTTCCAGTGAGCAGCTAGCTTAACAAACCTGAATTAGACTTT
>NC_060150.1:48572667-48575106 GCF_021292245.1 Micropterus dolomieu | reverse complement strand
CTCTGCTTTCCTGCATTCCCTTTTTAGGCTGTGAATGCTGTCATTTATCCAGGGTTGCTTACTAGCTTTAGACGTAGGCCTAACCTTTAGAGGAGCAGTAATATTTAGTGACGACAAGCAGATATGATTGAAGTGATCGACCAAATTGTTGGTGTTGGAATCAGACAGGTGTTGGCTTTGGCTCTGAAAGAATGCGCAAAACTTTGAAACACTTTGTTCATTAAAGATGCGAGAACACACGGAGCTTGGTGAGGCGGCGTGAGTAACAGACGAATCTGTTATGGTTTCGGACAGAACGGACCCAAACGCAACGCTTGTCAGTGAGTTTTATTGGTTTTCAAGAGGTTTATTGAGGGAAAAAAGGGGAGAGGGATAACTTGGACGCCGGCAGACATGGGCGCGGAGGGCCGAGGATCTGGCGGGGCTGGCAAGGCTCGAGTGAGGCGACCGATCCGGGTCCTGGGCGCGGCGAATGGCAGATTCCACCTCCCAGACTACATAGGCGACGAGGCAGGCAGGATGGTGTCGGGTAGGTCTGAAGGGGTGTCGGGGAGTGGAGGCGGGAGAGAGCGTCTGGCTTGGTGTTGCGGGACCCGGGGCGGTAGGAGAGGGTGAAGTTAAATCTGTTGAAAAACAGGGACCACCGGGCTTGATGGGAGTTCAGTCTTTTGGCGGTCTGAATGTCAGAGAGGTTCTTGTGGTCAGTGAGGACTAGGAAGGGGTGCTCTGCTCCCTCAAGCCAGTGCCAGAGACAGTTTGATAGCCAGCAACTCCCGGTCCCCCACGGAGTAATTCTGCAGCCGGCGTGAAAAGAAGGCGCAGGGGTGGAGTTTGGCGTCCACAGGGGAACGCTGGGAAAGAAAGGCGCCTACGCCCACGTCCGAGGCGTCCACCTCAACTACGAACTGAAGGGAGGGGTCGGGGTTAGTGAGGACGTGGGCGGAGGTGAACAGGGTCTTGAGGCGGGAGAAGGCTACTGCGGCCTCTGGAGACCAGATGAAAGGGACCGAGGAGGAGGTGAGACGGGTGAGGGGGGCGGCGACGGTGCTGAAATTGCAGATGAATCGACGGTAGAAGTTTGCGAAGCCAAGAAAGCGCTTTACCTGTTTAATGGAGGTGGGGGTTGGCCAATCTACAACTGCCTGAATCTTAGATGGGTCGGCACAGAGGCGCCCCCCCTCGATTATGAAACCAAGGAACTGGACAGTGGGGGTGTGGAACTCGCATTTCTCGGCTTTGACAAAGAGTCTGTTCTCCAGGAGCCTCTGCAGAACCAGACGGACATGCTCGACTTGTTGGGCAGGGTCGCGAGAGAAGATCAGGATATAGTCCAGATATACGAAGACGAAGCGGTGGAGGAAGTCTCGGAGGACGTCATTGATTAATGCTTGGAAGACTGCGGGGGCATTGGTGAGGCCAAAGGGCATGACTAAATACTCGTAGTGACCAAAGGGGGGTCTTGAAGGCGGTTTTCCATTCGTCCCCCTCTCGGATCCGCACCAGGTGGTAAGCGTTTCTTAAATGTAATTTGGTGAAAATAGTGGACCAAGAAAGGGACTCGAAGACGGAGTCCATGAGCGAGAGGGGGTACTTATTTTTTATGGTGATGGCGTTGAGCCCCCGGTAATCGATACAGGGGCGAAGGGTCTGGTCGTTGCTGAAAACTTGAGTGAGGTCGTGATAGACATGTGGGACACCGGACAGGTCGGGAGGGACGGAAGGTGGGCTAGGCCAGGGAGGATTACCGGGGGCTCGAGCAGACAGGAGGCAGGACGCATGACAGGAGGAGCTCCAGTTCCTGATCAGTAGCCCCAACCCTACTGGCGAGCTGGTACTTTTGGGCGCACTGGACAAGCAGACAGGAAATGGCCAGGCTTTCCACAATAGAAACACACACCGGCGAGACAGCGCCGCTCGCGCTCCTCCGGGGAGAGGTGAGTGCGGAAGGGAACAGAGGTGTTGCCGGGAGAGCCAGCGGGACCGCTGGGAGAGCGTGCTGGGTCCATGATGGCTTGATCGTTCTATTATGGTTTCGGACAGAACGGACCCAAACGCAACGCTTGTCAGTTTACAAAGAAGTTTACTGAGGGAAAAAAGGGGAGAGGGGAGATGGGAGGTGAAAAGGGATAACTTGGACTTGGAAATCTGGGCTTCCTTAAAATAATATTTCTCTCTCATGTTTCTTATCTTTGTGGGTTTCCTCTGGTTCCCCGGCCTTCATCAGTCCTGACAGCATCATGTTCACCAGGGTTTGTCTTCTGGACTCAAGTGTTAACTTGTCTTCTGTTGCTTTTAAGCCAATAAAGACTTTTGTAGTGATAAATTTAAATTTAACACAATAGATGTTTTTGGGGTGAAATCAGTGACATAAACTGGCGGCTGGTTCTCAGTAAAACCAGACAGCAGCATGTTGATGAACTTCTGCCTGTCAGAAATCTT
>NC_060150.1:48570702-48572647 GCF_021292245.1 Micropterus dolomieu | reverse complement strand
TAAAATCCCACACACAGAAATCAGTTTTGGTTTCTCTTAAGAAAATATATTGTCAGAAACATTTTAAGAAAAGCAGGGCGTGGTCCAACAAACAATAAATCAAAGAGAAATAAAGACAAACACTCAGTCCCCTTGGGATAGTTCCACTCTGTCAGCTCTTTTCACAACAAGGCTCACTCCAGCACCAAAAGGTGATCAAAGTAACTCAGTTCCAAGCTCGTTCCGCTCCAACACCTCTAATCTCTACCAGGAATAGTTGTTAAGGTGCGAGGAACACAAAGCGTCAGTCAGTTTGCCCGTCAGTCAGAGGCAGCTCCGGAACAGAAAAGGCTCCACGTTACGTTGTCCTCCGTGGTGATATCCAAAAATTTGCTCCACTTGTACCGACGCTTTACCTTCTCCTAACCCGACTGTACGACTCTATTAATAATAAAATTACGTAGAGAACTTCCAACCAGACGCCACCGCTCGCCGGCCGCTAAGACGCGTCCTTAGCTCTAGCCAACGTCACTTCCACGCGGCCTGGCGGCCCGCTGTTGCCTTCAGGGCCCCGGTAAAAATGTGGTTTTGTCACAACGCGAGACAGAAGGTTTATTTGCAGAAGGTGACTGGGGGTGGAGGAGCGACGGTGAATGGCGTGTGCAGGCTGGAACAGGACAGGATTAGCAGTCTCACAACCAGTCAGGCAGATGAGGAATGATCCTGTGCACAAAGAAAAAGCCTGCTGTTATTATAATGTTTGCACCAAAGAAGAAGAACTTGTTCTTAAAGCAGAGAGGACTGCAGCACGTCTTTACCACTGGAGCTGTACGGCACGGGCAGCTGGAATGGCAGACGGGCCCAGTCCAACCCGTCCCAGTAAACTGGGAGTGCCTACCGCTGTCTTTTGCTTTTGAGGGAGTCTACATGGAAGGTAGAGCAAAAGCTGCGTTAGCAACAGCATTTCTCACTTTGTTCTCCTCATGTGGACAACAATGGAGTCACACAGCAATGATTAGAGAACTTTAATATGTACTATATGAGGCCAATGTTTGTAATGTTTGACTAAGAAATGATCTTGTTACGCAGTAAAAGAAACCTTCAGGTTATTTTGGGTTTTTTAACCCTCTGTGTTGCAGCGCCACCTTCTGTCAGTCCTAGGGAGGATCCCTCCTCTGCTGCTTCTCCTGAGCTTTCTTCATTTTTTAGGGGAATCGAGGTTATAAGGTCAGAGCGGGTCGTATGCTGTACAGATTATAAATCCGCTTGATGAATATTTGTCTGGAGTGAAACGGACCTGGTGATGTGAAGACTTTCTTTCTGACTGACTTCATTTTGTTAAAATTAAGTGTAATTATAATTTAGTTAATTTCTCCTGATGAGTCTTTGATTTAAAAGTGGTGGTGATTTTATAACCACTGATGATGATGATGATGATGATGATGATGTACTGCAGGATCTCTGTTAAGTCGTCTCCTGATGCTTGTGTGGTGGGTTTTAGTTTTATATATTTTTATTATATTTTGTGCATTCTGTGTTTTATACTCTGTGTCCCTGCAGGCTTTTCTCTCTTTGGAACAATAAAGTTGATATATTCAATAAATGAGCCTTAAACAGAGGCGTGATCTCTACATGCAGATACATCTGAATTTCAATAAATAGCAAAAAAGCCAAAGTGTGACAGTGTTTTTCTAACTTTTAATAAACTGGACCAGATAAAGTCTCACGCTGTTTAATCCACATCAAAAATCCACTTTTGTTTTCAGAGGACTGAGTGCTGCCCTGATACACTCATGTACTTGTACTTGCAGTATGTCCTCCAGGCTGAGTACCCAGAAAGCCTGAAGTGTACTTTGGAGTTTCTTCAGAGAGTCGTGCTGCATGTGAACGGAGAAACACTGAAACCAGAGATCCTTTCCTTAAAAACAGGCTGTAAACTCTGAAAGCAGCTCAACACACACAGATT
>NC_060150.1:48566274-48570682 GCF_021292245.1 Micropterus dolomieu | reverse complement strand
ACTCAGCAAAAGAAAAGCATCTTTCACTTTGACTAGACTTTTGTTTTCAGAGGACTGAGTGCTGCCCTGATACACTCATGTACTTGTACTTGCAGTATGTCCTCCAGGCTGAGTACCCAGAAAGCCTGAAGTGTACTTTGGAGTTTCTTCAGAGAGTCGTGCTGCATGTGAACGGAGAAACACTGAAACCAGAGATCCTTTCCTTAAAAACAGGCTGTAAACTCTGAAAGCAGCTCAACACACACAGATTTGTAGTAAAAAGGTCTGCAGACTGGTGGAAACTGTTGGAAACTGTTTGCAGCGCTTTGTGTGTTCTTAGTGTTGATAAAAGGTTGTACATTTTAAAAGCTCTCCATGAGGAAACCCTTGTTATATTGTGTGCTACATAGATGCTCCATGGAGCCAGAGTTTGACACAAAGTGGTTTTGTTAGTGTTGATAAAAACAAGCAGCAACAAACAGAAGGAGCCGCTGTTTACAGGTTTTTAGATTCAAAACTAAAGAGTAACTTTTCTTTAGTGTCACAGCCATATGTAGACGCTGAGCTGTTCCAGCCAGGACTGTGTCCTTTACATCCCTCATTGATCTGTCATGAAGCTGTCGCAGTTTGCACAATAAAAACTCACTTTAGAACATTATGTTCAGACTGTTTCTTAACAAATAACCAAATCTAGTTCACAGCAGCGTTTGAGGATCTTCACCCTGGTAGGAGGAGCTCTGCTGACAGAACAGCATCTTGTACAGGAGCCAATAGATTTTAGCTTCCACACAGAAACCTGTTGTGTTTTCATCCCACCTTAACAGCACGAATGTACAAGTACAAAGATTTACTGTCTAAAGCAGAAAGTCTAGAGTTCAGAAAGTCTTTGTGAAACTTTGTCAACACAACTGGACAGTTTAGTTTAACTAAAGTAAGATGGCCGACTGTGGCAGGAAAGATTCAAGATGTTAAACAGAACAAACATGTTTGTTGCTGACTTGATTTTATAGAACATTTAGCATGTCGAGGTATTCTGATGTAGTATTTTGTGTATAGTACTCTGGTTTAATTACATGTCCAAACTTAAATATGTCTATGCTTAATGCATACAAGTGAAGTTTTCTAAAATCAATCAGTTTAAACAGCACATCAGATATAAAGTGAAAATGTCCAATCACAAATGATGGAGTCAAATATCTTTCTTTTAACATCAGCACACGTTTTTATTGGAAACTCAGCAGCTAAAATAGAGTTTTTCTCTCCAGTGATGCTACCAGACACACAGCATCCAGAATGAGAGAAATATCTGGATTCTTCCTGAGAGCTTCTTCAATCTTCAGCTGCTCTTTGTTCAGTGTTGGACTGGTAGTAAGTGCTGCTTCAACGACGCCAAGAAACCTCAAACTGCCCTGAAGGTTTTGAAGAACTTCGTTGTTTATATCTGTTCACATATGTCTGCAAACGAGCCTCGTAGTGAGACAAAGGGGGTCCGTGTAGACCGCTATGGTCCCTCTGGAGACGCCTCACTTGTATGAAAACCTCTTCCTGTTAACATCAGCACACATTTTACTTTCTCCAGTGATTGTTGCCAGAGATACGCAGCATCGATAATGACAGATCCATCTGTGTTCTTTAGGAGAGCTTCTTGGATTTCAGTTCGTCTCTGTTCAGTGTTGGGTTCCGCTAAAAGATCGGTGAGCGTCGCTTCGACGACACCAAGAATCTCCTCAGGTTCTGGATGAAGATCTAGAGCGGTGTCTAAAACTGCCGTTAGTGTTTTTAAGACCTTCTTTGTTCAGATCTTTTCACGTCTGTCTGTAAAACTATCTGGTAGTAAAACAAAGGGGCTCCATATAGACGACTTCTCCGTCTCTGGCTCCATGTTTAATGTGACAGGTAAGATTTTCAATCCTCAAACATGTGGCTGCTTTCTAAATGTTGCCAGCTTGTGGCGGTGGAGGCTGTGACAGATGCTCTGTAGGTTCATCGGTTTCCTCCATCGTCTCATGAGCTTTGTCCTCTTGTTCATCAGAGCTGATTCCCGCATCCTCCTCTTCTGCTTCTTGTGTCGGGAATGTGAGCTTTAGTTTGTTGCTGTCAGACATCCGGCCTGTCTACTACAGATCAGATCCTGTCACTTCTCCAGGGTTTAAAGGCCGTCCAGAACCACCAGTTAAATCATCACAGTGAAGATTTGATTGTCCACCTCCACCTGTGATGTTCATCAGGTCTGAAGGAGCTTTGAGTCCTCTATGGGTAAGCAGCTGGTCCAACATGCAGCTGCTGGGCTTTAACTGGAAGACACATCAGCCCAGTTTGAGCTTCCCTTCATTGGCTTCCCACTGCCTCCAGAATCCAGCTCAGGTTCTATTAATCAGTCACTTCCAAGGCTTTAAATGGATCAGCTCCAAGTTCTCTCTGACCTGCCGATCCCAGAATTCAAGGACGCCCGCTGAGCTCGGCTCTTCTCACAGCTCCTCAGTCTGGATCTGCGAACGGAGGGTGCGTTTGCTGTCACGCCACCTGAACTGTGGAACGAGCTGCTGTTCACAGTCTGTATCGCTGCTTCTGGATTTTCTTTGAAACGTCAGATAAAAACTCTCCCAGCAGACGGCAGCTTACGGTCATGTGACATCTGTTCCATGTAGCTCCGTGACGGTAACTCTGAGAAAAAGTCCTGAAGGTTCACAGCAGATGTTTGGTCAGATCCAGAATCACGCTGATTGATCCTGTGATCAGATCCTTCCTGATTTAAACCATCATGTGTCCAGTTTCAGACCAGTTTCACACTGGCTTTGATTTCCCTTCTTGTACGGCTGCTTCTGTTTAGTTCAGTCAAAAAAAGGCTTTATAGAAAAACAGATTTCTATAATTTGGTATCCGAGCCGCCGCTCAGGTGTTGGACCTGCATTAGTAGTGAAAAGGTCAGAGCCAGCCAGCGCTACACGAAGCCATCGGACAGGTTGCTGCTGGGAGTGAGTCCTACCTCCTGGATGATGTGGGCTCCTCTGGGATGTTTCAGGTCCACAGAAATCCTCTGAAATCAGCAGAGGCTCGTTATTAACACTGTGAGAACAACATGAGGCTGAACCTGAGTTTACTGACAGGATGCTAAAGAAGGAATCACAGCTTTTACATTCATCTCCTTCCTTCTTGGTTTCACTTCATTTCTCTGAAGATGAAGCTGCAGAGACTCCAAACACTCGTCAGCTTTATGTTGTTGTCACATTCATGTTGTTGCAGTGACGTGTTGTACAGTAAAGGTTTTAAATACATTTTACATTCACGGGCCTTTATTCAAGAGCTGCTGGGAAACTTCATCCGGAGTCTGGACACACGTTACAGAGTCTCTCTAAAAACACAACCTAAGATTCAAAGCACAAAGTGACTGAGATCATTTCTAAGCAGGCAGAATATTAATGTGAGTAAAAAGCAGCATCCAGGACTCCATTATACTACACTGGCAGGTATTTAAAAGCTGCAGCACAGAGGCTCAGAATACAAGAGCCACACAGAATGACATGAATATTAATGTTGATAGAAATCTGGAGTCAATAATAACATGCTGCTGCTTTATTAGACACTAAGTGAAACATGCAGAATCTAAAATACATACATCACTCTGACATTACTTTCATATATGTAGAGGAGCAGCAGAGCTGGACAAAAATACTGTATTAACATTAGTATTATCAGCTAAATGTACTTAAAGTGTCAAAGTAAAAGTACTCATTATGCAGAACGCCTTCTTTCACAGAGTTATATTATTCTAGAATATTATATTACTCTGTTTGTGTCACTAACAAATACATGTAAGAGTATTTTAATGCTGCCGTTTCAGATACTTTGTGTACTACGAGGTACATTAGTAGTAAAGTACTGCATCGTATTATAAAAGCACATCATGTGTGTTTTTATGTCAAAGTAAGTGTAAGTGTCGAGTGAAGAGTTACGTGTACTTGTACTTGTACTGCAGTACATTTCCCTCTGAAGTGAAGTACAAGTACGTCAACAGCGTACTTGAGCGCAGTACTTGAGTAAATGTGCTGCATCAGTGCGAACAGCAGGATGATCCAAACATAACAACAGAGAGTGGAGCAGTGCAGCTTCAGGAAGCGCTGACATCATTATTAATATTAATATTGTTGAGAATCAATTCTGATGTTTGAGTAGCAGCTAAACAAGGTAACTGCTGAGCAACACAAAGGGAAGAACCAGTAACGTTTACCAGTATGACCAGTGGAGAACAACACATCTACATGTCCTGACACTGGGACTCTCAATGGCTCGGGTAAGTGGGGCCAAACCTGGTCCAATCAGTACTGGCTTAGATAGTATTGATCAGGTTCAATGCCACTTTACTGAGTGAAGCAGCTAAAGATGGTGAAACTCTTTGAGCCTGTTGCTGTTTGCTCACAATAATTCACCA
>NC_060150.1:48565631-48566254 GCF_021292245.1 Micropterus dolomieu | reverse complement strand
TCACTCTGACATTACTTTCATATATGTAGAGGAGCAGCAGAGCTGGACAAAAATACTGTATTAACATTAGTATTATCAGCTAAATGTACTTAAAGTGTCAAAGTAAAAGTACTCATTATGCAGAACGCCTTCTTTCACAGAGTTATATTATTATAGAATATTATATTACTCTGTTTGTGTCACTAACAAATACATGTAAGAGTATTTTAATGCTGCCGTTTCAGATACTTTGTGTACTACGAGGTACATTAAGTACTGCATCGTATTATAAAAGCACATCATGTGTGTTTTTATGTCAAAGTAAGTGTAAGTGTCAAATAAATGTAGCGCAGTGAAGAGTACTTGTACTGCAGTACATTTCCCTCTGAAGTGAAGTACAAGTACGTCAACAGTGTACTTGAGCGCAGTACTTGAGTAAATGTGCTGCATCAGTGCGAACAGCAGGATGATCCAAACATAACAACAGAGAGTGGAGCAGTGCAGCTTCAGGAAGCGCTGACATCATTATTAATATTAATATTGTTGAGAATCAATTCTGATGTTTGAGTAGCAGCTAAACAAGGTAACTGCTGAGCAACACAAAGGGAAGAACCAGTAACGTTTACCAGTATGACCAGTGCAGA
>NC_060150.1:48564381-48565611 GCF_021292245.1 Micropterus dolomieu | reverse complement strand
TGTACTTAAAGTGTCAAAGTAAAAGTACTCATTATGCAGAACGCCTTCTTTCACAGAGTTATATTATTATAGAATATTATATTACTCTGTTTGTGTCAATAACAAATACATGTAAGAGTATTTTAATGCTGCCGTTTCAGATACTTTGTGTACTACGAGGTACATTAGTAGTAAAGTACTGCATCGTATTATAAAAGCACATCATGTGTGTTTTTATGTCAAAGTAAGTGTAAGTGTCAAATAAATGTAGCGCAGTGAAGAGTTACGTGTACTTGTACTGCAGTAGGGGCGGCTTTATCCAAACATAACAACAGAGAGTGGAGCAGTGCAGCTTCAGGAAGCGCTGACATCATTATTAATATTAATATTGTTGAGAATCAATTCTGATGTTTGAGTAGCAGCTAAACAAGGTAACTGCTGAGCAACACAAAGGGAAGAACCAGTAACGTTTACCAGTATGACCAGTGGAGAACAACACATCTACATGTCCTGACACTGGGACTCTCAATGGCTCGGGTAAGTGGGGCCAAACCTGGTCCAATCAGTACTGGCTTAGATAGTATTGATCAGGTTCAATGCCACTTTACTGAGTGAAGCAGCTAAAGATGGTGAAACTCTTTGAGCCTGTTGCTGTTTGCTCACAATAATTCACCATTAACAGCTTCTTCTGAACCTCCGACAGCTTTGTTGCCTCACTGTGTCTTATCAATGAGTGTGATTGGAAGTTATTGACTGAAAGGATTCCTGGGAAATAACTGGCTGTTAATGTTTCTCACACACAATCATTGATCCCTTATTTCATCTTTATTTAGAGAGATTTGTGGAGAAACCGGCCGATAAACATGATGCTGATTATGAGCTGGGATTATTTGGCCTGTTCACATTTTAATCAGCAGTTAGAAAGCTCTTTATATACATATATATATTGATATATTGATATATTGCTAAATGATTGTAAGAGGAAGAAGCCTGAAACTTTCCAGTGAGCAGCTAGCTTAACAAACCTGAATTAGACTTTGACCAACAAAGCTAATTAAAGTTTCTGGAGCCAGTTAATGTGAGAAATGTGAGTCCTGTCAGCGCAGTGACACATTTAACAAAGTTTAAAACGTGTCCGCTCACTTTTCACACTTCTTTTATCAGGTGAGGAACAACACTTTCAAAGTAAAGGTCCGGATGAAGGAAAGAAGTCTGGACTTTCACAACTCTTCTGATAACTTTTGCTCCAAG